>NC_137077.1:57521174-57927810 GCF_951640355.1 Cnephaeus nilssonii
ATTAGCCTTTTATATATAGGATATACACTGAGTGGCCAGATTATTATCCATTCAGAGATCATAATAATCTGGCCACTCAGTGTATAGATAGTCCTTGCCCCTGCAAAGTACAAAAGAAATTGCTTGTGGCACACACATAAGCCATTTCTCGTGACAATGCAGAGAAATAAATTCATTCTTTACTGGTACCATCTTTCTAGAAGACAAATGTCTTGAATTAGCCATTCTACTTCTACATTGAGCCAAAAAAATGGACTCACAATATATTTGAAAACTGAAGTTCTATTCATTTTGTAGAGTATGACCTCATTTTTCTAAAATATGTTTGTATATATATACTATGTTTGTATATATACACTTGTCTGGGAATAAAGACATTAACATATAAGTGGCAGATATATTTGAGTTTGGCATTATGGGTGACAATTTCTTATTCTTTCATATTTCAGAAATTTTTAGAGTCAGAGCTTATTATTTTGTAATTAGGGTGAATTTCAATTTTCAAATGATGGCATTCCTTTATATAGGAATGTTTTCTATTTTAAATCTGATTCCAAATTATAAAAAACATAGTAGAAGAAAGAGAAGTGTATGTCTATATATGTGTATTTTTGTTGATTTTGTTTCATTGCTTCCACAATAGGATAATCACTTAAAGGAAAAAGTTTTAGCTTTGCCAGTCCATCCTTCCACTTAGTGTAAAATATTTAATTATTTATTTGTGACCAAATAACTTCAAATAGCATTTAAAACATAAAAGTTAAAAGAAAAATAACGTTATGTGTTTTGAATAATATTCTCTAAGGCATATATTTATAATAATCTATAATAATAAAAGCATAATATGCTAATTAGACCAGACATCCTTCCGGACGGCCTTCCAGATGAAGCTGGGGCTGCGAGGGAAGCCTAGGTCCCTGGTGCCAGAGAGAAGCCGGTGCCGGCAGCTGGGGGAAAGAAGGCCAACCCTTGCATGGATTTCGTGCATCAGGCCTCTGATATATATGGTCTCTATGCAACTGATTGATATATATAATTCAAAACCCTTCTATCAGTTGCATAGAGACCATTCATATTCTACATTTAATCCTCAATTTACTTAACACTGAAAATCAGGAGTTGCCATGTCTGTTAAAGTGATCACACAATGGAATCTAAGTCCATCCTATAAATAAATAGTATATTTCCATTAAAAGTGTGATTTTTAAGTGTGATCCACTTATATCAAGAATAATAATATTTTCATTCCAATAACAAAATAAAATATTTAAAGCAACCTATACTCCAAATATGTATTGTCATGTATCTACCCCTACACTGTTGTCACCAATTCCATACTCCAGGGCCTTTCTGCTGACCTCCTGATATCAGGCCCCTGAATTACTCTGACTAATTGTGAGGGGTATGCACAAGTATTGAGGAGGAATGTAGAAAGTTCTCCTGACCAGATGCCTCATATGCATAATTCATCAAGCCTCAGCTGACATTGATTCAAAAGTGTAAGCCAGCAGAGATGGCATCATTAAGCTACCCAGTATCATCTTAGAGGAAATATTTAGCTTCATAGGAGATTTCAAGGTAAGTTCCAAGATACAGAGACTGAAAAAGCCACGTGATGCATTGCTTTGGGCTGGTTATTTGAATAAGACTTGATGATATCTACGTTGACAGAATTGACAACTACTAGCCAAGTGCACATGTGAAAGGAACCAGGTTAACATAACAGCTGAGCTGAGAAAACACATCTGACAAATGGGAGAGTAGAAAGTAGTTTATGTTCTTTATCTTGCCCCAGACCACAGTTGCTATAACATCCTGGAGAAATAATTTAATTTTTCCAGAAATATAATTTTAAGAATCACAATTCAAATATCATTATTATTTTGTTTCTATTAATTATCATTTCTGTTTTGTTGTGTTAGTTTAACTTTTAAAGTCAAAAGTAGGATGCTTCGTTGTAATAAAATAAAGCACAGAGAAGAATGATTTGAAAACTAAAAACTACCTTTCAAAACTGTCATAAGATGTGATTGTATTTACTTTAAACATGTTGAATGGCATGGCATAGTAGAACAAAGTGGCAATATATTGTGAAATGTCCTTGGATCTGTGTGGTTAAAGTTAATAACTATCCCTCCTCAATTTTATATGATGCAGGATGATAATTTTGTTTGGAAAATAATAGGTGGTAGACAAATAGAAAAATAATTTCCACTTCAGCAACCTGCAGAGTAACCACACAGCTGGACTTCAGAGCAGATAATCCAAGCTGGAAGAACTTATGTACAAAGGTGCAGTAATGAGATGTTTAAATATGTTAGCCCTATGTTGTCCCTTCATGTATTTAATAAGCACTGCATAATGTTTGGTCTCCTGTGAGGCTGCCTAGACAGTGGTTTTCATTAGGACAGGTCATAAATACTCTCCTGCTACTCTGCTTTACTGGGATTGAGGGTAATTGTGTGAAGTTAAAAAAGATATTGTTGGCATGGCCTCATGCCCTCTTGAGCTAAACATGAAAAGGAGGTCATGAATATAGAAAGTTTCCATTTTATTTGAGGGTCACAAAGGACAAAAAGGAACAACACAAAGCCCTTTTGCATATAGGATGACCTAAGAAATATTTCATAGAACTGTGAAAGGGCTGTGACTATAAGAGGGAAGGAAGTTCCCTTTTTATACACCAATAGTGAACTTACAGAAAGAGAGATTTAAAAAAAATCCCATTTACCATTGCACCAAAAAAATTAAGATACCGTGTTCATGGATTGGTAGAATCAACATCATTAAAATGTTCATACTACCCAAAGTAATCTATAGATTCAATGCACTCCCCATTAAAATACCAATGGCATATTTCACAAATCTAGAAAGAACTTTCCAAAAATTTCATCTGGAATAAAAAAAAAGACCCCGAATAGCTGCAGCAATCCTGAGAAAGAAGAACAAAGTAGGAGGGATCTCAATACCAGATATCAAGCTATATTACAAAGCCACTGTTCTCAAAACTGCCTGGTACTGGCACAAGAACAGACATATAGAGCAATGGAACCAAACAGAGAACCCAGAAATCAACCCAAAGCACTATGCTCAATTGATATTTGACAAAGGTGGCAAGAGCATACAATGGAGTCAAGACAGTCTCTTTAATAAATGGTGTTGGGAAAATTAGACAGATACATGCAAAAAGAAAGAAAGAAAGAAAGAAAGAAAGAAAGAAAGAAAGAAAGAAAGAAAGAAAGAAAGAAAGAAGGAAGGAAGGAAGGAAGGAAGGAAGGAAGGAAGGAAGGAAGGAAGGAAGGAAGGAAGGAAGGAAGGAAGGAAGGAAGGAAGGAAGGAAGAAAGAGGAAGAAAGAAAAAGAAAAAGAAACTAGACCACCAACTTACACCATACACAAAATAAACTCAAATGGATAAAGGACTTAAACATAAGACAGAAAAACCATAAAATCTTAGAGGAATCCACAGGCAGCAAAATCTCAGACATATGCTGAAGCAGTATCTTCACCGATACAGCTCGTAGGCAATGGAAACTAAAGAGAAAAATAAACAAATGGGACTTCATCAAAATAAAAAGCTTCTGTACAGCAAAAGAAACCATCAACAAAACAAGAAAGCCCACTGTATGGGAGAACATATTTGCCAGTGTTATCTCCGATAAGAATTTAATCTCCAGCATTTACAGGGAACTCATACAACTTAACAAAAGGAAGATAAGCAACCCAATAAAAAAATGAGCAACGGACCTAAATAGATACTTTTCTAAAGAGGACATCCAGAAGGCCAAGAGACATATGAAAACATGCTCAAAGTCACTAATCATCTGAGAGATGCAAATCAAAACGACAGTGAGGTACCATCTCACACCTGTCAGAATAGCTATCATCAACAAACCAACAAATGACAAGTGCTGCGGAGGTTGTGGAGAAAAAGGAACCCTCGTGCACTGCTGGTGGAAATGCAGACTGGTGCAGCCACTGTGGAGAACAGTATGGAGTTTCCTCAAAAAACTAAAAGTGTAACTACCATTTGACTCAGTGATATCACTTCTAGGAATATATCCCAAGAAACAAGAAACACCAATCAGAAAGGATATATGCACCCCTATGTTCATAGCAGCACAATTCATTATAGCCTAAGTGCCCATCAGCAGATGAGTGGATTAAAAAACTTCGGTACATCTACACAATGGGATACTAAACTGCTGTAAAAAGGAAGGGACTCCTACCATTTGCAACAGCATGGATGGAGCTGAAGAGCATTATGCTAAGTGAAATAAGCCAGTCAGAGAAAGATAAATATCACATGATCTCACTCATTTGTGGATTATAATGAACAACATAAACTGATGGAACAAAAACAGATCCAGAGACAGAGAATCATTGATCAGACCATCAAACCTCAGAGGGAAGGTACGGGAAGGTGGGGGTATGAGGGAGAGAACAACCAAAGGACTTATATGCATATATATAAGCCTAACCAATGGATGCAGACACCGGGAGGGTGAGGGCATGAGTTGGGGGGGAGCAATTGGGGATAAGGACACATATGTAATACCTTAATAATAAAAAAAAAAAGGAAAATTTGAATAAGTAAAATTTTGTTAGAAAAAAATGGGCAATTTTCTCTTTGAATATACGAGGTCAGGGGAAAAGTTCATACTTAGACTGTTGAATTAATGTAATTATATAAAAGTTCTCTTTGCCCTAACCGGTTTGGCTCAGTGGATAGAGCATCGGCCTGCAGACTGAAGGGTCCCAGATTTGATTCTGGTCAAGGGCATGTACCTTGGTTGCGGGCACATCCGCAGTAGGGGGTGTGCAGGAGACAGCTGATCCATGTCTCATTGATGTTTCTAACTTTCTATCCCTCTCCCTTCCTCTCTGTAAAAAATCAATAAAAATATATTTTAAAAATTCTCTTTTATCTTTTTAGATGTAAAGAAAGGTGTTATAATTTTTAATTGATGAAAGTTATAAAGACACTAAATAAATAATTTTGGCATTTCTTAGATTCTCAACTCTGTAAAGCAGGCATTATGGAAAATCAACTAACGTTTAATAATTACTAACACTGATTGGGCACTGCATGCAAGGCAACCTCTAAAACTCTTTTTATTCCTCCAACAACCCCATGGCATATAACTTTATTGTTCCTAATATAGAGGTGAAAAACTGAAACAAAAGAGGCTAAGAAATTGCTAGTAAGTGATGGAGCTGAGATATAATCCAGAAAGTCTAGTTTTAAGAGCTTTGCTTTTAGTCCCTATACCTTGTTATATAGCATTATTTAAGAAACTAAGAATTTTACATATTTCTTAAATCATTATTAGATGTTTTCCATGACTATATTATTATCTGAAAACAGTGATGGTACTGTCAAATATTCAAATAAATCATTAGTAGAATATGCACCAGTAAAAAAATGAATCTAATTTTATATTCCAAAATTAAGTGTAAAAATACTTTCTCTGTTTGTCAGGTTGTTTCATCTATGTCACAATCTTTTTAATTTAATATATCAAGGGCATGAATAAAAGACAAGGTGTGTAACTGAAGAAGTTATTAATGCCAAGAAAACTATTAACGCAGTTCTTAACAGAGTTTGTTCTTGATATTCAGTTGGGACTTAGAGATAATTGAAGTGGCCTTTGAGCTTTTAAATCACATAATGTTTTCAGCTTCAGAACTATTTAGAAAAATCTTAGCTATTTTCTATTTAATATTCTTATGCTTATAATATTTACTAAAGCTAAATTGTCTCTTTTTAGAGAGTATATGATAGACATGTGCTTAGAATTTCACACCATCACATTATTTGAAGACAAAAATCTGCTCTTCATTCCACTCTCTGTCTATGACCCTAGTTCATGGTTACTTGTGTTTGTAAGTCACTCCATTTTATTTATAGTTCTGAAAGTTCTAATTTAGGGTCCCCACACTAATTTCTCTAGTAGAATCTGGTTTCATTATACTGTTTTCTTTACCAGCAAAAGCTTCTTGAGACATAGGAAAAGATGCTCAATGTCAATAATCATCAGAGAAATGCAAGTTAAAACCACACTGAAATACCATCTTACACCTGTCAGAATAGCTACCATCATTAAATCAACAAACAATAAGTGTTGGTGAGGATGTGGAGAAAAGGGAACCCTTGTGCACTGTTGGTGGGAATATAGATTGGTTCAGCCACTGTGGAAACAGTATGGGATTATTTAAAAAAATTAAAATGGAACTGCCTTCTTACCCAGTGATTCTATTTCTGGGAATTTATCTGAAGAAGCCCAAAACATGGTTTTGAAAGAATATATGCACTCCTATGTTTATTGCATCATTATTTACATTAGCCAAGATTTGGAAGCAGTCCAAGTGCCCATTTGTAGATGAATGGAAAAAAAAAAGAAGCTGTGGTATATTTACACAATGGAATACTGCTCAGCCACAAAAAAGAAGAAAACCTTACCCTTTGTGATAGCATGGATGGTTCTGGAGAGCATTATGCTAAGTGAAATAAATCAGTCAGTAAAAGACAAGTACCATATGATTTCATTC
Source organism: Cnephaeus nilssonii (assembly GCF_951640355.1). Lineage (NCBI taxonomy): Eukaryota > Metazoa > Chordata > Mammalia > Chiroptera > Vespertilionidae > Cnephaeus > Cnephaeus nilssonii. The sequence goes on from NC_137077.1 coordinate 57,527,726, forward strand.
ATATTTGGAATATAATGAACAAAATGAACAAACAAAATAGAGACAGACTTATAGATTTGAAATTATAAAACTCTTAGAAGAATAGGGAAAATTTTCATGATTTTGGATTTGGCGGTGATTTCCTGGCAAGTTTGATTTCTTGACACCAAAAGCACATGCAACAAAGCAAAAATAGACAAATGGAACTACATCAATTTTTAAAACTTCTGAACAGCAAAACAAACAACAGAGAGAAGGACAAGTAGAATGGGAAAAAGATTTGAAAACTATATATCTGGTAAAGGATTAATATTGAGACATATAAATAATTCCTACCACTCAATATTAAAAAATACAATTAAAAAGTGGGCAAAGGACTTGTCAACTGAAGGTAATCGCTGCCAATTCAACACCAACAAAAGTCCCGAGTTTGGAATATAATGGGTGAGGAGAGACTTTATTCAGTGGAAACATCTCAGTTGAGAAACAGCTTGGCTGTGGAACAGCTCAATTGTGATACAGTGCAACTGTGGGCCAGCATGGCTATTAAAGAGCTCAGGCAAGCTGTCCTGGGCAAGGTGGCTGCAATGTTATAGGTCAGCTCCAGGGAGACAGCTTCACTCCACTCTGCTCCAGTGAGACACCTCTGCTCAACTCTGTGTTACAGTTTCAGCTCTGGTGCTACAGCTCTGGCCCAGGAAACAGTCTTTAATGGAAACTGAAAGTGTGCCAGAGGCAGGGCTGACTTATAGAAAGATAATTTTGCACCCCTGGTCCCAGTTTGACCCATTTATATGCAAATGAGGACTACAAAGCTTCACAGTTTTATTGGTCCAAAAATTACTGTTCTGATTGGTCCAAATAAAGCTGCTCAGATTGGCCAGTAAAAATGCAAATGAAAATATAGCAGCACAATTGAGATTGGACAGGGAAAGTCTCAGTGATAGTGATCTATTAGGAGCCTAGGAGCTTCTTTATGAGGATCATCTCAGGAGGCAGGAAGCTCAATGCAGCTTTTCCCTGAGGCACAGAGAAGATGAGAGGCCCCTGTGTAGAAATGACTACTAGACTCTGCTTATAAATTTGAGTCCTGTTAACCAAGAGGAGAGCTTTGGGGCAGGTATATTCTTCTAAGGGTAAATTGACTTCAGTAGACATTTCTCCAAAAAAGATAAACAAATTTCCAACAAGCATATGAATAGATGCTCATTGTCACTAATTATTAGATTGTTACAAATCAAAATAGATTGAGATTCTACCTCACATCTATTAGCATAAAGTGCAGTTGGTGGGAATGCAAAATTGTGCAGCCATTATGGAAAACATTATAAAATATCCCCCCAAAATTAAAAATAAAATTATCATATAATCCAGCCATCCCACTTAAGGATATCTATAATAATAATCTATAATAATAAAAGCATAATATGCTAATTAGACCGGACAGCTGAATGACCTTCTGGACGTCATTCTGGACGTCCTTCTGGATTAAGCCGCAGCAGCGGGGCTGAGGCAGAGGCAGTTAGGGGCAATCAGGCAGGCAGGCAAGCAGTTAGGGGTGATCAGGCAGGCAGGCAGAGTAGTTAGGGGCTATGAAGCAGGCAGGCAAGTGGTTAGGGGTGATCAGAAAGACAGGAAGAGTGGTTAGGGGCAATGAGGCAGGCAGGCGAGCAGTTAGGGGTGATCAGGCAGGCAGAGTGGTTAGGGGCAATCAGGCAGGCAGGCAGAGTGGTTAGGGGTGATTAAGCAGACAGGCGAGTGGTTAGTGGTGATCAGGCAGGCAGGCGAGCAATTAGGAGCCAGTGGTCCCTGATTGCGAGAGGGATGTCCGACTGCCGGTTTAGGACATCCCCCAACAGTCGGACATCCCCCAAGAGGTCCTGGATTACAATAGGGTACAGGCTGGGCTGAGAGACCCTCCCCCCTTGCAAGAATTTTGTGCACCAGGCCTCTAGTATATAAATTATAATTGAAATCTCAAAGAGATACAGGCTGGGCAAAAGTATACTTACAGTTGTTCATATGGAAAATAATACAAGAATTAATAAATAATACAAGAATAAACTCTGTTTGGCATACTCACAACTGACAATCTACTCTGCCCTGCCCTGTATTTGCATACCCATGTTCATTGCAGCATTGTTCACAATAGCCAAGAGGGTGGAGTCAACCTACACACCCAACAGAAGAATGTATAAAGAACATGTGCTACATACATGCAATGAAATACTATTCATAAAAAGAAGAAAATTGTGACATATACTAAAACGTAAATGAACTTTGAGGACATTCTAACTTAAAGACACAAAAAGACAAATACTGTGTGACTCTGCTAATGTGAGGTATCTTACGTAGTCAAACAGAAACAGAAAGTAGCATGGTACTTGCTAGGAGCTGGGGGTGGGAGAAAAGGTCATTTGTTGTTCATTAGGTATAAAGTTTCAGTTTTACAAGAAAAAAATTCTAGTGATTACACAGGCATAATATGTCTGTTGTAACTATTTTGGAACTGCAGAGTCGATGGAAGTCTTTGAACTTCTGGGGAAGGACTGGAAGGTGAGTTTTGGTTAATTTTAGCCATTTGCAGCTCTTAGGCAGTAGCAGCTTTCCACACCGCAGCTGCAGGGAGGCTTTCCTTCAAGGTTTCTGGAGCAGCTTTTGAAAGCCAGAGTGAGCAGCCCTCCAAGTATCAGGATCTGTGCTCTGATTGCTGATTGTACCCTCTGATTGCAGAGATGCAGACAGAGCTGGGCTGACACGGAGGCAGCCCTCCCCATCATTGTTGCAAGCTTCTCCTCCAGCTGAAATAAACTTTTAGGGGTTTTAAAGGACTGGCACCTTTTGTTTGTTTGTTTTATTTTTACCTTCTTCCCCTTTTAGGAGCAAGGTATTTAAGGACTAGGACATTTGAAAGCAACTGCATATGTGGGAGAATTTAGAAAATCACCAAGCATGCTCAGGGAAAGTCACAGACTCAGAAAAGTCCTGAAAAAATCTTAAGTTTATAGTTCAAACTGATCTGTGTACAGATACATCATACGAAGCCACAAAATACAAAAAAAAAAAAAAAGACCCCAAAACCCCAAATAAACAAAAACAGCAAATCCCAGGGAAAAGTGATCTCCAGAGTGTCTCTACTATAAGATTAAAATGTCCTGTTTTCAGCAAAACATCACAAGGCATACAAAGAAATAAGAAACTATGGCCCGTTCAAAGAAAAAAAAAATCGACGGAAACTGTCCTTGTGAAATGTCAGTGGGTGGACTTACTAGACCAGTGGTTGGCAAACTCATTAGTCAACAGAGCGGCAAACCGCGGCTCCCGAGCCGCATGTGGCTCGCGAGCCTCAGTTTGCCGACCACTGTACTAGACTAACGATTTAGATCAACTATCATAAAGATGCTCAAACAGAAGAAAAAGAACCAAAATGAAAATGTGGAGCTTAAAAGGTACAATAAATGGAATGAAAAATCCACTAGAGAGATTCAGTAGCAGATCTGAATCAGCAGAAAATTAAAGAATCAGCAAAGTTAAAAGTAGAACAACAGATATTATTGAGTCTCAGAAACAGAAAGAAAATAAATCGTAGAAAAGTAAACAGAACCTAAGAAACCAGCTGTGCACCATTAAGTAGACCAGCATACACATTTGGACTCCTAGAAGAAGAGACAGAGAGAGTGGGGCAGAGAGGTTAGTTGAAGAAATAATGGCCAAATATGCAGCCAAGATAAAAAAAATATTTGTGGTCCAATTGTCACGTGTGAGAGGGGGACAGAAGTGCCCTGGCAGCTCTCGGGTGTTTGGTGCTGGTCTGTTGAAGGCCTGGGGCAGGTGGTAGAGGCAGGCTAGAAGGAGTCAATGCGGGGTGGGGGGGGGGGGGGAGGAGGGAGGGCATATGTAATTTTTTCAACAATTTTTTCAATAAGGATTTAAAAAATAATAATGTTCACTGAAAAACTATGTAATTACATGGGAAACAGCTTATGTTACAGAAAGTGTGTAAAGGACAGTTACAATAATTTTTAAAAATAAAACATAAATAAAAGCACCCTCACCTCCTACAGTGACAAATCTACAGTAATCCCCCCTCTCCCCTTCCCCAACAGGTTTAGGATTAAGATAGCCTGAATTCAAATTTGGCCCCTAGAATAGAAAACTAAATGTGTGAATTTGGACAAGTAATTTAATAATAACCTCGTTATGATTATTACATGATAATGCTATATATATATGTGAATATATATGTGTGTATATATATATATATACATATATATATGTGTATATATATATATATATATATATATATATATATATATATATAAACTTAACATAATCCTTGCCACATGATAGGATTTTAGTAAATTTTAGCTATTATTATTTTATTAATATTGAGGAATGGGAAGTGAAGTAGAGAGTTAAGGTCTATCATCTCATTAGGGCTTCATTAGTAGCTGTTTTCCATTGAATCAATTTTCCAACTCTCCCTGAGCTTCAGCTTCCTTAAAAGTTAAATGGAGCTATTATCTTCTCTTCAGAATTGTTTGTAAACAGTAATTGTAGTATTTGTAGGCTCTTGACAGGAAATAGGTACTCAATAAATATTAGCAAAATTTTCCTTTAAAATATATATATATATATATATCTTTGTCTTGATGGAGATATTTTTTTGTCAAGGAAGAAAAATAAATTCTATTTTAACAGTAAGACGATTTATAATTTCTAGATATTTAGACATTTGAATATTTATTGTCTTACCCTAAGCCTGTTAATGTTTGTGGGTAGGTGGAGGAGCTTGTTGAAATCATTTTGCTAACTTGAAAGTAATATTTAAATGTTAGCTGTTAAAAGAAAAAAGACATTTAACTAGACCAGTGGTTTTCAACATTTACTGCATATTAAATCCATTGAGGAGCTTTAAAAACCATGCTGATGTGTGGGCCTTACCTCCCTCAGCTCTCAGAATTCTAATTTTATTGGTTCAACATGTGCTCTGGGATTGGGGTTTCTCATTTGACTCTATAGGGTATGAATTATTGGGCTATAGAACAACCAGTGGATCTCAAACCTTAGTATGCAGCAGTGTCACCTGGAAGGCAGGCTACTGAAACATACATCACTGGGCGCTGTCCTAACAGGTGTTTTATTCACTAGGTCTATCGTGCAGCCAAGAAGTCACCTTTCTAACGTGCTTCCAGGTGTGGTTTTCTACTGGTTGGGAGACCACACACTGAAGACCATAGAACTGCACCAATAACACTTAAACTTTTGAAAGTGATAGTATGTTGTTGTTTTAAATCATTAGGAATGCTATTGCTTTCCCCTACCCACCCCCAACCAATGTATGTATATACAATAGTCCCCTCTTCTCCTCTGTTTTATGTCCTGTAGTTTCAGATACCCCAAGTCAACAGTGGTCTGACTATATTAAATGCAAAATTCCAGAAATATTAGTAAGTTTTAAATAGTGTGCTGAGTGACATGATGAAATTTCGCAGCACCCACATCCTCACCTTGGATGTGAATCAGCTCTTTGTCAGGCCTCTCCATGCTGTACACACTTTCTATCCTTAGTAGCCATCTCTGCTATCAGATTGGAGGTGAAGGTGCTTGTGTTCAAGTAATCCTTATTTTACTTCATAATGGCCCCAAAGCATGAGAGTAATGATGCGGGCAATTTGGATATGTCAAAGAGCTTCCTTTAAGGGAAAAGGTGAAAGTTGTTGACGTATTAAGGAAAGAAAAGAAATATGCTGAGGTTGCTAAGATATAAGGTAAGAAGGAATCTTCTATTTGTGAAATTGTAAAGAAGGAAAAAGAAATTTGTACTAGTTTTGCTGTTAAACCTCAACTGTGAAAGTTAAGGCCACAGTATGAGGTAAATGTTTAGCTGTAATAGAAAAGGCATATATGTGTAGGGAAAACATAGCATATATAGGCTTCAGTACTATCTACAGTTTCAGCCATCCACTGGGGGTCTTGAATGGTATCCCCCAATGAGATGGATAAGGGGGCTACTATACACTCAAAATATTGCATAAATACAATTTCAAAGATTGCACAAATTTACTGAAGCTTGTTTATTGAACTTCTAATAGTTCAACATTTAAGATTACAACCCTTGATTCAAAGAATTTCTGATATTATCATCTATCCTTTTAGCGCAAAGATCTGATGTCCTAATTAGTCTTTGGAAAATAATGCAGTTTTATTGTGAGTCAAATATTAAAGAACTAGAGGCCCAATGCACAAATTCATGCTCATTGAAAGGAAATTAATTAGAAGAAATATTTTAGATGCCAGGGAGGGATGACAGGAGGTTAGCTCCAGGGCATGTCTGGCCCAAATTGCCCAGTGCAGATTGACCAGATCCCAGCAGCAAGCTAACCTAGTGATCAGAGCATCTGTCCCCTTGTGGTCAGTGCGTGTCATAGCAATTGGTTGAGCAGTCGACCGAACAGTCGACTGATGGATTGGACACTTAGCATATTAGGCTTTTATATATATAGATTAGAGAAATATTGAAAAATTCTATTGAAAAATTATGTACTTTTAGAAGTACACAAAATATTTTTGAAGTCTTAGGTGAAAAATTAATGTTGCTCTCAGCTTGTTTTATTTTTCACATTTATATTTTGTCTACTTTAGCATTGAAACTAAGCATAATAAGTAAATTTATAACTGTCTTCAACTTTTTTAAATAAAACCCTAAACATTTAATATATATCTTTATAATAATTTATTTCACACTTTAGTATTTTATTCATTTTTTATTTATTTAAGAATTTTTATTGAGAGTCTGTTAGTTCAAGGCACTGTAATTAGTGCTGGGAGATCACAGTGAAATAAATAGACATTGTTTTGCTCATTGGGAAACTTAATTTGTGCATGATTTCTGGCATGAAAAAAAAGTTTGCATTTATAAACTCTTTTCAGTATGTTTTTACACTTGTACCAATAACATAAACTCAGACTCTTAAGTAGTTATTTCAAAATATTTATTACTGTGTATTTTGATGTTAGTAGTAAATAAATTTTGAACAAGATAGTAACAGAGGGTAATTGTTCAGTACAGAAGGAACATATAACATAGATAAGTATTATAATTTTTGCAATATATTTTTCACCCCAATGCTTTATAAAAGTTACAATGAATTCCAAGAAACATCTTCTATTTTATGAAGTCTAATTGTGTGGTTATTGAAATATATTTAACAGTGGCATTACAAATACAATGTAATAATAGATTTCAAGATAATTTGATTTATAAAGAGGAATCTCAGAAGTAAGGTTTAGTATGTTCGGCAAAGTGTAATTGCCTGGTTAAAGAAAGGCACCTGCTGATGTAGTGCTAATTAGATAGTCATGTTCTCCATGTCACTGCTAGCTTCACTTCATAGTACTACAGAAATTGCTGCTTTTGAGCTTGATAAATTTTTCTTCATTAATTTAGATTTTAATTTCTAACACTGCCTAGTTCCAATATCAAAATCACTATTATATCATGTATTTATGTTCCTTTTATTACATTTTTAACTTTAAGAGGAACTAATGTTTTATTTCATCTCAGCTTCATTTTTTTATTATTATTTTCCCCAGCAATTTTTAGTATGTGCAAGAATATTAGCTTTGGTACTCTAACCTATAGAAGAAAGTACTATTATAGCACCTCTGATATTTCAGTGAGCTACGGGCCCTGATACAGACCTTATACCATAAGATGACAGTTAAGTGCCTGCGTACTGAACATAGAAGAATTTCCCATAACCAGGAGCTTTATTTATATACTAGAGGCCTGGTGCACAAAAATTTGTGTACTCAGTGGTGGGGTCGGCCCTCAGCCTGGCCTGTACCCTCTCACAGTCTGGGACCCCTCGGGGGATGTCCACCTGCCGGCTTAGGCCCAACGGGCCCAAGTTGGCAGTCAAACATCCCTCTGGCAGCCTGGGAGCCCTTGGGAGATGCGGGCCTAAGCCATTAGTTGGACATCCTTAGCGCTGCCTTGGAGGCAGGAGAGGCTCCTGCCACCGCCACTGCACTGGCCAGCCATGAGCCGGCTTCTGGCTGAGCGGAGCTCCCCCTGTGAAAGTGCACTGACCACCAGGGGCAGCTCCTGCACTGAGCATCTGCCCCCTGGTGGTCAGTGCGCATCATAGTGACCGGTTGTTCTCGGTCATTCTGCAGTTAGGTTCAATTTGCGTATTACCCTTTTATTATATAAGATTTGACCACACAATTCATTAATTCCAATTTCTCTCGACAATGTCTTTAAACTTTAATTTTAAAAATTATTATTATTCTCGTTACCAAGGTTATTTGAACTGAGATTAACTATGTTGCCAAACAAAAGAAACCAATGCTTAATGATGCCCCAAAAGCTCTTTCAGACTTTAGAGGTCTCTGTATTGAGAAAGCATTTCAAAATGTTGAGTGAGAGGATTTCTCAAAATAATGCCTGAAAGTGTGTACTTTTCAAATATTTTTGTGAGAATATGGAATTTGAGCCTATGACACTAGCAAAAAATATAATATACCCTTTTAAAAAGCCACTGTATTTTTAATAGCTAGGGAGAAGATAAATATAAATGAAATGGCTTAATAGCAAATGGGAAACTGTATTTTAGTAAACCATTCAAAATATGAGAAATTAACACCCTATGGCCAAAAAAGTGTTTTTATTTTCCAAAGAGCAAGAGAAGATTTCTAGGAAAAAACTGTACCTTAAGGTTTACACAAACAAACAAAAAAAATGATTCTCTATCCCCCACCTCAGAATCACCGTCCAAAGGCAATGACCTACGAAGTTGTAAAAAAAGGAGAAACTGTATTCACTATGGAAACTGACAAAGGTATCAAAATAATATAACTTCACTAATGTTTTTGGTAGATAGGAGGCACAAAAGACTAAATTAAGCCTGAAACCCTTGGGTTTCATTACTTTTGCTAGGATTTACTTCTGAGGATCCTAGACCAACAAATATACTTTATGTTGTAGTAAGCAAGGACTAGAGGCAGAATTGGTCTCTGAATTCCATTTAAAGCTATTTTAAGCTTTGAAACATAATACAATCTGAGGGTAATGTTGACAACGCAGTATAGTAACTGGTAAGACAAGAATTCATATACTTAAGTCAGTTTGGTGAATTTTTACTTGAAGCCAACAGAGTTCTGTCTGACAGAGTCAGCCAGATGAGTCAGAGAGCAGGGAGAGAGGAGGGGCAGGGATGCAGTGAATCAAAGGGTGTAGTTAATGGAGTGCAGGTCTCCATTGACAAGAAGATTGCAATTTATGTCCAGGAATATTAGACAAGGAATTTTAATAGCAGTTTTAATAGTGGAGATACAGATCTGTCATTATTGGCAGATGACATAACTGTCAGTCTGAGAGATTGAACTGAAAAATGGTGATAAACAATATCAGTTTAATAGGAAGATCACAATAAAATATACAAAAACACATAGCTTTTGTATAAATAAATAATAACTACATAATTTTCCAGCTTTATTGAGATATAATAGAGGTATAACATTATGTAAATTTAATGTGTACAATGTGATAATAGGGTACTCTTATATAATTATGCAAGTAATTACCACAATAGTATTAGTTAACACCTCTCTCTCACCTCACATAATTACCATTTCTTTTTGGAGTGAGAACATTATGATCACTTAGAAAGTTTCAAGAACTGTATATAATGCAGCATTGTTAACTATAGTTACCACACTGTACATTAGATCCCCAGGACTTATTCATCTTATAACTGGAACTTTGTACCCTTTGACATCTTCCCATTTACCAAAACTCCCAGTCCCAGACAACCACCATTCTACTCTCTGTTCCTATGATATAGGCTATTTTAGACTCCACATATAAGTGAGATGATAGAGTATTTGTGTTTCTCTTTCCTACTTATTTCACTTATCATAATGCCCTCAGAGTCCACCCATGTTGTCACAAATAGAATTTTCTTCTTTCTTGTGGTTGAAAAACATTCGTGTGTGTGTGTGTGTGTGTGTGTGTGTGTGTGTGTGTGTGTGTGTGTGTGTTTGTGTGTATGTGTGTATTTATCTTCTTTATCAATTCACTAGAGGCCCGGTGCACAAAATTCTTGCACGGGGGGGGGGGGGGGGGGGTTGTCCCTCAGCCCAGCCTGCACCCTCTCCAATCTGGGACCCCTTGAGGGATGTCCATCTGCCCATTTAGGCCCTATCCCAGTGGGATAGAGCCTAAACGGCCGGTTGGACATCCCTCTCACAAACCAGGACTGCTGGCTCCAAAACGCTCACCTGCCTCTGCCTGATTGCCCCTAACCGCTTCTGCCTGCCAGCCTGATCACCCCCTAACTGCTGGCCCAATTTCCCCTAACTGCCCTCCCCTGCTGGCCTGGTCACCCCTAACTGTCCTCCTCTGCCAGTCTGGTCGCCCCTAACTGTCCTCCCCTGAAGGCCTGGTCACCCCCAACTGCCCTCCCCTGCTGGCCCAGTCACCCTTAACTGCCCTCTCCTGCTGGCCTGGTCAGCCCTAACTGCCCTCCCCTGCAAGCCTGGTCCCCCCCAATTGCCCTCCCTGAGGGCCTGGGTCCCTGCCCCAACTATCCTCCCTTGTAAGCCTGGGTCCCCCCCAACTGTCTTCCCCTGCAGTCCTGGTCCCCCCCCCCCCCCCCCAGCTACCCTCCACTGCAGGCCTGGGTCCCTCCCAACTGTCCTCCCCTGCAGGCCTGGTCCCCACCAACTGCCCTCCCTTGCAGGCCTGGGTCCCCCCCAACTGCCCTCCACTGAAGGCCTGATCCCCCCCCAACTGCCCTCCCCTGCAGGCCTGGTCCCCCCCCAACTTCCCTCCCCTGCAAGTCTGGGTCCCCCCAGCTGTCCTCCCTTGCAGGCCTGGTCCCCCCCAACTGCCCTCCCCTGCAGGCCTGGGTTCCCCTCAACTGTCCTCCCCTGCAGGCCTGGTTCCCCCCAACTGCCATCCCCTGCAGGCCTGGGTCCCCCTCAACTGCCCTCCCTTGCTTGGCCTGGTCTGCCCCAACTGCCATCCTCTATCAGCCTGGTCACCCCCAACTGCCCTCCTCTTCTGGCCTGGTTACCCCTAACTGCCCACAATTGCCCTCTCCTGCTGGCCATCTTGTGGCAGCCATTTTGTGTCCACAGGGGGCAGCCATCTTTGACCACATGGGGGCAGCCATCTTGTGTCTTGGAGTGAAGGTCAATTTGCACATTACTCTTTTATTAGTAGGACTAGAGGCCTGTTGCACGAAGAGATTTGTGTAATAGTCCTACCTTCTCATTGAGATATTGATTTAATTCCCTTCCAATATACACCAAGAAGAAGGGTGATTGCTGATCATATGGTAGTTTTATTTATAATTTATTGAGGAACCTACACCTCCATACTGTTTTATATAGTGGTTGCACAAGTTTACATTTCTACCAACAGTGCACATGGATTCCCTTTCCTTCACATCTTCTACAAAACCTGTCTTCTCTTTTTTATAATAGCCATTTTAACAGGTATGAGGTGATACTGAATTGTGGTTTTGATTTGCATTTCCTTGATGATGAGTGATATTGAGCATCTTTTCTTGTACCTATTGACCATTTGCATGTTCTCTTTGGAAAAATGTGTCATCAGTTCCTCTGTCCTTTTTAAAAATCAGATTGTTGCCCTAACTCAATGGGCGGCAAACTCATTAGTCAACAGAGTGGCAAACCGCAGTTCGAGAGCCGCATGTGGCTCGCGAGCCGCAGTTTGCCAACCACTGCCCTAACTGGTTTGGCTCAGTGGATAGAGTGTCAGCCTGCAGACTGAAAGGTCCCAGGTTTGATTCCGGTCAAGGGCATGTACCAGTAGGAGGTGTGCAGGAGGCAGCTGATCAATGTTTCTCTCTCATTGATGTTTCTAACTCTCGATACCTCTCCCTTCCTCTCTGTAAAAAATCAATAAAATATATATTTTTAAAATAATAAAAATCGGATTGTTTGTTTTTTACTATTGAGCTATATGAGTTGCTTATACATTTTGGATATTAACTCATCAAATGGATGGTTTGCAAATATTTTCTCCCATTCCACAGGTTGCCTCACATGGATGGTCAACTAATAATCAAAAAGGAAGCAAAAAATACTCAATAAGGAAAGAATAGTTTATTTAATAAATGGTGTTGAATAAACTGTATAATCACATGCAGAAAATTGAAACTGGACCTCTTTCTTACACCACTCACCAAAATTAACCCAAAATGAATCAAAGACACAAGCATAAAGCCTGGAACCCTAAAACTCCTACCAGAAAATGTAGGGTAAAAGCTCCTTGACATTGGTCTTGGCAGTGATTTTTTTAATATAACACCTAAAGCAGAAGTAATAAGAGCAAAAATAGACAGAATTATATCAAACTAAAGATCTCCTGCACAGCAAAATAGACAACCAAGCAGGTATTTTAATTAAAATTTCCAAGAAATGAATATGACCTAGACAAAGATATCAGCAAAATATCATAATGCATACAAGGAAAGAGGAACAAATAGAGACATGATAATTTGATAAAATTGCACGATATGAGGAGATAGGTAAATGGCCATAACATAGGATAACTCTAAATAATACAGGGGTGGGCAAAAGTAGGTTTAGAGTTGCTTTGTGACATTCTTTTGAGTTAATAAAGCTATTGTAATAATCATAGCCTGCATGTCTTTTTTCATACAAACAATGTAAACCTATTTTGCCCATTTGTGTGCACAAACTTTATAAATAATCTGTTTTTAGGTATTAAGTAAAGCATGAAATGAAAACTATTAAATATCTAAGGGGCACAAAAAGTAAGAGGTAATGTTTAAAATATACAAGGCTGAATAAGAAAATAGGGTGCATATCTCCACCAACTAGACTGAGTGCTGGACTGTATGTGAAACTAAAAGACACACCCTCTAATCAGAGTGCAAACTTCAACATATAATGAAAATTTATTTTTATCTTCCCACTTACTCCCCTTCCCCTGTCAGTTATTTTAATATACGTTTAGCTTCTCTTGAATTCTCACACATGAAAAATCAATGGGAAATATTTTAACTAGCAATATAATTGAACTCAATTTAGTCCAAGTGTGTCAGGAAAAAAACAAGTTGTCTATTATGAATGATTATTTCAAATTTGAACCAACCAAACTATAAATTAAAACCAAAATTCTAGAGTTGAAACAAAAGTAATTTTTAAATGTGCTTCCTTTCTATTTTTGGAAGACTCTCAAGTTTTCAGAAAAAATAGTATTTTAAGGAAAATAATTTTCAGTCTAACATAGGCTACATATGTATATTTTGGTCTCATAAATAGTAAATATAAATCCTTACTATCACACTCCTGGGTCCCACCCATGTTTTACACTTCAAGACACCAAACTCAAGTTAAATATAGTAATCATATGATCAACCTGGTAAGATGGATATTGTTGGCAACTTATACCCACATAATATCATTGAAGCTTCAGTCAATAAATAACAATTCATATTACTGAACATATGTATATATGATTTAAAATAATTGAAGCATTCTTTTGAGTAACTATTCCATATGCATAGGGCTCATTCATTCTTTTCAAAAATCTAAGAAACATCTAATTTTATCAGTTTATGTGTCTCTAAAAAGAAATTATGACACAAACTGATTTAAGTAGTAAGAGCTGCTTCCTATCTCAAATAATATAGAACCTGAGATGAGGTTCATTCAGGATAAGATAATATGAGGACTCAAAGACACTGTGAAAATCTACGTTTTATCCCAGGTGCTCAGATGGCCTTTCATCATCAAGATGCAGAAGTTCTAAGTGTTATATGTGGACACAACATTATTCTGAATAAGCTGTTTCATCTCATATGTCTGATTTTAGATGTGAATTATTCACCAAATAACTCCTACCCATGATAGAATTTTACCATGAATTGTTAACCGAAATTTTATCATAGGACACCTTTAAATGTAATTCAATTCAGAAAGTTAATTCACATTTAGGATTTAGCCTTGATGAGGGAATAGAGTAAACTCTATTTCAGCTGATTTTCTATTAGGAAAGAAGAAAATATTTAAATAAAAAGTAATATGTCTTCACCTAAGGCAATGCAAATGTTTCTAATATATTACCCAACGTTAACATCACATAAAAAATCATTAGCTTTAGTTACCACTAAAGAATTAAAGAAAGAAATGAAAAGAATTGTGACGTAAGAGCCAAAAGATTTCATCTAGGATCTGCCATTCTCTGATCATATAACCTCTGTTAAGTTTTTAATCTTCTTGAAAGTTGGTTTATAGTTGTAAAATGAGAATATAATTGATAGCTCTGTATACTCTTTAGATATTGAGGATCAAACAGATATAATCTATAAATTATATTGTATTCTATAAATCTGAATTATAATTATTATTTAAGCTTTACTTGTATCTGCATATCAAATTTATTCCCAGTGGAGCAATAAGTTGACAAGGGGAAGGTAATGAAGAGGAGGCTACTCAACAAAATGTATGCAGGCAGTAGGAAGGCATAGAATTTTTCTTCTTTGTACTTCTGTCATTGAACTGATTTCAACTCTAGTATATTTTATTATTTAAAAATGCTTAATAATAGTTGTTGTTTTTGTTTGTTGTGGTTGTCAGTAAATACATAAACACAGATGGAGAAAGTAGCAAGTGTAAGCACTGTACTACGTGCATCCTGTGTCCATAAAGAGAGGATGACTAGCTTAGTAAGCTCAGCCCTGACCTCAAAGGAAAATTTGCAATATAGAGAAAGAAACAACCATGGGCACATATAATGTTTATAAAACCTTAGAGTATAGAAAGCAAGCACACGGAGTCAGAAAGGTGTAAATTTATGTTCCAGCTCTGGCAAAGAGTTTTTAACCTTGGACAACATATTTTGTATTTCTACGCTTCAAGAATCATTTAATATGCCATGTGCTGCTCTAAAACTCTATCCCTTATGTCTTATTCAAAATTAAGAAACGGACATATTAATATGATAAAATAGCTTGGATAACAGACACTATATTTCATGACTTGCCAAATGGTGAGTTGCTTACAAGATACTATATGAGTTTATAGCACTTTGGGGGGAAAAACATAAAATCTGTAGGAAATGGCTCTAAGCATGATTTTTTTAGGTTCTTCTATAATCAATAAAATTATCTATTAAAGAGCAAATAAATTCAAACTACTATCAATATAAAACCTAAATAGTTTGATCAAATACAATGTAATACATATTATCAATCTAAGCATGCTTTAGCTTTCCTTTTGTTCTCTAAGCAATGGAAATATTTCACTTTTTATAGCACCTATACAAAATGTAATCATATCATTTGCTTTAGGCTTTTAAAAGCATCATTAAGTAGAAAGCTGAGATAAGAACAATTTAATGTTACTCTAACCCTGACATTTGATTCTATTAAAAAGTGACAATGCAAAAAGAATTGGTCAGGCTAGCCCACTTGAACTTGTCAGCAGCAAAGCCGGTTTAAAATTACTGTTGAAGAAATGCCCCAATTGAAATTATTTTAATTTGAATTAACTCTATTTCATGACTTAGGAGAAAAATCATAGCGTTTCAATTGTTTTCTGCTTAAAATTGTTTTATTTCAAGCTAAAAAAATCTTTATTATAGGATTATAATAAAATCAAAGTCAATTAATGGTTTTAAGAATTGTAAAATATCTTATGCTCAAATTTTTAACACATGATTGAAGGCTTAGTATTTGCTTTTCTCCTTTTTCTAATATTTGACAATTATATTACCTGAAACTATATTTTTAAAGTTTATTTTAAAGAATTTCCAACATATTTTAAACCTAGTTAGAAGGGAATGGCATGGTATATTCAATATGATGAAAGGAAAAAACCTACAACTAAGAATACTCTGAATTGAAGGAGAGATCAAGATTTTCCCAGACAAACAAAAGTTGATGGAGTTCATCACCACCAAACTGGCATTACAAGAATTGTTAAAGGGAATTCTTTAAGTGGAAAAGATAAAAACCAAAATTAGAAATTTAAAAAAATGTATGAAAAATAAAATCTCACTAGTATAGGTAAATATATAATAAAGGTAGTAGACCAACCACTTATAAATCTAGTATGAAAATGATTAAAATTCAATAAGCACATACTTATTAATGAGCTAAGTGCTCCCATTCAAAAGGCATAGGGTAATTGAATGGGTAAAAAAAAACAAGACCCTTACATGTGCTGCCTAAATGAGATTCACCTCAGATTGAAAGATACACAAAGACTGAAAGTGAAGGGCTGGAAAAGATTTTTCATGAGAAAGCTGTGAGAGCAATACTTATATCAGACAAAATAGAATTTAAAAGGAAGGCTGTAACAAGAGACCAAGAAGGACCCAGGATTCCATTTCTGGGTGCTTATCTAAAGAATATGAGACACTCATTTAAAAAAGATATATGCACCCCTCTGTTCACTGCAGCATTACTTACAATAGCCATGATATGGAAGCAACATAGGTGCTCATCAGTAGATGAATGGATAAAGAAGAAGTGGAGCTTGGCCAATGTGGCTCAGTAGTGGAGCGTCAAGCTATGAACCAGGAGATCACGGTTCAATTTCTAGTCAGGGCACATGCCCCGGTTGTAGAATTGATCCCTAATAGGTGGCGTGTAGAAGGCACCTGATCAATGATTCTCTCTCTCAACATTGATGTTTCTATCTCTCTCCCTCTCCCTTCCTCTCTGAAATCAATAAAAATATATATTTTTAAAAAGAAGTGGATATGTGTGTGTGTTTGTGTGCGCGTGCACCTGTGTGATACACTGGAATATTAATCATGAGACAGAATGAAATCTTGCCATTTGCAACAACATAGATAGACATAGAGGGCATTATGATAAATTAAATAAATCAGAGAAAGACAAATACTGTATCATTTCATTTACATGTGAAATGTAATAAAACTAAACAAATGAACAAACAAAACAAACAGACTCATAGACACAGAAAATTAATAGTTGCCAGAAGAGTGCGGGGTTGGGCAAAATGGTGAAGGTGACTAAGAGGTACAAACTTATGACATGAATAAGTCACAGGATGTAAAGTACATCAGAGAGACTATAGTCAATGTTATGTTAACTTTGGTAACAGATGGATACTGTATTTTTCATGGTGATCACTTTGTAAGGTATAGAAATGTCAAATCATTATATTGTATGCCTGAAACTAATATAATATTATATGTCAACTATACTTTAATTCAAAAAGAGCTTTACATTCCAGAGAAAAAGAAAACTCTGCTGATAACTTTTATATCATGGAAATTTATATATATATATATATATATATATATATATATATATATATATATGCTTATATACATATGAATAATAAAATATAGTAATACATTTTGAATAGTGAAATTTCATGATTCATTATTTCATGGGATAAGATTTATTGAATCAATGTCAGTGTACATTATTATAAAATAGCATAACTGAAAAATGACATTCATAAACATAGTAGTATTCTAGAATAAGGCTAAATCACTTTTGACATTGATATCAAGAGACATTAATAATAAAGAAGCATGTCAATGGTAGGAAAATAAATAATTCAGAGGACTCCAAAATAATTTTTATACCAGTTCCAAACCAGAAAAATTACATTTAATTGCCATTTAACAAACAGTACTATTTAACACATAATCTTACAAATATCTGCATTTTAGGAAGGGAAGATCAAATTATTTTAGAAAATATATTCTGAAAAATAAAGATAAGATAAAATTAGAAAGCATTGTCTCACACATTCACTTTGCTCCATTTTCACTGTCCTCATAAAATACTCCATCCTTAAGCAACTACTGATCTGTTTTCTGTCACTGTAGATTAGTTTGCAGTGTTTAGAATTTTAATAAATGGAATCATATGGTATGTACTTTTTTTGTCTTGTTCCTTTCACTTATCCTAATTATTTTGAGATTCATCTCTATGGTTGAATCTAGCAGTAATTTGTTTATTTTTAATTGCTGAGTACTTGTCTATTATATGAAAGTACCATAATATGTTTATTCATTCACCTGTTTATGTATATTTAGATGTTTACAGTTTGGGCTATTATGAATAAAACATTTCTGTAAATATTTGCTTAAAAGTCTTTTTGTAGATCCAAGTTTTCATTTACCCTGAGTAAATATGTAGGAGTGGAATGGCTGTGTCATATGGTAGGCGCATGTTTAACATTTTAAGAAACTGTCAAACTTTTTACCAAAATCGTACCTTTTTATATTCCAAGCAATCATTGCTTCAGTTGCTCCCCATACTATCCCTAGGCCCTTCAAAAAAAATAGGTGTACAATAAATGTATCTCCTTGTCTATACCTCAATGGGAAATATACTATAGGTCAATGACCCATTGTGGTAGGAAAATTAATATATTCATTTTGGGTTAATTCAGTAAAATGAGCAGTTATTCAACATTTTAATCACATAAAAAACAAAATCAATTCCAAATTTAATCTTAGAAAATGCAGTGAGCCTCCTATTTCCTCAGAATGAATTTGAGTTCTAAGGGGTCTTACATGTGCAGCTGACCACCTGCTGGGTGCAAATTGGGATGAGCTGCACCTTTTATTCTGCTATCTGATGATATATAATCTTCCTCCTAATGGTTTGTGTTTGACCTATATAACATAATCACTCGCATTCATTCTTGTAAGCATATGCTGAGGTAGCCTAAATCTTTACATATTCTCTAAACGACAGGTCGTACATTCTGATTTTTATCCTGTCCTGACTCCATGCTTCTTGAGGTAGAGCAGTCCTCTCATGGGCTCTTTCATCCTGAAATTGCGGGCCCATAGGTAGTTAGCAGTTTTCCCTTTTACCAGAGCAGTGGGATGTCCCTTCGGATCATTCTCTTGAACTTTGAAAGTCGTTCCTCTACTGTGCAGATGCTTTGCTGAATATGAGGCTTCTCTATGGTATTACAATTTCCTTGAGCTACACTCCAGGACGCTTGATACAGATGCCTCTTCTGTGCGAAGATCACCCAGAGATGGAAGTCCCTATACCATCTCACTGGAGTGAATCTGGTAAAGTGGAGCATGTTATAAGGATACTCTGTTGCTCTTCTTATCCTATTCATTTTCCTCCTCTTAGCTGGTTGACTTTATCTTTCTTAGGACAAGAAAACTATCCTTTACACATTTTGCCATTTCCTCAGATTAATTATTCATTGTATGAAGTTTCTACTAGGGCTTTTCTGGAGTACTCCATCTGCTATAATTTAAACATTTTTGTTTTTCTTCATTTCTATCCTTTCTTACTTACTTTGTGGCAATTAAATACTAGTACTGTCTCTCAAACAAACATTGATTGACACAGTCATTGGGGTGTTACACACTAAAAGAAAGACTTAAAATAAAAATATATTATTACAATCTCAATTTATCATTCTACTATAATTCTAATTATGATAATACTAGTAAATATTTTGACCTTAACCAAGAGTGCATGTTTTTATGTGGGAGTTTGTACCTTCAGGAAGCTAGACCCAGTTATCTGCTCTATTTGCAGGATGGGAATTCATGCCAACTAGTACTTTATTTTGTGGTTAATTATCAGGAGGGTTCTCCTTCCTTGCATACCTGTCCCAAACACAGGAAATACGTTGCTGTTAGGGTCAAGCCTCCATCCTGTGCAAAAAACTTTGTGGAATTTTCATGATGACACGTGAGCAAATGTCTTTTCTTTGCCCAAACAAAACCCTCATGAACTGGCACCCTGGCTGACATTCTGCCATGTGATTCTCTTCCCCACACTTCTGCTAATGTCCCTAGTACCTGGACTCTCTGAGACTGGAAAAGTCCTTTGAGCCCCTTTCTGCTTCCTAGGTTTTCCCAAGCTTACCAGAATTTCTACATTATTTGCAGGAAGTTCTTTATTGTAATTTTATTTTTTTTTATTTCACCACAAGCAAAGCAGAAAGAAGGAAGCTTCTGCTCCTTCCAGCAGTTACCTTAATCCTTCTCAGGGTAAGCAGTGTTCTCTCTAACCCAGCTTTGGAGTAGGTCTCTGCCAACGTGTATTATCAATCTGTCCTATCATGTCCTATTTCACCCGTGCTTTACTTATCCTTAATTCTCAGAGATGATGTTCTTTGAGACAAAGTTTGAGATCAACAGTTGCTCTATGTCCCTTCATTCAGCTTATCCCCCTGTACCTACCCTTTCAAATTCTCTCTTATAATTGTACAGGGGCATTTTAAAAATCCACCGTGATTTCCAGACTCTGTCTTCTCTCTGTAAAATGCTTTTCACAGGGTAACAGCTATTGCCTCCAGATGACTTGACTTTATAATTCTGGTCTAGCATAACCCTGGTATAGATACACTAGTACACTGCATGTTCCTCCTTAGAACTGTGATTACATGCCACTTAAAATGGGTGTAAATTTCACAGACTGTTATCATAATCCAGTCATCAAACAAACAGTAACACAAACATACTTAAATTTGTTTTTCCAAAATCTCAACTTAATTTCTAGCTCTTGATTATATGTACTTTTGGAACGATAGGAAAAAAAAAAAAGCAAAAAACTAACAATCTTGCTATTTTCAAATATACTCAAATTAATTTAAATATTATTTCAGTTTTAATTAAGAAGGTGACAATTCTTAATTGTAATTTTTCAGAAATGATTTGTTTCCAGTTAGTGCCATTATTGATGGAATAAACATATGATAAATTTTTGTATTCACTATACTATTTAAGGTTTATTACCTTTGGTGAGGTAGGTATCATCTCTATTTTAGAGATAAAGAGACAGACTTAGAGATGTAAACTATGTTCTCTACAGTCACCCACTGAATTTGTGGTAGAACCATGAGGTCTTTCAGCTCTATCACAGGCCCTTTTCTCCCTCAGGTTCTAGTTATTATAGTTTAGATGAGACACATTGCGTCCTGCCTCTTCTGAAGATTAGAAAGATTTTAGATCTACAGGTTAGTAAATTTGAATTCCAGAGTGCTGAGCAATTTGCACTGTATCTCATTTCTTTCTTTCTTTCTTTTTAATCCTTACCTGAGGATATGTGTTTTTAAAAAAAAAAAATTTAAGAGAGAGAGAGAGAGAGAGAAAGAGAGAGAGATGGATTGGGCATCCATTGGTTGCCTCCCATACATGCCCTAAATGGGGAGCCCCAACTAGGGATCAAACCCACAACCTAGGTATGTGGCCTGACCAAGAATCAAACCTGCAACCTTTTGGTGTATGGTACAGTGTTCCAACCAACTGAACCACCAGGCCAGGACTGTGGTTCATTTCTTGTTTAAGGAGATAAACAGCAGAATAACAATATTTAAATGGCCTTCCAATTCAACATTCCAAGATTCTTTCTACTTTAGCAAAAGGAAAGCATTAACAAATGAGATCAAAATAGGAGGACATTTTATTCTTTATATTTTCATCTAAGAAAATTTTCAAATATGATTCTGAGGAAGATGAACAGAAATGAAAGGATAACTATTAAAAAGAGATAAAAGAAATATGAACATATATGTATGTGTGTGTGCATATATAGTTTAAATTCTTTTTAAATCTTTTAAAAATTGAATTACAGTTGACATGCAATATATTGATTAATCAGTATATTGATTAGACATTTATTAACTTACTAGTGGCTTGGTGCACAAAGTTCATGCATGGGAGGGGTGGCCCTCAGCCCAGCCTGCATCCTCTCCAATTTGGGACCCCTTGGGGGATGTCCGACTGCCAGTTTTGGCCCGATCCAGGACCGCTGGCTCCTAACCGCTCGCCTGCCTGCCTGATCACCCCTAACTGCCTCTGCCTGTCGGCCTGCTCACCCCCAACTGCCCCCCCTGCTGGCTTGCTCACCCCCAACTGCCCCTCCCGCCAGCCTGCTCACTCCACTGCCCCCCCGCCAGCCTGATTACCCCCAACTGCCCTCCCCTCCTGGCCTGATCACCCCTACCACCTCTGCCTCAGCCCCGCCACCATGGCTTTGTCCAGAAGGATGTCTGGATGGTCTCCAGAAGGTCTCCTAGCCTAATTAGCATATTACCCTTTTATTAGTATAGACTAGAGGCCCAGTTCATAAAATTCATGCAATGGGAGGGGGGACGGGTCTCTCAGCTCGGCCTGCACCCTCTCGCAATCTGGGCCCCCTCGGGGGATGTCCTACTGCTGGTTTAGGCCCAATCCAGCAGGCAGTCGACATCCCTCTCAAAATCCAGGATTGCTGGCTCCTAACCACTCGCCTGCTTGCCTGATCGCCCCTAATGACTCTGCCTGCCTGCCTTATCACCCCTAACTGCTCGCCTGTCTGCCTGATCATGCCTGACTGCCTCTGCCTCATCCCCCGCCATGGCAGCTTCATCCAGAAGGACGTCTGGAATGATGTCCGGAAGGTCGTTCAGCTGTGCGGTCTAATTAGCATATTATGCTTTTATCATTATAGACGAAGTGATCACCCCAATAAGTGTAATACCCATCTGATACACAGTTCATAGGTATTACAATATTATAGACTGTTCCCTATGCTGTATTACACAATCCTGTAACTGTTTTTAAAACTGGTCATTTCTCCTTTTTATTCCCTTCCTCTTTTTCATCCATCCCTCCACCACCCCTCCATCAGGTAACCTTCAATTTATTCTCTATAATTATGAATTTATTTCTGTTTGGTATTTTGTTTATTTTATTTTTTTAGATTCCACATATAAGTGAAATCATATGCTATTTGTCTTTCTTTCTCTCTGACTTATTTCACTTAGCATAATACCCTCTAGGTCCATCCATGTTGTTGCAAATGGCAAGATTCCATTCTTCTTTATGGCTTAATAATACTCCATTGTATGTATGTACCACTTTTTCAATCCACTTTTCTTTTGACGGACACTTAGGTTGCTTTAATATCTTGGCTACTGTAAATAATGCTTCAATGAACATAGGAATGCATGACTGTTTTTAAAAAGTATGTTTTTATTGATTTTAGAGAGAGGAAGGGAGAGCAGAGAGAGAGAGAGAGAGAAACATCAATGGTGAAAGAAAATCATAGATCGGCTGACTCTCGCACGCTCCCTACTGGGAATCAAGCCCGAAACCCTGGCATGTGCCCTGGTTGGGAATCCTTGACTTTCTGGTTCATGGGTCAACATTCAACCACTGAGCAATACCAGTTGGGCAGAATACATATGTCTTTTTGATTAAGTGTTTTAGATTTCTTCAAATAAATACCCAGGACTGGAATTGCTGGGTTATATGATAGTTCTAGTTCTAATTTTTTGAAGAATCTTCATAATTTTTTTACTAGTAGCTGCATTAATTTGCAGTACCACCAACAATGCACAAGGATTCCCTTTCCTTTCTTTAAATTTATTGGGGTACCATCTGCACTAATAAAAGAGAAACATGCAAATTAACCATCACTCTGCTATGCCAGGCCACGCCCACCAGCCAATCAGGAGTGAGTATGCAAATTAACCCAACCAAGATGGCAGCTGGCCACGGAGCTGGAGCAAGCAGGAGGCTTGGGTTACCCCTGGTGATGCAAGTTTCCCGCCCGCCCTGGCTGGCCCTGGCCTCCGCTCAAGGCTACAAAGTTTCAATTATAGAAGATAAATAAATCCTAGATACTTGCTTCCAGCCAGCCCTGGCCTCTGCTCAAGGAGGTGCTGAAAAAAAAAGATAAGAAAATGAAAAAAAGGAGGGGCTGGGACCTTGGGTCGCCAGGGGGTGGTCAGGCTAGGATGGGATGTCAGGGGCATTGGGGGTAAGCAGACCAGCAGGGGGGCCAGTTGGGGGTGAGCAGGCCATCAGTGGGGGTCAGTTGGAGGTGATCAGGACAGCGGGGGGGGGGGGCAGTTTGGAGTGAGCAGACCAGCAGGGGAGCAGTTGGGGGTGAGCAGGCCAGTGGGGAGGGAAAGTGGGGGTGAGCAAGCCAGCAGGGGGGGCAGTTGGGGGTGATCAGGTTGGTGGGGGGGCATTTGGGGGTAAGCAGGCCGGTGGCGGGGGGCAGTTGGGGGCAAGCAGGCCGGCAGGCAGAGTGGTTAGGGGCAATCAGGCAGGCAGGCAGGCAGGTGAGCGGCTGGAGCCAGCAGTCCTGGATTGTTAGAGGGATGTCCGACTGCCGGTTGAGGCCCAATCCCTGTAAACTGGCAGTAAGACATCCTTCGAGGGGTCCCAGATTGTAGAGAGTGCAGACCGGGCTGAGGAACACCGCCCCACCCCCTGTGCATGAATTTCGTGCACCGGGCCTCTAGTTTGTTAATAAGACTATATAGGTTTTTAGTATACATTTCTATGATATATCATCTGTATATTGCATTGTGTGCCCACCACCCAAATTAAAACCTTCTTCCTTCACCATAAATTTTCTCCACATCTTCACCAACACTTGTTATTTTTAGATTTCTTGATAATAGCCACTCTGGAAAGTGTGAGCTGATGTCTCATTATGCTTTTAATTTTCATTTCTCTAATGATTAGTGATTTTGAGCATCTTATGTCTATTGTCCATTCTCCTCTTTGGGGAAATGTCTATTCAGGTTCTCTGCCATTCTTAAATCAGATTATTTGTATTTTTTGGTGTTAAGTTATATGAATTCACTTATATAAATTTGTGAAAAAAAGGGGAAACTGTGGGAGTTAAGTGGAAAAGGGTCAGAAAGAAACCAAACAGGTTTCTTTATTGTTTCATAACCAGGAAAGAAGAAGAAGAGATTAACATCAGTGCTTCTGTTGGTGGAGTGAAATTTCAGTTTTTAGTTTAGGGGAAGCAAATGCATAGAGCCGAAAATATAAGGACTTTAAATTTGTTTTGGAAGAGGTGAAATTGCAGAGAAGAAATGCAAAAAATATCAGTACTAGTGATCGTGGAACAAAACATCAGGCAAATAACAGAAAGCTTAAGAAAAATAGGCAGTAATCTTAGTATTTTGAGAAAATGTGAGGGCAATTAATTTGCATAAACCAAAATACCATGAAGTAAGGAAGACTTGGATGACAAATATAATTTTTAAAAGTGAGGTCTTTAACAATAAGGTATTCTATAAGTGCAGAAATAAATGGTTGTGTCAAATATCATATATAATATAGCTCCACATTTTAAATTTGAAATGATTCTTATTACGTAAGTGATAACATTATTTTCTTTTTTTGTTTGTTTGTTGCATGTTATGAGAAACTCAAAGGAAAACAAATCTTCCACTATGAAAAGTGCTTTCTAGGTTTTATGATTTTACATCTAAAAAATAATTATCTAAAAGTTATTATTGATTCTTGATTTCCTTCTGTCACTGGTATGATAGAAAAATGAATGGGGCAATTGAAATAGAAAGAAAATGAAATTGTTTTTTCAATGAAAAATAGAATATCCAAGATATTGAGTTATAGAATTTGTTGGCTTTCTCGTAAGCATTCAGTTGTATAACAGTATTCCCAGATGAAGACATACCGTAAAAGCCAAAGCAGGCAATACTTATGATGCCAAAATACTTTATTTTTTAAAATATATAATGGAAAGGTTGCCGAAACCGGTTTTGCTCAGTGGATAGAGCGTCGGCCTGCGGACTCAAGGGTCCCAGGTTTGATTCCGGTCAAGGGCATGTACCTTGGTTGCGGGCACATTCCCAGTAGGAGGTGTGCGGAGGCAGTTGATTGATGTTTCTCTCTCATCGATGTTTCTAACTCTCTATCCCTCTCTCTTCCTCTCTGTAAAAAATCAATAAAATATATATTTTTAAAAATATATATATATATACATATATATATACATAATGGAAAGACTCTCTGATTTTGTTTCCAGGTTCCCAGGACTGAAATCCCTGAAGAGAGGTCAAGAGATGAAGGTACTGTTATCTGTGTATAAGAAAATCATTTTTGGTTAATATATGTCATTATTTCAGATTTCAAGGTTTTTCTCATATCCAAGAAAAATGTACAAATGTATACAGTTTTATTTCTACTAAACATGAATAAATTTACATGTTCAGAGATACAAAATGTATAAAATGTAAATCACTTTTGACCTATGCTTTAAAAATCTATGCTTTTAAATGTTTATATATCATGATTCTGCAAAACATTTCATTGGCAAAAGGTTTCAAAAACAAGTTTGCAAATCACTTAACTAGACCAATCCCTTTATGTTCTTCCAACATTGTATCATAAAAACCTTCAAATATTAAGAAAAATAAAAATACATTTTCAGTGAATATTTATATACCCTTGACCTAGATTCTACAATTAAAATTGTACAACACATGCACAGCACATATCTGTCCAACTAACCATCCTTCTATTGATCCATCAAACCATTTTTTAAATTTTTCATGTTTTTTAAATTTCAAAGTAAGTTATAAACATCAGAACACTTCTCCCTAAATACTTCAACATGTATGTCTTTAACTAGTTTCCTATGTTGTTACAATAGTCTCCCCCTTCAGAAATAGAATTTACATACACTAAAATGCACCAGTCTTCAGTGTGCCATTCTTTATCATCTATACTAATAAAATGTACATGCTAATTAGACCGAACGACCTTCCAGATGTCATTCCAGATGTCCTTCCAGACAAAGCCACAGTGACAGAGGCAGTTAGGGGTGATCAGGCTGGCAGGGGAACAGTTAGGGATGATCAGGCAGGCAGGCAGAGGGGTTCGGGGCAATTAGGCAGGCAGGCAGAGGCGGTAAGGGGCAATCAGGCAGGCAGACAGGTGAGCAGGTATGAACCAGCAGTCCCGGATTGCGAGAAGGATGTCTGACTGCCAGTTTAGGCCCAATCCCACAGGCAGTCGGACATCCTCCGAGGGATCCCGAATTGGAGAGTGTGCATGCCAGGCTGAGGGAACTCCCCCACCCCCCGCATGAATTTCATGCACCAGGCTTCTAGTATTATTATAAAAAATTCAGACATACTGGTACAGAAAAACTGAAAGGACTTTGCAATTGACCATCCATATACTTCCCACTTAGATTCTACAATTAACCTTCTCCACATATTTATTACATATTTATTTGATTTGCTCAGTCAATAATTTTCTATTTAAAAAATCATGCTGTCTGTAAATAGGCACTGTTTTACTTCTCTCCTTAAGGTTTTTGTTTATTTTATTTATTTTACTTGCCTTTTCCCATTGTCTAAGACTTCAATTCAGTGTTAAATAGTTGTGGTGAGACTGCATCCTTGCCATTTTTCTGAGTATAAGGGAAATGTTTTTTTAATATATACCCATAGAGTATGCCCACATTATGTTTTTTGTTGATGTCATTTATCAAATTGAGAAAGTTCTCTTATTTGTAGTTTGCTGTGAACTTTCATCTCAAAGAGGTGATGAATTTTCTCAAATAATTGTTCTATTGCTTTGCAATGATTATATAGGTATTTTTTAAATATATTTTATTGATTTTTTACAGAGAGGAAAGGAGAGGGATAGAGAGCTAGAAACATCGATGAGAGAGAAACATCGATCAGCTGCCTCCTGCACACCCCCCACTGGGGATGTGCCCGCAACCAAGGTACATGCCTTGACCGGAATTGAACCTGGGACCTTTCAGTCCACAGGCCAACCCTCTATCCACTGAGCAAAACCAGCTTCGGCTGATTATATAGTTTTATTTCCTGCATTCTTTTGGTATTATGAGTTCTCTTGGTTGATTTTTGAATGTTACACTTCTTACATTACTTATGCTAAAACCTACCTATCCGTGATTTATTCTTTTTTTTCTATGTATCGCTGATTTATGTTTGCTAATATTTTGTTAAGGATATTTTTGTCTATGTTCACAAGGGACATTGGCCTATAATTTCTATTTATTATGTCTGTCAAGTTGGTATTAATAGTATGCTGGTTTAACAAAATGAGTTGGGAAGTGTCCTCTCATCTATTTTCTGAAATAACTTAAGAATGTAGTTATTTCTTTCTTTTCTGTTTGGTAGCATTTATAAATGTAACAGTTTGGACCTAAAGTTTACTTTGTAGGAAGCTATTTAATAACAAATTCAACTTCTTTATTAGGTATAGGGGCAATTGGACTTTTTTTTTTTTTTTACCAAGTATCAGTTTGGTAACCTGTATACAGTTTAAGGAATTTTTTCATTTCCTCTATGTTATCAAGTTTCATGAAATAAAGTTGTTAATATTACCTTATTATCTTTTGAGGATCTTTACTCATAATCCCTCTTTCATTCCTCATACTGGTAATTTGTACCTTTTCTCTTTCAGCTTCATGAGTCTAGTTTAGGTTTATCATTTTTATAAATATATTTTTAAAGAATCAAAATTTGGTTTTGGTAAGTTTTTCTAAACTTAATTATATTTTCTTTTTGTTAATTTCTATAATAACCCTCATTATTGTGTTATTTCTACTTACTTTGAGTTAAATTTACTTTTATTTTCCTCACTACTTAGGATAGCACCTTAGGGTATTGACTGTAGACATTTCTTCTTATCTATTTTAAGCATCTAAAGCTATAAATTATCTTTTAAGATCTGCTTAATTGTTTCCCACAAAGATTCATATGTTGTTTTTAAATTCTTTGTTTTGATTTTTTAAAAATTACCCATTAGATATTATCTTTTTTTAAAAGAACATTTTTTATTTATTTCAGAGAGGAAGGGGGAGGGAGAGAGATAGAAACATCAATGATGAAAGAGAATCATTGATTGGCTGCCTCCTGCATACCCCACACTGGGGATTGAGCCTGTAATATGAGCATGTGCCCTGACCAGAAATCAAACCATGACTTCCTGGTTCATAGGTCGACACTCAACCACTGAGCCACCATGGCCAGGCCTATATATTATCTTAGAGCCATGGGTTATTTGAAAGTATTTTTTAGTTACTCATGTTAGGGTGAATTTTTCTAGAAAACTTATTGTTGTTAATTTTCAGTTTATTTTTGTTATTATAGCATATACTCTATAATTTTAATAATTAAACTTTTAAAATTTATTGAGACATACATTTTGGCCCACACATGTTCCATATTGTCAAAAAGTTTCTGTGCACATGAAAGTAATTATAGTCTTGTTGAGTACATTGATCTCTAAATATCAATTACGTCAGGGTGGTCGATAGTGTTCTTCAAATCTTTCATTTCTTTGCTGATTCTTTGACTAGTTGTTATAGCAAGTGCTCTGAAAAGGGTATTAACATCTAAACCTATGATTGTCACATTATCTATTTCTCCTTTAATTCTATAAAGGTTTGCTGCATGTATTTGAGGCTCTATAAGTAGGTGCACAAAAATGTTGAGTGATATATATTCCTCCTAAATCATTCTATTTATCATTATGTGTTTTTGTCATTATCTCTGGTAATTGTTTTTTACATGATGTCTATTTTGTCTAACATTAATATAGTGACATTTCTTATGCTTATAATTTGCAATATATATATATATATATATATATATATATATATATATATATATAAACATTTTATTCTTTTTAACATACGTTAAAAAGAATAAAATGTTTATAATTTGCAATATATATATATATATAAAAACATTTTATTCTTTTTAACATATGTTAACTTTCAACTAGCTTGTCATTATATTTAGAATATTTCTCCAACCCAACTGTCCATTGACACTAGAATAAATATTATATTATAGCACAAGGAAAAGATTATTATAAAAAAACAGGTTAAGTGTCTGGATAAAACAAATCAGTCATGTAATAAAAATCTAAAAAAGTATTAATAGTTTAAAATAATCTAAAAATTTATAGACATGAGTGAACATATTATTATTACTATATTATTATTATATCACCATCATTTTAAAACCTATCATTGTTAGATTTCAAACAATTATGAACATTCAAAGGAATGTAATTAAATTTTCTAATTGAACTATGTATCATTAACAAAGGCAGTTGGTCTGGTACAGACTATCATTCTACCTATGTCATGTTCTACATGATTGGTTTGGTTTCAGCAGTTCTGTCCAATACAACATTTTGTATTGATCAAAATGGTCTACAACTACTGTCTAGTCTGGTAGCCATTAACCTGTTGACTATTAAGCTATTAACCACTTCAAATGTGAGTAGCATGACCAAGGAACCGAACTTTGAATTTTAATAAATGTTAACAAATTTGAGCTTAGTCACATATAAATTCACTAGAGGCCTGGTGCATGAAATTTGTGCACGGGGGGGGGGGTGTCCCTCAGCCCAGCTTGCACCCTCTCCAATCTGGGACCCGTTGAGGTATGTCTGACAGCCCATTTAGGCCCAATCCTACCTAAATGGGCAGTTGGACATCCCTCTCACAATCCAGGACTGCTGGCTCCCAACTGCTCGCCTGCCTGCCTTCCTGATTGCCCCTAACCACTTCTGCCTGCCAGCCTGATCACCCCCTAACCACTCCCCTGACAGCCTGATTGATGCCTAACTGCTCCTCTGCCAACCTGATTGCTCCTAACTGCCCTCCCCTGAAGGCCTGGTCACCCCTAATTGCCCTCCCCTGCAGGCCTGGTCCCCCCCAACTGCTCTCTCCTGCAGGCCTGGATCCCCTCAACTGCCCTTTACTGCAGGCCTGGTCACCCGCAACTTCCCTCCTCTGCCAGCCTGCTCACCCCTAACTGCCCTCCCCTGCTGGCCTGATCACCCCAACTGCCCTCCCTTGCAGGCCTGGTCCCTCCCAACTGCCCTCTCCTGTTGGCCATCTTGTGGTGGCCATCTTGTGTCCACATGGGGGCAACCATCTTTGACCACATGGGGGCAGCTATCTTGTGTGTTGGAGTGATGGTCAATTTTCATATTACTCTTTTATTTGATAAGATAGAGGCCTAGTACACAGGTGGGGGCTCACTGGTTTGCCCTGAAGGGTGTCCCGGATCAGGGTGGGTGGCAGGGGCCTGTGGTGGTTTGCAGGCTGGCCATGCCCCCCAGTGACCCAAGTGGAAGCCCTGGTATCAGGGATTTATTTATCTTCTATAATTGGAACTTTGTAGCTTTGAGCGGAGGCCAGGGCCAGCCAGGGCGGGCAGGCAGCTTGGCTTCCTCCATCACTGGGGGCAACAGAAGCCTCCTGCTCTCTCCAGCTCAGTGGTTGCCGCCATTTTTGTTGGAATTTATTTATCTTCTATAATTGAAACTTTGTAGCCTTGAGTGGAGGCCAGGGCAGGCCAGGGCGGGCAGGAAGCTTGGCTTCCTCCATTGCCAGGGGCACCCCAAGCCTCCTTCTTGCTCTAGCTCCATGGCCACTGCCATAATTGTTGGGTTAATTTGCATACTCGCTCCTGATTGGCTGGTGGGCGTGGCTTGTGGGCATAGCGGAGGTACGGTCAATTTGCATGTTTCTCTTTTATTAGATAGGATTATTGTGGAAACTATTGTAGAAGCCCTATTTTTATATTTAATCATTTAAAATATGTTTTTATTGATTTCAGAGAGTGGAAGGGAGAGAGAGAGAGTTAGAAAGGTAAGAGATAGTCCTTAATCAGCTACATCCTGCATGCATCGTACTGAGGATCGAGCCTGCAACCCAGGCATGTGCCCTGATTGGGAATCGAACCATGACCTCCTAGTTCATGGGTCGATGCTCAACCACTGAGCAACACTGGCTTGGCTGGAAGCCCTATTTTACTAACTCAACATTTTTTTTTTACCAAGGGGCTATGAAAAAGTTGATTGCTTATATAATTGAGGTATCTGAGGAGAGCAGGGCAGACCTCTCAAACAGTTCCAGAAAGTCTTCAGAGATCAAGGAAAGGAGAGTGGCCTGGGTGTTTACTGTGGTTAGTGGGTGAAACAGTATGAAGGTTCTTATGTGAAGACAGGAACTTAGTGGTTAGAATATTTTTATTTTTCTTTTCTTTTAGCCTTTTTATCTTGCTTTGGTATCTGGGAATTGTTGGCTAAATGAGTAAGTTAAGAAGTATTCCTTATTCATTTTTGTTTGTTTGTTTGTTTGTTTGTTTTTAGAGAGTTTGGGAGAAATTGGTGTTAGGTTTTTTGTTTTTGCTTTTGTTTTTTTAATATTTGGTAACTTTAGTAGGAAAGCACCAGCTCCAGGGCTTGCTTTGTTGGGAATTGTTTGTTGAGTAAATGAATATATACATTTTGCCTGAACTACATCAAAATAATTAAAAATCACATTCACGTATATGTAGAAGTAACATAAAACTTTAATTTTTTATTATTTTAAATATTTTTCCAGAAAATATTTGGCATTGCATAAAAAAATGGAGAGAAAAGATGTTATAAAATATACATTCTATTCCATAAGCCATTCATAATATAATTCAGTGTTCCCCATACAATTTAATTGGTCATAAAACAATTATTTCTATTTTAAGAGAAGCTTCTGGTAACTTAAAATTTTTTTCACGGCATATATGTTTGTAGTGATTGTAAGATTTTCAAAGAAATCAAGCATCTGGTGAGACTTTTTATCTCCTGAGTGACAGCTAGAATGATAAGATTTAAGCGGCAGGATCCCAGCTCTTGTGGCAGTTAATGTGTTGTCGATGTTGTTGTGCATGACCCAACATTCAGGTAACTCTTCTTATTAGCAAAAGCTTTGCCCACTTCTTTGATCCTTAGCTTCAAAAGGAAGATGAGGGTTAGTGAGAAAGAGCGAATATAATAAACCATAAATACTTTCAGAAGAAAAAAAAAGCATGTTTTTAGACAGCAGAATAGAACTGTGTGCTTCAATATGCCCTAAGGTCTTGTATTCATAATGTGAATATTTTAGGGATATATACTTATTACTAAAGACAGCATTCATCTATCTGCAATCTAACATGAACAATTGATTCAGCTACATAATTAGGAACAAGAAAAAGGCTTATTTCTAGAAGAGCTGACAATTTTTGGATAGAGGTCTCAATAAGAAAACAAATGCTGTTTTCAATAAGTACCAGCAGAATTTTGCTTTTATATATAACCAGAGAAAAATCTGCTGATAAAAGCTGGAAATGATCATAGATGTCTTTATATTTTCATGTCAGTATCTTAAGTATATTTCTTAAATTTATGTATAATTTATTTCAAGAGGTAGAATTAAGTGTTACAAGATGTCTAAAACAAGAAATATAGTAAACAACTATATTAACAATGTTACTAAATTTTTATTTTTAACACATTAATTCTCTTTGATTCCTACTTGAAACTAATAGCAATTAAAACAAGACCTTACATTTGCATAATAATGCTTCACAATTTACAAGACATTACATACACATTATTCTATTTTATCATGCAAACAATAATGTGAGGAAAGTATTATCTCCATTTTAGAGTAGCTGTAAATTTATGGTCAGTTAGTAACTTTGTGAATAATCCATGGTTTCCTTCTCATTTAAATGACTGAGATAGTCTTAATAATAGTTTGTTTTTTTTCATTGTGCTTCCAATATATTTTGTTGTTATTTTAATCAAAAAGATGGTGTGGGAAAACTCTGGGTATAAAATAGGCTTAATTTTACAAATATGACAATATATAACTAAAATGATATTGTATTTCAAATAAATTTTGTTGGAACATTAGATTTATAGCACAGGACTATTCCCTATTGACATAGATATAATACTTTGTTATCTGAGGAATTGTACTAATAAATTCCAGAAATTTGGGCTGCTCCCTTTCCTCTTTTGAGATGAAACTCTTTCACATGAACTGAAAATAAGAACAGGGCACAGCAAATTTTAGGAGTGACCAAATGCAATCTTTATCCAGAAATAGAGAATGAAAAAGCATTATTTATGCCTACCAGCCCCAGAATATTGAGCAAATTCATACAAAAAACATAAGCATCTACATCGTTTCCTTATGTACCTTTAAATTTCATTTAAAATAGATGGAGGTAAAATCATTAGGTAAACATATTCAGTATCACTCAACAAAAATAACTTTCTTATATTTAAAAATGTGTTTTTGTTATGTGTATGTGCCCCTCCCAAAAACAGTTTTTAATAAAATACTTATTTTGGTGGCACTCTAGATACCTTCTCCTTAAGAGCCTGTTATGTAATATCTCATTGTGCTTTTAAAGGAGGGATAAATAGTGATGGAAGGAGACTTGGAGTGGTAAACACACAATACAATATGTACATGATGTATTGTGGAATGCTACACGTAAAACCTATATAATTTTATTAACCAATGTAACCCAAAAACATTCAATTAAAAATAAAATAATAAATTACAGCAGGTAGAAGGAAGGAATAAAATAAGGTTAATAAAAAATAAATCTATAATAATAAAAACACAATATGCAAATCAACTGAATGGCCGAACAGCAGAACGACCCTCCGGGCGACCTTCCAGATGACCTTCCGGACGAAACTGTGGCTGCGAGGGCCGAGGCAGCCACCGAGGCTGTGAAGGCCTACTCTTGCATGAATTTCATGCATCAGGCCTCTAATAAATAATAAAATAAATGAATGTGTTATATTCTAACAAGCTGTAGGTAATCTTGTAATATTTTCTTTCATGAAAGCTAAGTCATAGGTATTAATAAAGTTCCTAAAAGTTCTGATTGCCCTTTTTAAGTCAAATATATAGTTTAACTATTATAATAGTTATTTTAAACCTAGTTTTTAGTGATAGAAGCAGAGAATCATGTGGCACTGAAAATAAAAGGAATAAAGACCCATTAAGAACATATAGTGGACTTGATATAATTTTAGAAGTAAAATCATCTGATTAAGAGTAAATTCACACTAAGGTATACATGGTTAATAATATCTCAAGAAAATAAAATTTATTTCCATTCCTACAGGAAGATTCCTTTTAACATAATTAAATTATTAATTAATTGAATTTTTCCCAAATAATTATAAGACAACCATTTTAATTTTTAAGGCAATGTAAGAGAAAAATATATTTGTGATTATGAGTTACAACCAAAAAAGTATGCTTCTTCCTATGAGTGGAATTTCGAGGTAACTTTTCCTTGATTCTTCCAAAGTTTTGTTTTTCCTTTCCTGGCTTTTGACAGCACACAGTATCTTAAGACTGTTAAGCTTTTTCCACAGTTCTTAGCACAGGAGTAACTCCCATTTTGCCATTGGTAAGATAAGGTATAAAAAGTTCTAAGTGTAATTGCTTGTAAATTATTCAGCTTGTGTGCTAGTTCTAGATCTTAGCCAAATAACCAATTGTCACTCAACATTCAAAGATTCATACAACTCCAGTGAACAGGAGTTTCTACTTCTATTAATAAAGAAAATATGACTAATCTGTTTTATATATATGGATCATATTAAATACATTTATCTTTTTTTCTTGAAATGTGTCCAGAGGGCATGTAAATGTCCTTTATTCAATATAGAAAACATTTATTTCTGGGATGACTGAGTGATTTGGAATAATAACTATAAAACAAAGCAAAGAACATGCCTTTCACAATAAATGCCCTCAGGAAGCTCAATGATTCAAAATTAATTTGCTTTATTTGGTGTAAAAGAGGTCAGGGATTTTCTGGCTGAGTAGTATTTTACTGGTGTGTATGTGTATGTATGTGTGTGCATACATATATCCATTTTTATCCACTCATTTATTGATGGATGTTTAGATTGTTTCCATATCTTCATTATGTTTATTTCAATTACAGTTGGCATTCAATATTATTTATATTTGTTTCACATGTACAGCATACTGGTTAGACATTTATATAATTTAAAAAGTGATTCCTTCACCCCCGATTAAGCCTAGTAACCACCTGGCACCATACGTAGTTATTATAATATTATTAACTATATTCCCTATGCTATATTTTACATCCCCATGACTATTCTGTAACTACCAATTACACTTCTCAATCCTTTTACTTTTCACTCAGGCCCCCACTCCCATTCCCATCTGTCAACCATCAGTTTACTCTGTGCATTTATGAGTCTATTTCTGTTTTGTTTGTTTATTTATTTTGTTCTTTAAATTTCACATATAGCCGAAACCGGTTTGCCTCAGTGGATAGAGCGTCGGCCTGCGGACTGAAAGGTCCAGGTTCGATTCCGGTCAAGGGCATGTACCTTGGTTGTGGGCACCTCCCCAGTAGGGGTTGTACAAGAGGCAGCTGATCGATGTTTCTCTCTCATCGATGTTTCTAACTCTCTATCCCTCTCTCTTCCTCTCTGTAATAAAATCAATAAAATATATTAAAAAAAAATTCCACATATAAGTAAAATTATATGGTATTTGTCTTTCTCTGTCTGACTTATTTCACTTAACATAATATCTCTTGGTTCATCACCGATCTTTATTATCCTATATAATAAAAGCCTAATATGCAAATCGACCGGACAGCGGAACGACTGGTCGCTATGACGTGCACTGACCATTAGGGGTAGATGTTCAATGCAGGAGCTGTCCCCAGCCTGCAGGCCCCAGGCCAGCCAAGGTGGGTGCCAGCAGGGGCCCCTCAATCACCCCTCTGGTCGCCCCACAGATAGGCCCTGATCTCTGGCCAGGCCTAGAGACCCTATCCATGTACAAATTTTGTGCACCAAGCCTCTAATTATAAATAATGCTACAATGATTCAGGCTATGTATATCTTTTTTAATTTGTGTTTTTATATTTTTTGGATAAATATCCAGAAGAGGAATTGCTGGGTCATATGGTACTTCTATTCTTAATTTTGTAAGGAACCTTCATACTATTTTTCATAGTGGCTATACCAATTTACAATCCCACCAACAGTGTACGAGGGTTTCCTTTTCTCGACATCCTTTCCAACAGTAGTTATTCCTTGTCTCTTTGATAATAGCTGTAGTGACATGTGTGAGATGATATCTCATTGTGACTTTGACTTCCATATCTTACCTTATAATAGAGAAACATGCAAATTGACCGCACCTCCGCTATGCCCACGATTGGGCTGGCAGGGGGCTGGGGGCTGGACTCCGGGTGGCATATCCGCCGTTGAGAAGATCAAGATGGCGGTGCCCAGTGGCCGGGCCCATGCCGCCGCTCCCGGGGGTGCCTGGGGCGATCGGCACCCCGAGGGGTGTGGCCGGGCCCATGCCGCCACTCCCAGGAGTGCCTGGGGCAATCAGCACCCTGGGGGGGCGTGGCCGGGCGATCGGCACCCCGGGGGGGCGTGGCCGGACCCATGCCGCCGCTCCCGGGGTGCCTGGGGCGATCAGCACCCGGGGGGGGCGTGGCCGGACCCATGCCGCCACTCCCAGGAGTGCCTGGGGCGATCAGCACCAGGGGGGGGCGTGGCCGGACCCATGCCGCCGCTCCCCGGATGCCTGGGGCGATCAGAACCCAGGGGGGGCGTGGCCGGGCGATCGGAACCCCGGGGGGGCGTGGCCGGGCCCATCGGCACCCCGGAGGGCGTGGCCGGACCCATGCCGCCGCTCCCCGGTGTGCCTGGGGCCATCAGCACCCCAGGGGGGGCGTGGCAGGGCCCATCGGCACCCCGGGGGGGCGTGGCCGGACACATGCCGCCACTCCCCGGGGTGCCTGGGGCCATCGGCACCCCGGTGGGGCGTGGCCGGGCCCATGCCGCCACTCCCTGGGGTCCCGGGGGTCGATCGGCCACCCGGGGGGGCGTGGCCCGGCCCCTCCCGCCCCTCCCGGGGGTTCCGGGTCGATTGGCCACCTGGAGGGGCCTGGCCGTGCCCATCCCGCCCCTCCTGCCGCTCCCGGGGGTCCCAGGGGCCGAGGCTTTCCCGGCCTTGGGCACCAGCGGGGAGCCTGCACTGATCGCAGGAAACCACTGGGGGTCGGCTCCTGTGATTGGTAGCAGGGACGCTGGGTGCGGCGAGCCCAAGGCCAGGAAAGCCTGGGGCGGAGGCTTTCCCGGCCTTGGGCACCAGTGGGCAGCCTGCACGGATCGCAGGAAACCACTGGGGGTCGGCTCCTGTGATCGGTAGCAGGGATGCTGGGTGCAGCGAGCCCAAGGCCAGGAAAGCCTGGGGCGGAGGCTTTCCCGGCCTTGGGCACCAGTGGGCAGCCTGCAAGGATGGCAGGAAACCACTGGGGGTCGGCTCCTGCGATCCTTAGCAAGGATGTTGGGTTCCGCGGAGCCCAAGGCCACCGCCCAGGGCCAAGCCCCGACCCTGAAAAAGGCAGAAGGCGGTGGCCACAGCCAAGGCCTGGGTCTCTGGTGCCGGCAGAAAACTGGTGCAGGCAGACAGGTGAATGAAGGTCTATTGCACAAATCTTCGTGCAAACGGGCTACTAGTTCTTAATAATTAGTGATGTTGTTCATTTTTTTCATGTGCCTATTGATGAGCTGTATGTCTTCCTCGGAAAAATGTCTATTCAGATCCTCTGCCCATTTTTAATAGGACTGTTGTTCTTTGGTTGCTGAGTGGTATGAGTTCTTTACATAATTTGTATATTAACCCCTATCAGAATTACTTGCAGACATCTTCTTCCATTCATTTAGTTGCCTGTTTGCTTTGTTGGTTTCCTCTGCTGTGCAGAAGCTTTTTAGTTTAATGAAATCCCATTCATTTATTTTTGCTTTTGTTTCCTTTGCCTTTTGAGTCAAATTCACAAAACACCACTGAAACCAATGTCTAGAAGCCAAGTACCCATGTTTTCTTCTGTGTATTTTATTGTTTCAGGTCATACATTTAAGTCTTTAAATCGATTTGAGTTAATTTTAGTGTGTTATTAGATAGTGGTCTACTTTTATTCTTTTCTGTATGGCTATCATGTTTCCCCAACACCATTTATTGAAGAGATTTTCCTTTCCATATTATATTCTTGACTCCTTTGTTAGTTGCTGTAAATGTGTGGATTTATTCTGGCCTCCCAATTCTGTTTCATTGGTCTGGGCATATGTTGTTGTTGTTTTTCCTGCCAATATTATACTGCTTTGGTTGCTATAGCCTTGCAATAGAGTTTGAACTAGGAAAGTAGAATTATACACCACAATCAAGTGGGATTCATTCTAGGATGCAAGGGTGTTTAGCATCCACAAATCATTCAACATGATAAATCACATTAACAAAATGAAAGGTAAAAAGCATATGGCCATCTCAATAGATGCAGAAAAAACATTTGACAAGATTCAACATCCATTTATGATAAAATATTTCAACATAATTGATACAGAAGGAAAATATCTCAATATAATAAAGGCTATATATGACAAATCCTCAGCTAAAAACATAATCAATGGTGAAAAGCTGAAAGCTTTTCCTCTAAGGTCAGGAATAAGAAAAGAAGAAAAGAATGCCTGCTCTTACCACTTTTATTCAACATAGTGCTGGAAGTTCTAGCCAGAGCAATTAGGCCAGAACAAAAAGAAGGCATCCAAATTGGAAAGGAAAAAAATAAAACTGTCACTATATGGATGACATGATTTCATATATAGAAAACCCTAAAGTCTCCAAAAAAAGAAATTTGAAATAATAAATGAATACAGTAAATTTGCAGGATACAAAATCAATGTACAAAATTCTGTTGCATTCCTTATACTAACGATGAGCTATAAAAAAGATTCTATATAATAAAAGCTTAATATGCAAATTGGCTGAACAGTGGAATGACCAGTCACTATGATGTGCACTGACCACCAGGGGGCAGATGCTCAATGCAGGAGCTGCCCCCTGGGTCTGTGCATTCCCACAGAGGGAAAGCCACTAAACCAGAAGCCAAGCTCACAGCTGGCGATCAAGGCATCGGTGGCAGGAGCCTCTCCCACTTCCGCAGCAGCGCTTAGGAGCAGTGAGCCTTGCGGTAAAGAGCAGTGAGCAGGTAGGCAGTAAGGAGTGAGGGATCCTGGACTGCAAGAGGATTCCCCGAGGGCTCCCAGACTGCAAGAGGGCACACACTGAGCCGAGGACCCCCGCCCCAGTGCATGAATTCCATGCACCAGGCCTCTAGTAAGTAAATAAAATACTTGGAAATAAACTTAATAAAAGATGTGAATAATCTATACATTGAAAACTATAAGACATTGTTGAATCAAATTGAAGATTATAAAAATAAATGAAAAGGTATTTCATGATCATGAATTAGAATATTTAACATTGCCCAGTTGGCGTGGCTCAGTGGTTGAGTGTCGACCCATGAACCAGAAGGTCATGGTTCAAGTCAGGGCACATGCCTGGGTTGCGGGCTTGATCCCCAGAGTGGGGTGTACAGGAAACAGCTGATCAATGATTCTCTCTCATCATTGATGTTTCTATCTCTCTCCCCCTCTTCCTTCCTCTCTGAAATCAATAAAAATATATCCTATCTAATAAAAAGGGAATATGCTAATTGACCATCACATCCTCACAAAGATGGTAGTGCCCACAGCCAATAAGGAGGGAATATGCTAATTGACTGCCACACCCTCAAAGATGGTGGTACCCACAGCCACAAGATGGTGGTGCCCAGTCCCCTCAGCCCCGCTGGGGCAGCAGGCATGTGGCACTGCTGAGCCTGCCCCCAGGCGGGTCCGGCCGCTCCACACACCTGCCTCTGGAGTCCCCCAGTCCCTTCAGGTCCCCAGCCGCCCAGGGCTACCCCAGGCTCAGGTAACCAGGACCGGCTGAGGCTTGTGCTGACGGCAGTGGCAGCAGCAGAGGTGTGATGGGGGCATCGCCTTGCCCTGATTGCCAGGTCACCTCCCGCCCCTGAAGGCTCCCAGACTGTGAGAGGGGGCAGGCTGGGCTGAGGGACACCCCCCTCCAGTGCATGAATTTTCATGCACTGGGCCTCTAGTTTAAAAATAAAAAAATATTCGTGGGGAGGGGTGTGGGATGGGAATGGGGGGATTAGGACAAATATGTGATACCTTAATCAATAAAGAAATTAATTTAAAAAAATAAAGTAAAAAAAAATAAAGTCTTTTTAAAAATTAAAAATAATAATAAAAAGAGAAAAAAAAGAAATAAAAATAAAAGAATTAACATTATTAAAATGTACATATTACCTTAGGCAATCTATAAATTCAATTTAATCCCTATCAAAATCCTAGTGCCATTTTTCACAGAAACAATACAAAATAAATCCTAAAATTCTTATGAAACCACAAAAGACTGAATATCCATAGCAATTCTAAAATATTTTTTTTTTTTTTACATTTTGCAATTGTATAGTATTTGCTACATGTTTTTGTTGGGAAAATTTATCCAGGTGTACTGGACCCAGCTTCCAAAGGAGGACAGGGCAAAGAGACTGAAGAAAGAGGATGACAACTCTAGAATTAAACAACTTAATAAGGGAACTTACAGACAGACGCAGAATCTTATGCTGAAGCAAGACAGTGGGTCTCTAGATGCAAGAGCCTCCAGGAACATAAGTGGCTTGTGGCCAAGTGACATGTGCTTATTAAGATATAAATGATTCCTCCGAATTAAAATATGACCTTGCTGCATAAGATGAACAGTGTTCAGTATCCATAGTCATATACTCAGAACTATGTTAGATAGTTC
Organism: Cnephaeus nilssonii; assembly: GCF_951640355.1. Lineage (NCBI taxonomy): Eukaryota > Metazoa > Chordata > Mammalia > Chiroptera > Vespertilionidae > Cnephaeus > Cnephaeus nilssonii. The sequence goes on from NC_137077.1 coordinate 57,569,065, forward strand.
CCAGAGAGTGGTAGGATAAACAAACAACAACACAGATATATTTCTGACGTCATGCTTACAGAGACTATAAGCCTAAGAAAAACTTTTCAAGATTAAGGAGAGTTTATTTGAACTCTTAACTGACAGTTGATATAGTACAAAAATTTAAGTGTTTATTCATTTAAATAAACTTAATTCAAAATTTGGATATGCTATTTTTCTTTTTAGGAAGCTAAACTCTGTTGAAAATCATGGTAAAATGGTGATATGGGATAGTAGACTATGACAAATCATCAATAAAATAATACCAAAAATTAAGAAAATGTAAATGTTCATTCAGATCCCCCATCAGCTCCAAACCTGAAAAGATGGCAGGTAGAGGTTGTGTAGATCAGGACTTTCAAGTTCTCATGGAGTTACTACATCCTCCTCATTTTTCTTAAGGGATTTTTAGTTTCTCTGACAATGTCTCATCAAGTAATGATATTAGTGTTTTGGTGTTTGTTTCAGAGAATTTTATCCCATGGGAATTTGAACACAAAATTAACCCTGAAAAGAGTTCCACTAAAGCATTTTTTATTCCAAAGAGCCAATGTGATAGTCTTTCTATCATCATCATCAGAGAATAATTTCATATCTCTAAAAACACTGCACTGTCTGGCTGGAGTGCCAACCATGCCCACATTTCATTGATTTCATAAAGAGTTTTATTTTGTTTTTGTTTTTTTGGCCCATCTGAACATTGTGTTACTTCTATTAGTCCTTGTATAGTATTCACTGCATTGCATCAAAATAGGAACAACCTGAGTCTGTCTCCCACTACACAGTCAAGAATACAAGAATCATCTTTTTTGTATTAACTTCTATATTTTCAAAATTATATGATTTTTGTAAAATAAATAAATTTTGAATCAATACATTTTGAATTAATAAATAAAAACATTCTAAAATATATGAATGTAAAAAAAATAAAATAAAATATATGAATGTGCTTGTTATTTAATATCTAAAGAGATATGATTCTTACTTAAGGAAATTAAAAATTTGAACAAGCAAGAGAGACAAAGAGCTAGTGTTCTTAGTTTAAAGTAAGCTCTTAAATGTCAATAAAAAGACAATAGTAATAAATAGGAAAAATGAGCAAAGAACATAATTATGTAATTCACTTAAAATGTTTAATAATGGCAAATATTTATAATGTGTTAATTATGTATTAAAAACTATTATAAATTATATATATATATATATGTATATATATATATATATATATATATATATATATATATATACACACACACACACACACGCACACACACACACACTAGAGGCCTGGTGCACGAAATTCGTGCATGGAGCAGGGAGTGTCCCTCAGCCCAGCCTACACCCTCTCCAATCTGGAATCCCTCTCACAATCCATGACTGCTGGCTCCCAACTGCTTGCCTGCCTGCCTTCCTGATTGCCCCTAACTGCTTCTGCCTACCAGCCTGATCACCCCCTAACCACTCCCCTGCCAGCCTGATTGATGTCTAACTGCTCCCCTGCCAGCCTGTTTGCCCCCAACTTCCCTCCTCTGCCGGCCTGGTCACCCCTAACTGCCCTCCCCTGCAGGCTTGATCGCCCCCAACTGCCCTCCCTTGCAGACCTGGTCCCTCCCAACTGCCCTCCCTTGCTGGCAATCTTGTGGTGGCCAACTTGTGTCCACATGGGGGCAGGATCTTTGACCACATGGGGGCAGCCATCTTGTGTGTTGGAGTGATGGTCAATTTTCATATTACTCTTTTATTAGATAGGAGATATATATATATTGACCTATTTAATTCTTACAATAGCAAGAGGTATATAATACCATTACCATTCCATTTTACACAGGAGAAAAGTGAAGCACAGAGAAGTTACTAGCACATGATCACACTGCTATTTTATGGTGGAATTCATAGCTCCAAAGCCTGAATGTTTAACCATAATTTCACATTGCTCCAAGAACAATAAATACAAGAAAAGGTGGTTTACTTCATTCATAATGTAAAATGCAAACTAAACAAAAATGGGTGCCACATTTCAATTCAAATTAATAGATTAATAAATAGGTAGTCTATACACTGTGACTAGGAGTGTCAATGGAAGGGCAGTTTGGCAATATAAATCCAATGCACTCTCATGTGTGCATAGAGACATACACAAGGGAGGGCAAGGCCGAATTGTTTATAAAAGTAAAAAAAAAAACACACACACTCCTAGAATTTACCTAAGTCCCAAAGGAAAGGGTTTTGGTCACATATGTCCCAGTGTGGCCAAACAATGGGATAAATGTGCAGTTGTTAAAAAAAACCAAAGTAGCTATGTCTTTACTGACATGAAGAATTGTCCTTGATATAATTTCAACTGAAAATAAAATTGCTGAAAAGCATATATTTTTTTAGTTTAAGTTTATGATAAATGTTAACATTAAATATGCTTAGAAAATCTCTGAAAAGATATACTTCAAAATATTAAGAGTGATTATCCTATATAGTAAAAGGGTAATATGCAAATTGACCCTAACGGCAGAACGACCACTGGACCAGTCACTATGAGGCACACTGACTACCTCTTGGTTCCTTCCCCGGCCAGCAGGCTCCGAATGCCTGATGGCCACAGCGGCAGGGGCGGGGCTGGCGAGCGGGTGGGAACAGCCGACCTCTTGGCCCCTTCACCCAGCTGTCAGATACTGATCACCAGATGGCAAATGAGGAACCAGGGGTGGGGCCGGCTGTGGGCATCTGGGGAAGATGGCCCTGATCGCAGGCCAGGTCTAGGGACCGTACCCGTGCACAAATTTCGTGTGCTGGGCCTTGAGTCTATATATAAAAAGCCAGTGACCAGAATGCTGTAATGACCGGAATGACTGGTCTCTGTGATGCCCACTGCTGCCAGCGAACCGGCCCGATCCAGGGATGGAGCCGATGGCCAACCCCCGTGTGGCCCTTCCCCGCTGGCCAGCCCTGCCCCTGATGGGCCCCCACCACCTCAATGGGCCTTCAGCCCCTCCCCCTGGCTGGCCTCACCCCTGATTGCTCCCCCTACCCCAATTGAGCGGGGCCAGCCAGCCAACCTCATTTAGCCCCTCCCCCCAAGCCAGCCCCACCCCCGATGGGGCCCCCACCACCCTGATCAGCCCAGGGCCCATCCCCCCAGCAAGCTCTGTCCCCTACCAGCCCCCCACTCCTATCAGGGGCAGGGCCAGCCAGACAACCACCCATGGCCCCTCCCCCAGGCTGCTGGTGCCCGATTAGTCCCCCCCCACCCCATTCGGGGGCAGGGCCAGCCGGCCCACTGCCCACAGCTCCTCCCCATGGCCAGCCCCATGCCCAATCAGCCCCCACCATCCCGGTCGGCCCGTGGGCCCTCCCCATAGCCAGCTCCACCCCCGATAGGCCCTCCCCACCCCAATCGGGGGTGGGGCCGGCTGGCCAACCTCTCACAGCCCCTACCCCAGCCTCTGACCTCAGATCAGCCCCCACCACCCCAATCGGGGGTGGGACCTACCAGCCAATTGCCCACGGCCCCTCCCCCCAGCTGGCCTGGCTCCGATCTGCCCATTGGGGCTGGGCCAATCGGACCCCACCTGTCCATTGCACTTTCTATTTGACCCTTTCTTTTCTATTTGTAAGTGACACTTTCTAAATGAGTGGGTATCACTTTAATATTAAAAATGATTAGATAATGATATAGTATAAAGCTCTTACCTTCTGTAAACACTAAAGTAACACATATAGTCATCAGCACACACTACCCAAAATAAACTCAACGGGCATCCCGTGTGCAAGTGGAATCTACATCCAAGCCGCTGAGCCCTAGCAGAACGCTCACATTCAGAAAGTAGAGTCTGGTATCTGGTGTCTACTTTGGACCCATTTAGATTTGTGACAGAATCTCTCCTGGCAAACAAGCCCTGATGCTATCAGTATGACAAACAACTCCTCAGGGCTTTTCTTCTCGTTACTTGGTGTGGCAATTTCACAAAACCACAGCATAGTATACGTTTCTGAAATTGCTGTTAGCTTCCAGAGGGTGGGAACTTAGGTGTCAATTTCTTTCCTTGTCTCCGGTTCTGTGCATTAATGCAGTATCCAGCTCCCCTGGAGGACCATTACAGACCGACCGTCTCTTTCTTAGGAACTTAAATTGATTGACCACATGTCATCAGGCTCTCAAACCATACCATGTTTCACCATTAATATCAATAGAATTTAGTGCCCCCGAGGAGGTCACAAATGATAGAATGTTTACTATCCCAGAAAAATGGCCACCCCCACCCCATCATGATTTTAGCAAGCCAAACCTTATGATTTCTATACTAAAACAGGTCGTTTCCTCCAACAAAGGAAAGTCAGAAGGCTATTACATGAACCACATAAAAAAGAAAGGCTTGCACATCTAAAGTAGGCAAAAGAATGTTTTGTTTTTCTTCGCTGTCATTTTCGGGAAGATTTAGAGTCATAAGAAGTTTCCATAGCAATGTAAACAGAAAATACTAAAAGGATACCAATGCAACACAATTGGGATGAGGAGCGGGCATTGAAAATATAGAAGTTCATGGTTTCAATATGTGTGCTCTCATTTGTTTATCGAAGAGCTTAAAGTTGAATGCATCATTATATGGCCAAGAAATAGTGCCTGCATATATAATTTACCTTCCAAAACAGAACATTTTAGAGCAAAGGGAGAGCCTATAACTAATTATTAAAGAGCAACAGGCATGAACTGGGACTCTCCGAGGCCAAACAGAATATGCAGTCACCCTGTCCAAAGAACAGCAATTGCCTGATAGACTGATCGTGGCTTTAAGTGTTAAGTAAACCTGTGTTTGAATTCCAATTCCTCAGTTCTAAGGTAATATATTTATTTGAGCCTATAGCCCTCTTTTATCAAATTGACTTAGTATAGACACCTTGAAAGTGTGCCTATCACACATAAAGCACATAGTTTATGGCAGACATTTGAAATACTAGGTCTTGTTCCTTTATTAATAGCCCTGAACGAAGAACAGAGCTCTTGCTGTTTGCTGACCTCTCTGCACTTAAAGTTCTTAACTTCAGCAAGTTAGACTATCACCAGACTTTTCAACTGCATTACCTTTTGCCAAAAGAAAATGGAATAAAATATTCAAAACACTAAAAGAAATGAAATGTGAGCCAAGAATTTTAAGTTAATGGAAACTGATTTTAAAGTACAAAAGGTATAGGTAAAATGTTATCAATATATAAGAACTCAGAGATTATTTTTCCATGAGGACCTCCTGAGAAATCTACTACAGGGAAAGCTTTGGGCAGCCAAGTAACTAGATAAACATTGGCACAGACTTGTGGTGAGCATTAAACATGCATGTGGGGCAAAAGTAGATTGACAGTGTTGTATGGAAAATAATACAATAATCTATATATATAAAAGCCTAATATGCAAATTGCCCACACAGGAGTTTGACCAGAAGACCGATAGCTCGCTATGATGTGTGCTGACTGCACTGCCCCCAGATCGAAGGAAGGCCCTGGCCGGCAGCCGACATCCAGGGAAGGGAGGCCCCGACTGGCAGCTGGAAGGCTCCGATTGGCCCTGATCGCCAGCCAGGCCTAGAAACCCCTACCTATGCATGAATTTCATGCACTGGGCCTCTAGTCCTATATAATAAAAGCCTAGGTGGCACCGTGCGATGTCATCATAAGATAGCCGCCGTGACGTCGTCACAAGATGGCCGCCACAAGATGGCCACCACAATATTGTTGCCCTCACATCATCACAAGATGGCTGCCACAAGATGGCCACCACAAGATGGCTGGCAGGGGAGGGCAATTGTGGGCTATCTGGTCAGCAGGGGAGGGCAGTTGGGGGCGATTGGTCCAGCAGGGGAGGGCAGTTGGGGGCGACCAGGCTGGCAGGGTAGGACAGTTGGGGGTGAATAAGCCGGTAGGGGAGGGCAGTTGGGGGCAATTGGGACCGCAGGGGAACAGTTAGGTGTCAGTCAGGCCAGCAGGGGAGTGGTTAGGGGGTGATCAGGTTGGCAGGCAGAAGGGGTTAGAGGCAATCAGGCAGGCAGGCAGGCGAGCGGTTAGGAGACAGCAGTCCCGGATTGTGAGAGGAATGTCTGACTGCTGGTTTAGGCCCTATCCCTAAACCAGCAGTTGGACATCCCTCAAGGGGTCCCAGATTGAAGAGGGTGAAGACTGGGCTGAGGGACCCCCCCCCCACCATTCACGGATTTTGTGCACCGGGCCTCTAGTAAATAAATAATAACAATACAAGTATAAACTCACATACTTGTAACTGTAAACCTACTTTTGCCCTACCCTGTATAATTACTTGTAGAACTACAATCAAAAGAGATTATAAAGGAGAAAGCATAGTCTATAGTGGCCAATATACACCTAGGAGGATTATGTTGGTAGTGGTACTATCAATACTGCTATTCTGAGACTACTGTGATTGCCAAATTGGATAAATAAGTAGTTATAGTAGACTAGAGGCCTGGTGCATGAAATTTGTGCATGGAGGGAGGGGGTCCCCTCAGCCCAGCCTGCACCCTCTCCAATCCGGACCCCTTGGGGGATGTCTGCCTGCCGGTTTAGGCCTGATCGCGGGTATTGGGCCTAAACCAGCAGTCGGACATCCCTCTCACAATCCGGGACCGCTGGCTCCTAACTGCTCACCTGCCTCCTGCCTGATCACCCCTAATGGCCCCCCCTGCCAGCCTGATCATCCCTAAACGCCTCTACCTGCCAGCATGATCACTCCTAACTTCCCCCTCTGCCGGCCTGGTTACCACAACTACCTCCTTTGCCGGCCTGGTCACCCCTAACTGCCCCTCCCTGCTGGCCTGGTTGCCCCTTACTGCCCTCCTCTGCTGGCCTGGTCACCCCTCACTGCCCCCCCACTGGCCTGGTCACCCCTTAGTGCCCCCCCTTCCAGCCTGATTGCCCCTCAATGCCCCCCTCTGCTGGCCTGGTCACCACTCACTGCCCCCCCTGCCAGTCTGGTCACCCCCAACTGCCCACCCCCGCCGGCCTGGTTGCCCCCAACTGCCCCTCTCTGCCAGCCTGGTCACCCCCAACTGCCCCTCTCTGCCAGCTTTGTTGCCCCCAACTGCCCCCCCTGCCAGCCTGGTCACCCCTCACTGCCCCCCCTGCCGGCCTGGTCACCCCACACAGCCTGCTGGTCAGTCGTTTGGTCATCTCTCCCTAACACCCCTGCTGGCCTGGTCGCCCCACACAGCCTGCTGGTGAGTCGTTTGGTTGTCTCTCGCTAATGCCCCTGCCAGCCTGGTTGCCCCACGCAGCCTGCTATTCGGTTGTTACTGTGAAGGCATTGTGACCAATTTTCATATTACCCTTTTATTAGTATAGATTCTAAATTGGCATCACCTATGCCCTTGAGACTGATGAAAGGAGATATATTATACAGAAGAAGTTAAGTAAAAAGTGATCTAAGAAAAATTTGAATTGGAAGAATCAGTATGAGATTATGAGGGTTTTTTAATCCTATATTACATATATCATATATCTACTTCTAGCTTTATCCTCAAAGAGACCTAGCAGCAATTACCAATAAGTAGCATGAAACATTCCGAGTACTAAGATTGTGGTATTGAAATATTATTACACAATGAACAAAACCAGGCCTTTCTGGAAAAAAAACAAAACCTCCTTCTAAAGCTAGGTCAAGAAATGCATATGGTGAGCCTAGAACATGTTATATCAATTGCAAGGAAATTTTCTAACTCAGGTCAAGTCAAAAGAATTTAGGAGGCAATCTGAACAAACTCCTTCTCAAAGATGGGAAAAGTGGAACTTCCTTTTTAGAGGAAATGCAATCGATTGAAACATAGCAAATGTGGTTGAATCTATGAACACATAAAACTAATGTAAGTGGAGGGGGATAGGGAAATAAAGGATTATCTTGAAAACTGGTAAATAAAGAGGGAAAACCATGCATTTATTTTTCCCATTTTCTATTAACTTTATTACTGGATAACCAAATAGTAGATAAAGCAAATTTATTGAATTAGAAGATCCCCATTTTCAGTCTCTACTTGATTAAGCACTTTAAAAGTTAACCTGTAAAAAAAAAAAAAAAAAAAAAAGGACGAGGGGATAAAAGAAATAGCAATGCTTTTAAAATGAGAAAAACTAAATTATAGTGTCCAGAATATAGTCTTGTGATAAAACTGTAAAGAACGCCGAGAAGAGATTAACACCCACATCACATAGTGGCTATATTGGGTGGACGTAGATTGTTGTGATTGGGATAGGGCAGTGGTTGGCAAACTGTGGCTCGCAAGCCACATGCGGCTCTTTGGCCCCTCGAGTGTGGCTCTTTCACAAAATACCACGGCCTGGGCGAGTCTATTTTGAAGAAGTGGCTTTAGAAGAAGTTTAAGTTTTAAAAATTTGGCTCTCAAAAGAAATTTCAATCGTACTGTTGATATTTGGCTCTGTTGACTAATGAGTTTGCCGACCACTGAGATAGGGTATATGGAAGAGTTTCTGGAGTGAGATTGACAAAGTTCGATTTTTTGACCAGTGTGTAGCCACAAGGTTTTACTAATCTATGCAATAACATAAATTTTTGGTGATGTTTTCAGTATCTGTATTTTATCTTCTAATACAGGCTGCCCCATTCTAGGAAAAGAAAATGCCTAGACCTTCGTTCCACCCCCAGAGATTCTGATTTCATTGATGTGGCAGAGATAGAGCACTATCCACCATGGATAATTTTAATTTATAAGTAAATTTTTTTCTCTGCTCCTAAAATATGTTTAAAAATGAAATAGTTCAACTTGTGAAACTTAAAGTCTAAACCAAATCAAAAATTTTATACATTATTAATTTATTGAATGTATATTAATAGTGTCTTATGGAAGAGACTGACATAATCATACTTGTTTTAAGGAGCAACCATTCTGGGTTCACTGATTCTTTTGCATCAAAAATTCTTATTTCAATTACCATAAAACTAGGATCCAAAACAGTCCTAGTATTAAATGACTTGTTTCTTTTTGCCATTTTTCTAAAACTATCATTAGCAGTAATAAAAATAAGAAATCTTCTACATGCAATTTAGTTTAGGAAGGCACAACCCAAAGCTAAAAGTAAGCCTCATGTGTCTAACCACAAAGTGCTGATACTGCAGCAGAATCCAAACACGTACATGAAAGGCTATATTAACACTGTTTTTCATTCTTAAATTACACTGAATGGCTGCTACCAGAAGGGAAATTAAAACAAAAACAAAAAACAACACAAAACACCAGAAGATCGGGCCTAAACAGTCAGTCGGACATCCCCCAAGGGGTCCCAGATTGGAGAGGGTTCAGGCTGGGCTGAAGGACACCCCCCCCCCCGTGCACAAATTTCATGCACCGGGCCTCTGGTAATTTCATAAACATCTAAGGAAATCATCTAAGTCCCAACATTTCTATAGTATGTTTAAAATAAAAGGAAATTGTATATTTTTTACATATATAAATTTGTGTTTTGTGCCTAAAGTCACTGAAACATATTAAAATATCTACTTATTATATTTTACAAATTATAGTAAGATTCTTAATTACCTTATTTACTAGTAGTACCATTTATGGTTAAATATCTATATAAAAAACCATTATGGTGGAACAACCAGAACGAGTGGTCGCTATGATGCACACTGACCACCAAGGGACAGACACTCAATGCAGGAGCTGCTCCCTGGTGGTCAGTGCGCTCCCACAGGGGGGGCACCACTCAGCCAGAAGCCAGGCTCAAGCCTGGTTAGTGCAGCTGCGGTGGCAGGAGCCTCTCCCATTTCCACAGCAGCGCTAAGAATCAGAGAGCCGAGGAGTAAGGAGCAGCGAGTAGGCAGGCAGTAAGGAGTGAGGGGTCCCAGACTGTGAGAGGGCACAGGCCTGGCTGAGGCCACCCCCACCCCCCACACTCAGTGCATGAATTTCATGCACTGGGTCTCTAGTAGTAGATAAAAATAAAAAATCATACAATGACACTAAGACATTTCCAAAAATTCAAAGCATAGATCCTCAAGAGGATAATTAGAAGCCTTAAAAATAAAATAAAAATATAATACTATCTGAAGAAAAAAATGCATCTTCATTGCAGCATATTTATTTTTAAAACCCAACTTTAAGGACGTTCTGTAGTCTATGAGTCCCATTAAATATATGGCAGGTGTTCAGAGATTTGACTAAGATATAAAGTGCAAGAAGTACCTGAGCTAATAAGCCATGGGACTTGACTCTCTCCCTGACCATCTGAGAGTTTCCCCCATGGCCAACCTTGCCTTCTGGAGCAAAATTCACCCTGAACCAAACCTTTTGACTACACAAGCTTTGAATAAAATTATTCTTTCTAAGAGTCCTAACCAGATTGAGCTGTAGTTCTTTAAACACTATTGAAGCCCACTGATAAGTGTCACTACCCCTTCTATCTCCTATGATTCCATCTAGTCATTTCTCTCACTCTTTCCACCCAGTTTCTATTCACACCCCTATAGACCCTTATGAAGTCCTTGCCATATGCATTTTATTTCATTCGTTTCTTATTTTTGCCTCCCATGTTTCTATTTAAACAAATGAGAGAATGCATTTATTTTGTTACCAGGTGTACCGGTTCATAATGCAGATTTTGTAAATCAAATGCGATAATTTCAAGAGACACATCAAAAGTGCTTTATTCAAAGTAATGTCCATCTCTAACTACACATTTCCCCCATCTTTCAGGTAATTTGTAGATACTGTCCCAATAGAACTTTTCTTGTTTTGAGGCAAACCATTCAGAGACCCAATTTTCCACTTCTTCCTACGTTTTGAAGTGCTGCTCAGAAAGTGCGTGTGCCATCGATCAGAACAAGTGGTAATCTGAAGGAGCAAGGTCTGGTGAATATGGCAGGTGGGTTAATACTTCCCAGGCAGGATCTTTTAACGTGTCTTTAACTGGTTTTGAAGTTGTGTGATGGTCCATTATCATGAAGCAAAATTACTTTGCCGTGTCTTCTGGCACATTCTGGTCATTTTACGAACAAAGTATGGTTCAAATTGATTATTTGTTATTGGTAGCGATCAGTATTAATGGTTTCACCTGGTTTTAGAAGCTCATAATACACCACACCTTCCTGATCCCTCCAAATGCAGAGCATTGTCTTCTTTCCGAAGCAATTTGGCCTTGCAGTCGATGTTGATGGTTGACCTGGATCAACCATGATTTTGTGCATTTGGGATTCTCAAAGTAAATCCACTTTTCATCACCAGTCACAATTCAATGCAAAAAAAGACTTTCTTTTGTGCCGTTGAAGCAACATTTTACTGATGACTTTTCCATTTTCCATTTGTCTTTTGTTCAGTTGATGTGGCACCCATTTTCCTTCCTTTAAAATATTTCCCATTTGCTTGTAAATCATCCGGAATTGTTTGCTGAGCAACTTTTAATCATTCTGCAAGTTGTTTTTGAGTTTGACACACATCTTCATCCAATAATGCTTGTAATTGTTGGTCTTCAAACTTTTTCAGTTGACCTGGACGTTCTTTGTCTTTCACATCAAAATCATCACTTTCAAAGTGTTTAAACCAGCATTCACAAGTATCTTGAGATGGAGCATGTTCACCATAAGCTTCCCGAAGTATGATAACTTTTTCTTCAAAATAATGAATTAAAACTTCCCACAAATGTTCTTTTCTTGGCACGAAATTTGACATTTTTAAGCGTAAAAATATCTATGATGTTAACACCTTCAGCAAATTTGACATATGAAGTTTTGAAGCTTATTGTCAATACAACAAAATAGCATACATATCAAATTGTATATATATCAACATATGTGTAACTTCATCTATTGAAAAATAATCCGCATTATTAACCGGTACACCAAGTATTTCCTCTTTTCTTCTTTCATTAAACTCTTTTGCCCTTAGCTTTCTTTGTGTAATAATAGAATCTGAAGTCACTCCTTATCAGTTCATAGCCATTCTAACAGATGTGAGGTGGTAACTTATTGTGGTTTTGAGTTACACTTCCCTTACAACTAGATGGTGAGCATTTTTTTATATATCTGTTGACCCTCTGTATGTTTACTAAAGTGTCTATTCAGGTTCTCTGCTCATTTTTCAATAAGATTGTTTTTGTTGTTGATGAATTGTATGCATTTATTCTATGTTTTAAATATTAGCCCCTTACTGGAGGTATTGTTTCCAAATATCTTCTCCCATTTGATGGGTTGCCTTTTTGTTTTGTTGATTTATTTTTGGGGGTGCTTTTTTTTCTGTGCAAAGGGACAGCATGAATGAAGTCACAAGACAACCGACAAACTGAGAACAATTTTTACAACTTATATTATAGATAAAGGGTTAATATCATAACATATAAAGTACCAATAAATATTGACGGGAGAAATGGCCAAAAATCCAATAAAAAAGACATGTAGAGATAATTCACAAAATAAGCATAAAATGCCCTTTAACTTTACAAAATCCAATGTATTTAATCACAGGCATAATTTGAACTAAAACAATACTAAGAGTCTGATTCTTATTTTAAAAATAGGCAATAAAAGTCTGATAACAATCTATTATCTAGGCTTTTGGGGAGAAACATGCACTCCTAGATAATATTGGTGGAAATATAAACTGGTGCAACATTTTGGAGTATGATTTAATAAAATGTATCAAAATTACATATCCACTTACCTTTTAATTCAGCAATCCCACACTTAGTAATTTACCCAAAATTCATATGTACAAGTGCAATCATTGCAGTAGTGTATTTAACCATAACTGGACACAACCATGGCAATGCCCATACATAGGAGAGTGGTTGAATAAAATATACATGATGGAGAACTATGAATCTGTAAAAAAAAGAGAAGACAATCACTATGAACTGATAAGGGGTGATTTCATTTTATATTATTACATGAAGAAAGCTAAGGCCAAAAAGTTTAATGCAAGAAATATGGGGAAATAAAATAAATGTATCCTCTCATTGGTTTAAGGAGAAACATAGGAGGCAAAAATAAGAAACTAAAGAAATAAAATGCATATGTCAAGGGGTTCATAATGGTCTACAGGGGTGTGTTTAGAAACTGGGTGGGAAGAATGAGAGAAATGGTTAGATGGAATCATAGGAGATAGGAGGGGTAGTGACACTACTCTGAGTAAATCTGTTTATATTCTTATGATGCTTACAGCTATATTCATGGTTTAGACAGTCATGTAAATAAATAAATAAATAAATAAATAAATAAATAAATAAAATCAATAGAGATAGGGTTTGTTGGCTGAAATGGAATAAAAACAAAAACAAATGAACTTGGCTTTACTGTAAATGAATAACTCATTGATGGGGCAGGGGAGAATCAATATAAATAACCTTGGAAAACAATATTTTGACTCTACTCTCTAAGGCTAAACATAGAAAAATACTATATACACATGTTTTACTCTAGTTGGTAGTTTTATTTATTGCAGATATATGAGTTAGCAGTTTTGAAGTTTTTTATGCATATTCTAGGTATGAGCAAATAAGAAAACATAGTGTATAATGACAGCTAGGTTTCTCACTATTATAAAAAAGACTTATAAATAAGGACCAGGGAAGGTTAGAATGTGCCCTATGGTAATAGATATGCATTAGAAGTATCAGTATGAAATAATGGCTACACACACACACACACACACACACACACACAGAGAAAGAGAGAGAGAGAGAGAGAGAGAGAGAGAGAGAGAGAGAGAGAGAGAGAGAGAGAGCTACAGACAGACATACTAATTTTGTTCTTTTTCTGAAAACAATTTATTATGTGGAGAATGTGCTCCTCGTAATGAGTAAAGCAAAGAAGGTATATAGAATATACCTTCTAAAATATAGAAATTCAACAGAGGTCTGAGGCCAAGAAAAGCAGGAAAAGGGTAAGGAGAAGCATGAGGATGAGAATTATGTATGAGGCTTAGTGATGAATCAGTACATATAGGAAAATGGCCGTTCCAAAGCATGGGCTGGAGCAGTTCTTTCCGTTCTTCAATGGACCCAAATAAGTAATAAAGGCTAAGGAGCACTACTTAAGTTTCACAGCCATTTTATTATTTACTTTGCTTGTGATGTTTTTCAAGTGAAAAATATTATAGTTTTTTTACAGAGTCAAATCTGGCTATTATGTTATCACTACTGAGATTAACAGCATTAGGAAGTCCTATTTATTTCCACAGTTATAAAATGTCTTCTAGTATTTTATAGGATCATATTATTGATGATTGTATTATTTGTATAGGATTAATTCCCCAAAGCAGCATTGCTGACCCTGTGAGTTTAGTTTATTGTTTTAACACTGCAAATAATGCTAAATAATTTAAACCATGCAAAAAGCAATAGTAACAATTAAGTTCCCTGACACCCCAACCCACAGCACTGCAGTTCCCTTCCCTAGAGGAAAACACATTTATTAGTTCTGTGCAATGTAATAGCAGAGATAATTTTTTTCCCTTTTATGGTATTACATTTAAATTGCTAGTCAACTTCTAATTTATTCCATTTGGTTTAAGGCAGAATTGCTTTTTTTTTAAATTTTCAAATAAATAGCCAATTATCTTAACATCATTTATCTATGGAATAGTCCATTATTTCCCTGAAGATTTTCAAATGCCAACATTTTCATATTCTAACTCCCCATATATAACATCATTCTTGACCCTCTCTTCTATACCACTGACCTACTCCACTTTTCTATTCTTATACCACTTTTCAAGTACTTCTAAAATTATGTGTGAAAAGATTGAATAAGATAGAATTTAAAAAAACAGAGAAACTAACTTTAAATAATAGTTGATTTTGTGGCACAGCAAAGCTGTGCACATTTGTTTTTCCTTTTCAACATCTTTGTGCCTAGAGGAACTTTTGAATCAAATTTGTAAGATCCAGTTATTATCCATTAGGAATTGGCAAAGTGTTGGTTTTAATTCATAAAATTATTAGAGAAAATATATTTTGTAATAAAAATAAAGTCTTCAAGAAATACACATAATATGCAATAAACACATAAATACTTTTAAAAGGGTTGTAAAGCACCACATCTAATCATGTCACCTTCCCATCTCCATTTAAAATATGCCATTGGCTTTTTACTGCTGTTAATATAAAGGAATAAATGTATAATATGCTTTGCATCATGTAGCTGAAATGTACCTCTTATTCCTCATATGATTCCATGGTACCCCTTATTCTCTGAGCTCTGGTAATCGCTGATTTTTGTGTATGTTTTTCTTTCTGATTACAATGTTTTTCTGTACCTCCTTCCCCATTGGAAACTTAACTAAAAAATCACTTCTTCATGGAAGTATTTACTTACACATTCCCTCTTTGACTCACTAGTTCAGTATATCTCATTATACCATATGACGTTTCTTTTTTTTAATCCTCACCTGAGGATATGTTTTTATTGATTTGAGAGGGAAAGAGAGGGAGAGAGAGAGAGAGGGAGAGAGAGAGAGAGAGGGGGAGAGAGAGAGAGAGAGAGAGAGAGAGAGAGAGAGAGAGAGACGTGTATGTGAGAGATAAACATCCATTGGATGCCTCCCCTATGTTCCCTAACCAGGGATGGGAACTTGCAACCCAAATGTGTGCCCTGACCAGGAATGGAACGTGCCACTTTCTAGTGTGTAGGACAACACTCAACCAACTGAGCCACAATGGCCAGGGCCATTTCTTATAGAATTATTCAATCTACTTATATCTATTTTGCGAGTGTTTATTGAGGTCTCTCTCTCATAAATGTAGATTCAACGAGGGAAGTAACCATTATCATATCTTTATCTTTCAGCTCAGTGCCTGGAAAATCAACTGCAATTTAATGCATAATTGCTTAATGAACAAGTAAATATATTGTGTCCCTATTATGCATAATCTATTCAGCTCTATAAGGAAAAATATAATTCTTTACTTAAAAAAAAATCAGCCTTAGTTTAATCATTTGCATATTTAAAAACTGCAAACTCCCTTCTCTACCACTCCAACACACTCTTAATTCTCCTTATCTTGCCTTTTTTATCTTTTTTATTTTTTTACCTTAGCACCTCTTGGCATCTAATATACTTTAAGATAACTTAATCATTATATCTATTGAGAGAAGGAATTTTTGTTGACTAATGATTCTCAACCACTTAAAACAGCTCCTAGTACATAGTACACATTCAGCAGATATTTGTTGGATTAAGAATGAATGAATTTCCAAAATAATAATTATGAAATGTATTTTTTAAATTTTTTATTGATTTCAAAGAGAAAGGGAGAAATAGAGAGGTGGAAACATTAATGATGAGAAAGAATCATTGATCATGTGCTCCTGCATGAGGCCCCACACTGGGGATGGAACCTGCAACCTGGGCACATGCCCTGACTGGGAATCGAACCATAACCTCCTGGTTCATAGATTGACACTCAGCCAGGCTGAAATGTCTTATTAATAAGTGTTATCACCCACAATGTTGACCTTCACCTTAGTTAACAACACTGTGTACCTACCTATAGCAGTGTTCACAATAGAGGCAATTTCCACCCCCACCCGCGGGGAACATTTGACAATGTCTGGAGATATTTACAGTTGTCACAACTTGAGGAGGAGGATATTGGAATTGCTATGGAAGTCAGGGACATTTCTAAATATCCTTAATTACAGGCAATTCCCCACAACTAAGAATTATGGGGCCCAAAATGTCAGTAGTGCAAGGGGATGAGAAATCGTGAACCATAATCTCTTCTGCTCTCTGTCCCTTTCTCTCCATTAACTTATCTCCATCAGTTTGCATCACTTCTGTTGATATAAGTCTCCTCCTCAGCTGGACCTCACTCAGTAATTCTGGGTGAAGGTTCCCCAACTTAGTTTTATTTCCAGTCTGGCCTGAGAGGAAGTGCGAGAAAGGTCTGCCTATGCCGCCACCATCTTCTATCTTCTCCCTCCTTCCTCCCCAAGGGTATTTTTCTCTTTCACGTCAAAGAGAGAGAAAGACGTTAATAGCTGTGCCCCTTCTTCTCTCACTAATTTTAGCTATGCCCCTCTTCTCTCACTCATTTTCACCTCAGGCTGATCAGTGCACTCATGAGCTTTGATTAGTACTACTGAGGGCTTTTTTAAAAAGTTGCTGAATTTAGCCGAAACCGGTTTGGCTCAGTGGATAGAGCTTCGGCCTGCGGACTGAAGGGTCCCAGGTTTGATTTCGGTCAAGGGTATGTACCTTGGTTGCAGGCACGTCCCCAGTGGGGGGTGTGCAGGAGGCAGCTGATCAATGTTTCTTTCTCATCGATGTTTCTAACTCTCTATCCCTCTCTCTTCCTCTCTGTAAAAAATCAATAAAATATAAAAAAAAAAAGTTGCTGAATTTCAATTTACCAAATGGGATTCATGATATCATTTTCTCTCTTCTGTAGAGCCAGCTCTATCTATTACCAGGCTATGTAAAAAAAAATGCATGGTTACCTAACCTCTTTTTAATTCAATATTTCAATTTAAAATAAAATGTCACTTTAATGTTATTTCCATAGCTTCCATTTAATATTTAGGGAGGGGTAAACAAATGCATAGCATTAATGACTACTTTTTCTACACATGTGAACATTTTTACTTTAATATGATATTAATATTATTCTTCCTTATTTTTCTAATAAATTAGTAGAAGATAATTATAATTACCCATGTCTAGCACTAGTATAAAAATGGCAAGTGGAGCGCTGGCCAGTGTTTCTCAGTGGTTAGAGCGTTGGCCTGCTCACTGGGTTGCAGATTCAGTACCAGTTGGGACGTGTGCATGAGGCAACCAATTGATGTCTCTCTCTCACATCAATGTTTCTCTCTCTCTCTCTCTCTCTCTCTCTCTCTCTCTCTCTCTCTCTCTCTCTCCTTCCCTCTCTTCCATTTCTTTCTAAAAATCAATGGAAAAAATATCCTTAGGGAGGAAGGAGGGAGAAGATAGAAGATGGTGGCGGCATAGGCAGACCTTTCTTGCACTTCCTCCCAGGCCAGACTGGAAATAAAACTAAGTTGGGGAACATTCACCCAGAATTACCAAGAAAGGTCCAGCTGAGGAGGAAACTTATAATAAGGAAGGACAGAAAATACCTGGAGACTGGCGAGATCATGAGAGTGGCTGACTCAGCTTCCAGGGGTGGCAGGCCAGGAGTGAGCATCTTATAATAGTTGACCTCAGTGCACGTAAGACTCATCACTTACTTGTATTAAAGCAGTCTCAGTTTCCATTTCTATATGTGCAGAGTACACCAGGCTGAGTCTACTTTGGGATTGTGTGTGTGTGTGTGTGTGTGTGTGTGTGTGTGTGTGTATGCATGTATGGGTCGGAGTGATGTACATGGGGGAAGCAGAGGTTTTGGAGGTGTCTTGACATGAATCGATACTCAATAATGGTTGCTGAACACTAATGTTTTAATTTGGGTTAAGAAAAGAAGGAAAATATTTATGTGAAGTACCTGAAAAGAAGTTTATAGAGAAGTGGGAAATTAAGAAGGCATTGCCCCTTTGATCGGTTTTTTAAGGTGCTATGAATGAGGAGGGCTATATTTGTTTTCCATTGCTGAAAGACACATCACCACAAACTTGAAGCCTAAACAGCATCCATTAATTATCCCACAGTTTCTCTAGGCCAGAAGTCCAAGCACAGTTCCAATGAGTACTTCGCTCAGTATCATAAATTGGGATCAGGTCTGGGGTCTCATCTGAAACTTGAGATCTTCTTCTAAAGAAGCTCCCAATGTTGTTACCAAATTCAGTTCTGTGCAGCTGTAGAATTCATGGATGCTTGTAGGCCACCAGGGGAATCTCTGATTTCTAGAAATTTTTAAATCGTTTACCTGATTAGGTCAGGCCCACTCAGGGTAATCTCCCTTTGGATTAACTCAAAATTAACTGGGCTTTAATTACCTCTGCAAAAAATCCCCTCATCTTTGCCAAGTAAAATAATCTAATTATGGAGTGACTATTTTGTCCTATTTCCAGGGCCTACCCACACTCAAAGGAAGGGGTTATATAGGGAGTGCACACCAGGGGGGGAGGGATCTTTGGAGTCATTTTAGAATTCTACCAACCATAAGTCCAGCTAGAGGAGGAGCTAAAGGAGATGGTTTAACACCCATTATTGTGTTGGGGTCAAGAGACAAAGAGAAACACAGAGCTGGGGGCGAACCATCTCCTATCAAATCTAACAGAGATGACTGGAAACTGTGGCATCCTGAGGGCTCCAGGTGGCCCAAGGGCAGAAGTGCTCAGGCAGGACCACATCACTGGTGCGGTAGGACAGCAGACCCTTTGTGGAAGCCCAGCCCAGTGCCATCGCGAGGTTCTCCAGGGATGGTCAGGGTTGAAGAACCTGAGTGAACCTCATTTCAATGACTTATGAAATATTATAGAGAGAGAACCTAAGAATTTTCTGGAAAAGTTTGCTAGGGTTTGAGTTTCGGAAGTTATAACTGTAGTGGTTGTAATTTATCACAATTTAAATCTTTGATATAGATTTGACATTTTTACATGTGAGCTAGTTATTTATAATGGCTCTATTTTTAGGCATGAAATTACAGATTGTGTTAATATGATTTCTATGGCTTTCTCAATATCTGCCCTTATTAGTCACCAAAACAAACTCCACACAAAAGCAGATAACACCTCACCACTGAGCAGTAATGAAGAGCTGGAGGTCACCCGCTGGTGGCGGCCATGCTCCGCGAAAGCCGGCTTCTCTGAAGCACTGGTCTGTGGGATTTTGTAAGACTCTCTGTTATGTAATAAAAGGAAATAACTTAAAACCTGAGAACTACAAGAAAATGTGCCTTTTTACAAGGAAGTGTTGTACTCTATGGCTGTTTACTGTGTCCTACTAGATGACCCCTGGCAGCCACTTTGAGAAAAAGCGTATTTTCACTTTCAGTCTCACCAGGATTTTGTGTTCAACTGTCTCGTGCCCCCTTGCATTTAGGATGAACTTCACTTCGGGGTTATTGTGGAACATAATAGAGACAATCACTGCTTCCAGCTGGCCTGTAAGTAGAAAGAGAGCATAATTCTAATCTAGTCTCAGAAAAGAAAACCTTTCTGTTCTTCCTTTCACCACTTTCCCCGCCTTACATTAGGGAATACTCTTCAGAAAACACATACACTTTAAGTGCACGAAGTGGGGATGGTCTTGTTAGCAAAATTATGACATCAAACAATAAACGGAGCATTTTATCAGCATTTTTTAGCAGAGCTTTTTTTTTTTTTTACCAGAATTAAATATTGAAGTTACCAACACAGAGCCTACATGACTACTACTAATAAGAGGGATGCAGACTGGACAGTCCTGTCTTTGTTCTTGTGATGAGATTCCAAAGCTAAGCAATTACTCGATAATCCTTTCATTTAACCAACCCTCAGAACCACAGGGGATCTAACAAACTGGAATTGCTTTTGGGGGCGGAAGGTGGGAAGGGGGTATATTTTGGAATAAAGTTTGGATTGTCTCAAATATATAAGAATTGTTTTCCTAATGCAATAATTGCATTTCCCGTAGTTTCCTTGCTTGGAAGAAATAGTAAATCCCCAAATTAGCCAGAATGTTCTATTGCATTTATGTATGATTTTCAAAGTGCTATTAATATGTTACTTGAGCCTCATTGCAACTGTGTTCAGTGTAGCAGTAAAAGGGAGTGAGAAAAAGAAAGTAGGGCTCCACCAATGGACACAGACAATAGTGGGGTGAAGGCCAGGGAGTGGGGGGTGGGGTGGGGGTGGGGGTCAATTGGGGAAAAAAGGGAACATCTTTCAACAATAAAGATACATTTAAAAAAAGAAAGTAGGGCTCCATTCTACATGTAAGAAAAGTAAAACCAAAAGAGAAAAAGAAAACAAGTAACTTTCATATTAAATAGATAATGTCAAAGTGAAATTTAATTATATTTCCATCGCTTTTCAGCCTTTTGGCTAAGATCAAATGTAATTATATTTCCATACATGGCATAGCCTAATATTTGTTTCCTGTTACACAAAAGAGAAAAGACAATTAATTAAAGGGAATGTGTAAGACATTAAGAAGTACATAAACATTGATGCTTGGAAAACCTAGACTAATTCTTGGATTTGTCTCTTTGAAAAAGATCCCTGGATTTTCCAGCACTTAAATGTGTCTATTGGCCCTTGGGCTTCTTATAAAGCTCACATTTGTTGAGCTACAGGTCTACTGTGTGTAGATAGATGAGGGTCACTTGTATTTAAATAACCTAATGATTGACTTCTACCTTCAACCAAGAAGGAATATTAGGGATTTAACCTCCCTGACTGTAAGCAATATGAAACACCATAAGGAAGAACAGTTTTTAGACATTGAACCAGAGCAGTGCCACACAGTGATCCCTATGAGAAAGAAAACAAGCTAAGTAAAGACTACAATTACATCAGTTAATTGTCTGGAAAAGGTGGGGAAATCCACGCAGAACCCAATGATCTTACTGAGTTAAGCAGCCAAAGGTTAAAGCTCAGAGAGGTCAAGGTAGCTGAACTTTGCAGATAAGAATACTGCCTGTTTATCCTCATGCTTGAGATGACAATGGAATAATTTTCTATTTTCAAATTGAAGCGATGAGGGGAGAATATTCTGTGTAATACTTTTCCATGCAACACAAATGGCAGATCATATTCAAATACCTGGATATATCTACATTTTGATCAAAGAAGGAAACACTTTTTCTATGGGAAAGTAAACAAAAAGAACTACCCATTGGGCCTTTACTTATAAAATTAATTTTATAAGCTTGAAAAGAAATAAAATATTTAGATAGATTAAAAATTGGTATTCTGTGAATTAAAATAGTAAGTGTGACTAATCTCATATAGTATAAAATTTACTTAAATATGTTTTAATATTTTCAAGAATGCAAATATAATACTAATAAAATGACTAGGTATGGACAATTGAATAATAAATATTAAAAATCACATTATCATTCAAAATTACAATATACAGATTTCATTGATTTTTTTAAGCCATAACAATTAGCATCATTGCTGTTTTCACCTGTATTGTGAATTTGATGGCTTTTATTTACCCAATGTAACTATTGTTTATTCACTTAAAGGAATCAATTTAATTAACATCATTCTAGGTAAGTACAAGGTAGGTAATATTTTGTATTTAAAAATATTTATTGAACATTTTCTCTATGCTAAGCACCATTTACAGTGAAATAACACAAATAAAAGTTCCACCTTCATAGATCTTGAGTTTTATGGGAGGAGACAGAAGAAAAGACAAATAAAATATATATCCTATTTGGCATAAGTGCTAAGGGGAACATAATTAAAGCTGAGAAAGTGAATATGTATTATTGGATTGAAGAGGAGACAAAATAAATTTAAATGGGGTGATCACTTCCTTCTTACACCATATAGAAGAACAAACTCAAAACAGATTAAAGATTTAAATGTTAGACTTTAATCCATAAAACTCCTAGGGAAAAGGCAATAAAATCTCTGACATTTCTCTTAGAAGTATTTTTTTTCTGATATATCTCCTCAGGCAAGGGAAACAAAAGAGTAAATAAACAAATGGGACCACATCAATCTAAAAAGTGTTTGCACAGCAAAGAAAAACCATAAAAAAAAAAATACACACAAAAGAAAACAACAAAAAAGGCAACCTACTGAATGGGAGAAGTTATTTGCCAATGATACATCCTATAAGGGATCACTATCCAAAATTTATATAGAATTCATACAATCAATACCCTAAAAAGCAAAAAAAAAAAAAATCAGTTAAAAAATGGACAGAGCACCTGAATAGACACTTCTCCAAAGAGGATATACAAGTGTCCAATAGGCATATGAAAAGATGTTCAACATCATTAATTATCAGAAAAAATGCAAATTACAGCTACAATGAGTTATCACCCCACATCTGTCAGAATGTCTGTCATCAAAACATCAACAAATAACAAGTGTTAGCAAGTATGTTCAAAAAAGGAAACCTTTGTAAACTGTTGGTGGAAATGCAGACTGGTGTAGTTCCTTTAGAAAATAGTATGGAACTTCCTTAAAAAATTAAAAATGGAACTGCCTTATGACTCAGCATTTCTACTTCTGAGAATATACCCAAAGAAACCCAAACACTAGTTCAAAAGAATATATGCACCCCTATATTTATTGCAATGTTATTTACATTAGATAAACTATGAAAGCAACTCAAGTTCCTATTAATAGATGAGTAGATACAAAAGTGATGGTACATTTGCGCAATGGAATATTACTTGGCCATAAAAAAGAATGAAATCATCATTTTGAACAACATAGGTGGACCTGAAGAGCATTATGCTAAGTGACAAAAATCAATCAGAAAAAGACAAATACCATATGATTTCACTTACCTGTGGAACCTAAAGAACAGAATAAAAAAATTGACACAGAATTATAGATACAGAGAACAGACTTATAGTTGCCAGAGGGGAAGGGAATTGGAGGAATGGGTGAAGGGATTAAAAGATACAAATTGGTAGTTACATTATAGTCATGTAAAGTACAGCAAGGGAATATAGTCAATAATATTGTAATCACCCATGTAGGCCCTTGAAATATCAGGAAGTATACTTTTTAAAGTATATGACTGTCTAACCCCTATACTGTACACCTGAAACTAATACAAAATAATATTGAATGTAAAGTGTAATTGAAAAATACAATGAAATAAATAAATAAGTAAATAAAGAAATACAGCAGTCACTTGCAAAAAGTAACTTCATACAAGAATATGGTTGGGTGGTTTTTAAAACAGCAAGGAGACAAACACCAATCAGAAAGGATATATGCACCCCTATGTTCATAGCAGCACAATTCACCATAGCTAAGATTTGGAAACAGCCTAAGTGCCCATCAGCAGATGAGTGGATTAGAAAACTGTGATACATCTGCACAATGGAATACTACACTGCTGTAAAAAAAAGAAGGAATTCTTACCATTTGAAACAGCATGGATGAAACTGGAGAGCATTATGCTAAGTGAAATAAGCCAGTCAGAGAAAGATAAATATCACATGATCTCACTCATTTGTGGAATATAATGAACAACATAAACTGATGAACAAAAATAGAGCCAGAGTCATAGAAACATCGAATCGCCTGTCCAAAGTATGAGGGAAGGCGGGAGGAGGGGGGAGGAGGGAGTTAGAGATCAACCAAAGGACTTGTATGCATGCATATGAGCATAACCCATGGACACAGATGGGGGTGGGAAAGGTGAGGGCATGTGCTGGGGGTTGGGGATGACCGGGGAGAGGTCAATGGGGGAAAAGGGAGACTTATGTAATACATTAAACAATAAAGAATTCAAATTAAACAAAAAAATCACCAAAAACAAACAAACAAAAAATAAAACATCAAGGAGACTCCTTTGTTTAGAGCAGATGAGGGAGAGAGAAGAGCTCAAAAAAGTAGTAAAGGTCAAAATTATATAGTGCTTTGTAGGTAAAATAAATAGTTTTGGCTTTTATTCTTAAATGAATTTGTAAGAGGATTTTGAGCAGAGAAATATGATCAAATTTCTATTTTAAATTGTCACTCAAACTGCTGGATTGAGATAGATTGGAGGAGGGCAAAGATAGAAATCAGAATACAAAGCTTAATTAGGCAGCTATTGTCGTAATCTAGGTAAACACGATGGAAGCTTAATCAAGGGGTACAGTTATGGTTGGATTCTTAGATATATTGTTTAAGTTAGAGCTGACATATTAGAAAATGGGTTTGAAATAGAGAGGGAACCAATTGGTCTCAGGGTTTTGACCTGAACATCTAGAAGGATGAAGTTGACAATGACTAAGATGGGGAAGATTTCAGGAGCGGCTGGTTTGATGGAGATTATCAGAAACTCAATTTAGATTTATTAGATTTGAGATGCCAGCAGGACATCCCAAGAGAGATTTAATTACATCAAGTGTTTATAACAATCAACCTTTGCAAGCTCTCTCTTCCTCTCTCTCTCTCTCTCTCTCTCTCTCTCTCTCTCTCTCTCTCTCTCTCTCCTTTTAAAAAAAAATCCTCACCTGAGGACATGTTCATGGATTTTTAGAGAGAGGAAAAAAGAGAAAGAGAGAGAGAGAGAGAAACATCGATGTGAGAAACATTGATTAGTTGCCTCTCGCAAATGCCCCAAATGGGCAGGGATCAAACCCCCAACCTATGTATATTCCCTGATCAGGAATCGAACCCATGACCTTTTGGTATATGAGAGTATGCTCCAACCAACTGACACACACACACACACACACACACACACACACACACACACACACACACACGGCTAGGGCAACCTTTGCTCTCTCTTATTTATAATTTACCCGCTGACAAAACTTACAAGGGAGGAGAACTAACCCTAGAATTCCAACTGGCTGGAAAGCCCAGCAATATTACCTAATCATTGCCCCCATTAATGCTGTCTATATAGCTTATGGCAGTGATAAAAAAGGGTACAGATTATGCCAGATTTCCAATGACCATTGTTGATTTACTCCTCTCCCACTCAGGAGAGCCTCTTGATATGTAAAGTTAGATGACTGTGAAAACAGTTTGAAATAGTTGAGACTTAAATCAGTACCAAATTCAGTACTTAACCTATTATTAGAAAAGTATTCCATGTGACACAGTTAACAATTACCACTCCTTAAGAACTGAAAAGATAAAGTGAAGTCCAATCAGTAGCACTTTAAAATTGCAATGTCTCACAGAAATTTCGGGAGGCCGAGGGGAAACACTCCAGTTTTAACCTTTAATCATAGACCCTTTACTTTTCCTAAGAACTATTTATAAATGCATGTAAGCTGACATCAGAATTAAAGCTGAATGCTAGATACCTGTTTAATCTCAGAATCATTCTCCCATTAATGTTTGTGAAAGAATCTGTGTGACCCTCTTATTCCAGAGGTTAAATTCTCTCCCCAGAGTCATCTGTGTCCCTCATATCAATAAACTTCTTTGCCATGACTTAGTGAATTATTGCAAGACATGTCCAGCCATGGCTCAGGTTCAGGCTGACAGTATGAATTTATAGCATGAACAGACACAGTGTGTGTGTATCTATGTATGTGTCTTATACATGCACACACACACACACAGATGCATATAGGGCCATTGTTTTAGAATAATGATGGTTTTAATATTTGATCCTGCTTCACATCAAAACTAAATGAACTGAAAGGCATAATGCAAAGGCCTCCTAAATGATGTCGACCATCTGTACTAATTTACAAAGGTTACTTGTTGGTGCTTTAGAAGACTTCTGAATCACAAATATAACTATCAATTATTATGTTACTAGGATATGTGTAATCACTTCAGTATTAACCTTTGTATTCTCAGGAGGTTTGAATTTAAAGAATCACTTGCTGACTCATAGAGAAACTAATTAGTCAACAAATGATAAGTACAGAAAGGACACAAATTAGTTCTTTGTTTACAGCTACATGGTTGTACCATATAATTTGTGTTATAATTGAAATGTTTTATATTGCAAACAAAACATACTTAATTCAGGGATAGATAATAACAGCAGTTTCAAGTGTTCCAAGAAATATACTGACAAATTCACTGTGGTCTACTGTTTAGCACTCACAAAGCAAGAAAGAAAAGGTGGGAAAATAATTACAATAAAACCACTATCAAAAGACTTTCCTCGCTTCCATTGCCATTGTTTGAATTTCTGACTAAGATCCTATCTACATAGAAGCCAGCAAATATGTTGGAATAGAGAGAACAAGAAAGTCTAGACATGAGGAACAGTTGTGTGTGTTTTATAATGTGGAAACATTTTTTTCTATAATGTCTCATAAAATGTAGTGTTTTCAAATGGAGAAAGGTTTATAGAGAAATCTTGTCAATTACCCATACAAAGTTTCAAGTACCAATAAGTCATGTCATTAACCTTCTTGTTTAATAAAGAATTAAAATGAAGCAAAAATTTGGGGGGAGGGGCAATTAAAATAATAGTTATCTGCATGAACAAAGGCCTTGATTGTTGCTGCTTATTTTGTTATTATTTTTTTAACAAAATGCACTTTCCCTATGCTGTTTATAAGTGCTAAATAATCGAAACATACAAAAATATAGATCTTAATTTTTTTCACTATGTTGATGATAGATTTAAATTATGTTTCCTATGTACTCAAATGTTATCCCTTCATTTAAAGAACTTTTAAATGTATTTCCAGTAATTATAATTGATTCTTTTTCATATTCTCTTTCTAACCATTTTTGTTTCATTTCATATTATTTTCTCTTGGACCATTTTTGGCAAATTTATTTTTACGTCACTTTCAGGTGGCTTTTATTTTTCATTTACCTGGTTAAATCCTTTTCTTGACTTTTAGTGTTGGTGTTGATCGATCTGAATATTAATTTTCTTCATGGATATCAAAATGTGACTTCATAGGTTGAGGTGAAAGACCACTGAGCTATGTCTGCTTCCTCCAATCCCTAAGGTAGAGGGATTTAAATAAGCTGTTACCCCAATAATAGTTTCAAGGTGGTTTCTTTCATCATCTTTCACAAACAATGAAAGCTCAGTCAGCCCTTGCTTTCTATCCATAAGGCTTGCTTCTGCTCCTCCACTCTCTATGAACACTCCTGCTAGCATTTTCCATCAGGACAAGCATGCTTTGGCTTTGGCCCTCTCTTCACCAATTGTATTTTAGTTCCATAAGTGGAACAGCAATGCTTATCTTTAATTATCAAGTCTTCTAAAGTTTTCCAAGTCTATTCTTCTGAAATGACAGGAAATGGTACACAATTTTAAAGGAAAAAAGCACACAGAAGCTGCTAATTTTGCTCTTTATTCTCAACATATATAACCATATTATTATTGAACATCCCTTCATATCCCAGCAATCAATTACCAAACTTTGTTTTCACTGTGGTAGTAAAGTGAAAGTTTTTGACATAAAAATAGCAAAATGATTAAAGGCATTTGCTTTGATATTAGAGTTCTAAGGTCAGATCTTGCCACTTTAGCAAATAAATCACTTATCCTTTAAGAACTTGCCCTGTATCATATAAAATGTACATAATTGTATTACCACAAAATAATCCTATAAAAGGCTAATATGAAAATTGTCCCCTTGGGAGTTTGACTGACCAGGAGTTCAACTGCTCGCTATGACATGCACTGACCACCAGGGGGCAGCGCAAGATGAAGAAAGGCCCCAGCTGGCACCCTGGGGAAGGAAGGCCCTGGCTAGCACCTGGCAGCTGGGGGAAGGAAGGCCCCAATTGGCCCTGATTGCCAGCCAGGCCTAGGGACCCTACCTGTGCATGAATTTTGTGCAACAGGCCTCTAGTAATAATAATTGAGAAGGATATTTTAGAAGTCTTAAATTATAGTTAGTGTCCACTAAATATTAATCATTTTAATTATATATATTTTTAACTAGTTTTTTTACTTTATGAACCATTCATTCTCTACTGCAAATTATAAACTTCAGCTAGAAAAAGATGAAAACATCACCTTTAACTTAAATTCTTCAATTTATACTCAGGCTTTAAATCTACTGGAAATATATTCACTTTTGTTGTTGTTTTGGTAATCCTCACCCGAGGATATTTTTTCCATTGATTTTTAGAGATAGTAGAAGGGAGGGGGGAGAGAGAGAGAGAAACATGGATGAGAGAGAGACAGGATGACTGGTTGCCTCCCGCATATGTCCCAACCAGGGCCAGGGATCAAACCTATGACCAAGGTATGTGACCTTGACCAGAATCGAACCTGAGACCCTTAGTAGGCAGGTCAATGCTCTTAAACACAGAACCAAACTGGCTAGGGCCATATTTTTATTTATTTTTTTATTATCAGTGTTCATCCATCATGTGTCAGAAGTATGGTTGGGAATTGGAGGATTTGATGTTTCAGGTGACACCAACTACTTTTTGGATGTGACTTGAACGAACAGGCACCTCTGAATTGCCATGGAAGACTCTCTTCATCACTGAGTCAGCAAGCTCTACATTTTTGCTTTATAAAATAAAAAAAATGGAAGTCAGCACAGCCATAAGGAAAATCCTCCCTATAATTCTTGAAATGTGAGCTATTTATTACTACAGTTGTAAAAGCTCAGATATTGGAAGAAGACAATCTTTCTTTCCCTTGTTGACTACATCACTTACTGTATGACTTTAAATACATTATTTAATAATATATTTAACTCGCAGTTTTTCATCTGCAAGATTAAGTAAGAGTATTTTTTTAAGTTTACTGTGAAGATTAAATGAAGATATATCCTATATAATAAAGAGGTAATATGCCAAGTGTGTTTGGGGAAAGAGTTTGTGTTTGCGGGGGAATTCTACATGTCAGTTTTTCCAAAGACTCTGGAAAGAGTAGATACCAGGCTCCTGGTATTTTGTTTGAAGGTGGAAGGTATGGAACTTAGAAATTCACTACTTAATATCAAGATTTTCACTTTCTTTTCACCTCCATATTTCAAATTCTGCCTTCAGTCTCTACTTAGTATCTCAGATTTGAAAGCCTCCTTCTTTATTTTTATCAGAGTGGTGCTGTAGACATTTGAGTCTTGTCACTCTGTTGAGTGAGGCTAAGGGAGAGAAAACATTGATTCCTCCAAATATTGACTTCCAAGCAATCCAAATATTAAGTCATTTAACTTATCCCTGTTATCTGTTTTAAGAAGAATCTTTGATGGGAAACATCTCTGTGATTTAGTGAGTCTAATCAACTTTTTTCTCATATGCATCAGTGTGAAAATATTCTGTACCTTTCTTCTCTCTGCATGCATTTATTTGCACAAAAGTATATTAAATGTCTTATCTACAGGTCTCTCTTCAATTTTTATCTTTGTAGATTTTCTTTTACGTAATTGTATTTTCCTGAGCATTGTATGTGGTCAAAACAATGTATTTTAGATGACATGTGGTATATTTATACAGTATATAAAAACTATGATTAGCTGAGCTCAAACCAAAGGTAGCAATAGAATGGGTTCCAGAAGGCTTTTCTTCCTATGAAAATGGATTTAGAGTGTTCTCTCAAAGGAGTCAATCCATTGGCAAAAGAAGAGCAAATAATGAGCAAATATTTGAAAAAATATTGCCAATTATAAAGACTTAAAGTAATTGGGAGCATTTAGCCTAGAGGCAATAAGCTGGCAGTGAAGGATGATTTAAGACTCAGATGTCGTGACTTGCTCTCTTCCTGTCTTCCATCTAAAAAAAAACATACAAGCAAGCAAAATGTATAATGCTTCCTCAAAAAAAATTTTTAAGGGTCATCCCAATACCAACATACCTATTTAGTGAATTGTGGACTTTCTTTCACATAGACTGAGATGATTTAGACAAGTATTACAAATTCAATATTATCTGAAGGAGTGTACGAAAATCATATAAGAGGTCTGGATTTAAAGAGTAGGAGACAAAATTACATAATAACCAATATAGGCAGTCCTCAATTTTGCATGGTACCTTGTAAATGACACTCATTATGTTAGTTTCCTATGCCTGCCAAAAGAAATTACTACAAACTTGGTGGCTTAAAGAACATGCTTATTCTTCCTTAGTTCTGAAGGCCAAAAGTCAAATCTGAGCTGCCAGCAGGGCTGTGCTCCCTCCGGCTCTAGGAGAGAATCTCTTCTTTGCCCTCTTCCAGTTTCTGGTGGCAACCAACATTCCTTGACTTACGGGCACATCTCCCCAATCTCTGCCTCCATGACCACAATGCCCCTCCTCTTCTCACTGTTTTCTATCCTGTCTGTTTCAAATTTAACTCTGTCTTTCTCTTCTAAGGGCATTTTCACAGGATTTAAGATCCACTTGGATAATTCAGGGTGACCTCATCTCAAGATCTCTCAGTTACAATGGCAAAGACCCTTTTTCCTAACAATCACAGGTCCCAGGGATTAAAACATGGACATACTTTTCTTGTAGCCATCATTCAAGCCACTAAGCTTATGTATGTAGGAACCATGTTCTCACATTGATCTCAGTTATTATGGAGCTGTGCAAAGAGAGACCTATCTGTAAGTTATATCAACCATCGAGGTTTTCTAGGCGAAGAGTTAAAACCTGGAAACATGTTTCAAATTATCCAGCTCAGCTTAGCATGACAAAAGAGAATATCATAGAATATCTGGTCAAGAGCCAGAATATAGTATTTTAAGTGCCAGTCCTCTACCACCAGAAATGGAGGACAAGGCTAAAACTATGTACAACAGGGCTTCTGTGACTATCCACTAAAGTAGAGCTAGATGCCTCGAGATGATACCCAACTTCTACCAAAAAATTATTCTAATTAGTCATTTGTCTATCTTTATGAAATCATATCAGATATGAAATATGCAATATAACAGCATTTTGGGTTTGTATGTTTTTAAAGGGTTGCATTTGTACAGTATGTTAATTATTCATTTCTTTTATATTTAAACTAGAGGCCTGATACACGAAATTCATACAAGGGGCTCTGCCCTCACAGCCGTGGTGGCTTGCCTTGGCCCTTGCAGCCCCAGCTTCATCCAGAATATTGTCCAGAAGGATGTCTGGAAGGTCATTCGGCTGTCCGGTCTAATTAGCATATTATGCTTTTATTATTATAAATATAGGGTGGGGCAAAAGTACATTTACAGTTATTTGTATGGAAAATAATACAATAATTAATAAATAATAACACAAGAATAAATTCTGTGTTTCATATACTCACAACTGTAAACCTACTTTGCTCCATCCTGTATATTATTGAAGTGAAACTTATGCTATTACTGGTTTTAACTCAATACTGATTTTTGCTCTTGTTAGTTTGAAAATGGGGGAAGGAAAAAGAATATCAAACTTTTCGAGAATAGGTAATTAACAACAGAATATGCAATAGTTTAGTATGTTCTTAACACAAATATGCAAGAGTATTTAGATCTAACAAAATGAATGTTTGTAAATTAAAACTTTATGTGAATGATCTAAGTATCAATAGGAAAAGTGCACCTTATAGTGAAGACATTAAATGACTGGTATCAAGTCACCAAACTATAAGAGTACTATGTTTGTTATATAATTAGTGCTCTTAAAATGTGTGTTCATTTATATAGCCTTAATTTTATGATTTAATTAAGCAAAAAGGATACAATTAGGGGAGGGTGTTACTCCACTGGAGCCATTGACCCAAATGTTCCAGTAAAATATCTTCAGGAATATCAATCTAACATTAACATTTCAATGGTAAGAAGACAGATCTGTGGATAGTTCTATTTTACAAGTGAAAAATGTTATTTATTCTAAGTTAATAAGGAGAGAAGTCATAGAGATATAGGTAAATGCATTAATATTAAAATGGGTTTGAATTATGAATTTATTACTTATTAATTGTTACCATTTATAAGCCCTTTAATTTCTCTATACCTCAAATTCCTAATTTATGATAGAGTTAATAATGCCACTTTCATTAGGTTATTAAGATTAAATGAGTAAATATACTTAAAGCACTAAGTACATTAAGGGCTTTATAAACCTTAGCTATAGTAATTATTATTATTTCAAAAAAATCTGTTGGTAGACTTCTCATCAAAACTTTTAGCAATATTTTCTTACGTATATACCAGCTAAAGATATCAGTTCTAGTTCTTGGCGATCCTATTATAAGCACTTGAGACTAGAAGTAAACTAAGTACTGCATCCAATGGCTTTAACTAACTAAATTCATTAAAAACAGAACAAAACAATAAAACCTAATGCTTCTTTGTGATGGTTATTGAGCTGGAAAGTAATTGAAATACCAAGATGAGTAAATGTTAGTTTTAGCCTTCAAAACTTTATAGTTGAGTTAGGAAGCTCGATAATTATAAAATAACTCTATATAGTATTAGAAGTACTGCTACAAAAAAAAGGTCCAGATAGTAAAGGGGAAGTTAATTTTCCCTGCAAGTTTTGTAGGCCTGTGATAAAATGGATTTGCTGACACTTCTTCAGCTGGACTTTAAAGTCTCAGATTGATGAGGATGGCATATGAGGCAGAGTGTGTCCACAGACCTTGGAGTAGTGTAATTGGAAGCAAGGAGCATGCATAATGGGATGAGGTAACTAGGGAAGGAGCATTTGCTTAGAGCTGTATACACCAGGATGGAGAGTATATTTTCTTCAGTGACACGGGGAAATTGTCAGTGAATATTGTTTTGTTTTTCTTTTTGGAGCAGTGGCAATGTAATTTTGAAGCTACAGTTTAGAAAGTTTGATTTAATTTGTAGTCTAGGATGGACTGAAACAGGGAAAGAATGAAAGTAACAGAATCAATTATAAGACTACTTATATACAAATATCAGTCTACACAAGAGTTCATGAGAGCTAAGAAGTGTGTTTGGGAAAGTAACAGAATCAATTATAAGACTACTTATATACAAATATCAGTCTACACAAGAGTTCATGAGAGCTAAGAAGTGTGTTTGGGAAGGTGGGTGGCATGTATAATGATATTATGGAAGTCAAATCATCAGGACTTACTGGTTAACTATAAGGGAGGAAGGAAAAATAAAAAAATAAAAATTAAAAAAATCCCTGGGTAATGAGATCCAACAAAGAAGAATAAAATCTTGTGAGAAATTGAGGGTGATAGGAGTTGAGTATAGAATTACAGAAGCAAAGGCGGATTATTTTCAAAACAGAGAGGTTGCTCATCACTGCCAATACCACTAGAAATTTCAGAAGAGGGAAGTATGAGAAAAGATATGACAAATAGGTGATTACTAGGAACTTACTTTCAACAGCGGTAGGATTTGTTAATAGGATTTGGTCTCCTTCAGTAGGCTTAAGAACTCAATGGATGGTGAAAGAAATAACATTTTGTGTCTATAATATGCACAAAGTATATGCATATGTTGTATGAATGATGAGAAACCATGAAAATTATTCATGAAAGACAAGGAAAAAATTTAAGTGATGAGGGATGAGCCTTTGAAAGTGTAGTCTGCTTGTTCTAAAAAAAAATTAGAGAAAAGGAAATTAGAGTTATTTTTAGAAAACAAAATTAAAAGTGAGGCTAATTTAAAATTTGTGTGGTACAATGAGATAAGAAGTGAGCCTACTTCCTAAATAAGAGCTTGAGATTGGTGGGTGGGTTTGAATAATATAGAATAAGGTTGAGCGAACTATCACAGGGAATACAATTAATTCCTCATACTGGTCATAAGAAACATGATATAAATAAGAGAACTATTCAAATACTAGTGAGGACATAATACAATAAACAGAATTATAATGATTTTATGGCCTCTGGCTACATTAATCCATCAAAGAGAAGGGAGAGACAGAGAAAGCAACAACAAAATGAGTACCATGGTTGTGTCTTCACGAAGCCTAAATGGTGAGCATTCTGTCTTAATATGACTTAAAGATTTATAACAAATAAATGTGCCTAACCAAAGCTAGTTATAGAAACAAAAGAAGGTGGGAAAAGTAAATGATTGATATAGGCAGAAGAGTAGGGGACAACAAAATCAGGCAGAAAATTGGTTCAGCAGTGGTAAAGAAATAGGAGCTGTCAAAGGAACAATCAGAGTTGGATCCTTAAAGATAGGTTAGATGACACTGAGGAGTTGAAGCTAGAGATCTTTGTATTGGATGTATTTAGTAACAGAATGTTAAGGATGTTTTCTTTCTGCTCTTTAATAGAAATAAGATATTAGATCAAACCATGGATCAGAAACAAACAAAGTGCAGGGGAAATTCAGATCAATATTTTCCATAGAATGCATTAAAGGTAATTTTAAAACATATCATAACTATAAGATTTGCTTCTCTTAAATAAATACCTTAATAATTCTGTACATTTGCATGGTTCATCTTTCATTTATTCATAAATTTATCCATCCAAGAAATTCACTATATGCCATGTTCAAGACTATACCAGAAAACATGCCTAAAATAGAATACAGATGCTGTTGTCATAGAGTTTATTATGTAGTTACAGAGACAAACACAAACTAAATGATCAGCCCAGCTGGTGTTGCTCAGTGGTTGAGCATCGATCTATGAACCATGAGATCATGGTTTGATTCCCACTCAGGGTGGGCTCAATTTCCTTTATTGATGTTTCTATCTCTCTCCCTCTCCCTTACTCTCTGAAATCAATAAAAAAAAAATACCAAAGAAAAAAACTAAATGATCACATGCAGAGATAGAATAGATGAAATTGCTATTAGAGCTTCAAACAAAAGAAGTTTACCTGGTCAAGGCAAACTTTTTTTTTTTTTTAAAGGAAATTGTACTTGACCTGATAACTGCAGATGAGAGAGCAATAAATGCAATTCATGTGTGTTTGCTACTGGGCAAGAGGGGGGGATGGTCAGAAGCAGTTATGTGTTCTAAAAATAGGGGCTTCCTTGTTTGCAAACACATGTAAATATAAGAGAGAAATGCATATTTCAAGGACTTGGTTCAAGAAACTGAAAATATTCCAGTAGGATTAGAGTGTAGAAATAGATAGGTAGGGAGATACAGCAGGTTTTTCTAAGCCATAGTAAAGATTTTAGTCTTATTCTAAAAGTAATTGGATATCAAGCAACCCAGCTCAGCAAGAGTTATCATAACTGGATTGCATTTTGAGATCACTCTAGCTTCAGAGTGGAGAAGGTTATGCAGAAGCCAGTACAAATAAAGACAGATCACTGGTAAGACTTTGCAGTAGACTAGAAGATATGAAGCTGCTTCAATCAAGGGTGGGAAGGGAAAGGATTTGATGAATGTATAGGATATTTAGGAGGTTCAATTGACTGGCAGGACTTAGTGATGGATGGCAGGGAGTTAAGGTGAGTAAGTTGTCAAGGACATCTTTTTTTGGCACAGTTAGATGAATGATGGCATCATTATCGAGATAAGGAACTCAGGAAGAACATCATGTTTTGAAGCAAGTGAACTGAAGTGCTTTGTCTTTGAAATATCACATTTGGTTTTCCTTTGAGATTCCATGATGTCAGGTTAGCGAATGAACATACTAGTGTAGGTCCAAGCTGTGAGGTTTCTAACAGCCATATGAAGAAGAAAAGCTGTGATCAAATAAAGTAGCAGGAAACAAAGGACATTGAGTGTCATGAAAACAAGGGACGGAATATTTGCTTCTGTTTAATTTTATTTTTTTCCCAAGAAGGATATCTTACCTTATAATAGAGAAACATGCAAATTGACCGCACCTCCGCTATGCCCCCGATTGGGCCAGCGGAGGCTGAGGGCGGGACTCCGGGTGGCCTGTCAACCGTTGATAAAATTAAGATGGCGGTGCCCAGTGGCCGCGCCCATGCCGCTGCTCCCCGGGGTGCCTGGGGCGATCGGCACCCCGGGGGGGCGTGGCCGGGCCCATGGCGCCGCTCCCCGGGGTGCCTGGGGCGATCGGCACCCCGGGGGGCGTGGCCGGGCCCATGCCGCCACTCCCCGGGGTGCCTGGGGCGATCGGCACCCCGGGGGGCGTGGCCGGGCCCATGCCGCCACTCCCCGGGGTGCCTGGGGCGATCATGCCGCCACTCCCCGGGGTGCCTGGGGCGATCGGCACCCCGGAGGGCGTGGCCGGGCCCATGCCGCCGCTCCCCGGGGTGCCTGGGGCGATCGGCACCCCGGGGGGGCGTGGCCGGGCCCATGCCGCAGCTCCCCGGGGTGCCTGGGGCGATCGCCACCCCGGGGGGGCGTGGCCGGGCCCATGCCGCAGCTCCCCGGGGTGCCTGGGGCGATCGCCACCCCGGGGGGGCGTGGCCGGGCCCATGCCGCCGCTCCCCGGGGTGCCTGGGGCGATCGGCACGGGGGGGGGGGGGGGGGCGTGACCGGGCTGGGAGTTGCTGGGGACCCCATGCTACCATCCCCTCCCAGAAGCAGCCCCCGGTGTCAGGCTGGGAGGTGTCTGTCCCCCACACCGCCATCCCCTCCCAGAGGCAGCCCGGGGTGTCCAGCTGGGAGGCGCCCGTGACCCCACGCCGCCATCCCCTCCCAGAGGCAGCCCGGGGTGTCCAGCTGGGAGGCGCCCGTGAACCCACACCGCCAACCCCTCCCAGAGGCAGCCCGGGGTGTCTGGATAGGAGGCGCCCAGGACCCCACACCGCCATCCCCTCCCAGAGGCAGCCCGGGGTGTCTGGCTGGGAGGCCCCCGTGACCCCACGCCGCCAACCCCTCCCAGAGGCCGCACGGGGTGTCTGGATGGGAGGCATCCGCGCCCCCACGCCGCCAACCCCTCCCAGAGGCAGCCCGGGGTGTCTGGATAGGAGGCGCCCAGGACCCCACACTGCCATCCCCTCCCAGAGGCAGCCCGGGGTGTCTGGATAGGAGGCGCCCAGGACCCCACGCCGCCATCCCCTCCCAGAGGCAGCCCGGGGTGTCTGGATAGGAGGCGCCCAGGACCCCACACTGCCATCCCCTCCCAGAGGCAGCCCGGGGTGTCTGGCTGGGAGGCCCCCGTGACCCCACGCCGCCAACCCCTCCCAGAGGCAGCCCGGGGTGTCCAGCTGGGAGGCGCCCGTGAACCCACACCGCCAACCCCTCCCAGAGGCAGCCCGGGGTGTCCGGCTGGGAGGCATCCGCGAACCCACACTGCCAACCGCTCCCAGAGGCAGCCGGGGGTGTCCGGCTGGGAGGCCCCCGTGACCCCACGCCGCCAACCCCTCCCAGAGGCAGCCCGGGGTGTCTGGATGGGAGGCATCCGCGCCCCCACGCCGCCATCCCCTCCCAGAGGCAGCCCGGGGTGTCTGGATAGGAGGCGCCCAGGACCCCACACTGCCATCCCCTCCCAGAGGCAGCCCGGGGTGTCTGGATAGGAGGCGCCCAGGACCCCACACTGCCATCCCCTCCCAGAGGCAGCCCGGGGTGTCCGGCTGGGATGCACCCGCGACCCCACGCCGCCAACCCCTCCCAGAGGCAGCCCGGGGTGTCTGGATTGGAGGTGCCCGCGACCCCACACTGCCATCCCCTCCCAGAGGCAGCCCGGGGTGTCTGGATAGGAGGCGCCCAGGACCCCACGCCGCCAACCCCTCCCAGAGGCAGCCCGGGGTGTCTGGATAGGAGGCACCCAGGACCCCACACTGCCATCCCCTCCCAGAGGCAGCCCGGGGTGTCTGGATAGGAGGCGCCCAGGACCCCACACTGCCATCCCCTCCCAGAGGCAGCCCGGGGTGTCCGGCTGGGATGCACCCGCGACCCCACGCCGCCAACCCCTCCCAGAGGCAGCCCGGGGTGTCTGGATGGGAGGCGCCCTCAACCCCATGCTGCCATCCCCTCCCAGAGGCAGCCTGGGGTGTCTGGATGGGAGGCACCCTCAACCCCACGCTGCCATCCCCTCCGAGAGGCGGCCGGGGGTGTCTGGATGGGAGGCGCCCGAGACCCCATGCCGCCAACCCCTCCCAGAGGCAGCCCTAGGTGTCCGGCTGGGAGGCCCCCGTGACCCCAGGGAGCGAGTCAAGTACTGATGATTCTACCAAAGGTAAAGTTTAGAGAAAGAGAGGATAGAAAAGGAATAGAAGGAGAAAAGTAAGAAAGGACAAAAGATGAAACATCAAGAAAAAGAAAGAGAAGAAAAAAAGGAAGAAACAACCACAGGATATCACCTTTCCAAGTCTCATGAAATTCCTGTTTAAGGAGTTTATTTTATGACTCTTTTAGTTTGGGTTTACATTTTTACTGTTTTGTCAAGACCACAGCAGGTACACTGTCCAATATGTTTTTTTTAAATAAATTTTATTGATTTTTTTACAGAGAGGAAGGGAAAAGGATAGAGGCTAGAAACATCTATGAGAGAGAAACATCGATCAGCTGCCTCCTGCAGTATGTGCCCCCAACCAAGGTACATGCCCTTGACTGGAATCGAACCCGGGACCCTGAGTCTGCAGGCCAACACTCCATCCACTGAGCCAAACCAGTTAGAGCTGTCCAATATGTTAAAGAAAAAACCCTATCTAATAAAGAGAGAATATGCAGGGGAGGGCATTTGGGGGTGACCGGGCTGTCAGGGGAGACCAGTTGGAGATGATCTGGCTGGCA
The DNA here is from genome assembly GCF_951640355.1 of Cnephaeus nilssonii. Taxonomy (NCBI): domain Eukaryota; kingdom Metazoa; phylum Chordata; class Mammalia; order Chiroptera; family Vespertilionidae; genus Cnephaeus; species Cnephaeus nilssonii. The sequence goes on from NC_137077.1 coordinate 57,608,060, forward strand.
GGGGAGCAGTTAGGCGTCGATCAGGCTGGCAGGGGAGTGGTTAGGGCAGTGATGGCGAACCTATGACACGCGTGTCAGCACTGACACGCGTAGCCATTTCTGATGACACGCGGCAGCATGCCGAGGATGAAACATTTGCTGCTCCTGAGGATGAAACATTTGCGACTAGAGTCTTGGAGTTAGTTTTTTCCTCAAAGTGACACACTACCCGAGTTATGCTCAGCTTTTTGGCGAAGTTTGACACACCAAGCTCAAAAGGTTGCCCATCACTGGGTTAGGGGGTGATCAGGCTGGCAGGCAGAAGTGGTTAAGGGCAATCAGGCAGGCAGGCGAGCAGTTGGGAGCCAGCAGTCCCAGATTGTGAAAGGGATGTCTGACTGCCTCTTTAGGCCCGATCCCTGTCGGGCCTAAAGAGGCAGTCAGACATCCCCCGAGGGGTCCCAGATTGGAGACTGTGCAGGTTGGGCTGAGGGACACCCTCCCCCAGTGCACGAATTTCGTGCACCGGGCCTCTAGTGATAATATAAAATGCTTAACCCTGCTGAGAGGTCAGATAAGCTAATAAGTGACAAAGCATATGGAACAACTATTTTTGGACATTGGTCTGCAAGGAAAGTGTGATTGTGACCCTACATTTGCCCCCCTTAGAGAATCCTTGACAAGAAGGAATATCCTAAGACATTCATGGAATTCTGGCAGAAATGAGGCCATAGAGATGGGCATTCAATAAAGGATGGTGGTGAATTTGCTGATAAAATTAAGAGAGAAAGACACTCACAGAAAAAGTGAAGAGCTCAGTAAATCGGGTTAAAGCCTTCCTTGAATCTGCTGATGAATTATAAGCCACAAGTGCATAGGTGGAAACCCACAAGGTTAACTGAAAAAGAATTTCCAGGAAACTTTAGGAAAGACAATTTCCAGAGCAAGTGCAGTGCTAGAAGACAATAACATATGGACAATAAAGAGGAGGGGATTATTTTAAACTCAGAGGATTCAGGAGAAACACTGGAAGTGGCACACTTTACTGGTAGAAGTAAACAAAGGCTAAAACAGGGGTTGTCAATTAGGGATGATTTCACTTCCCCAGAAGACCGTTGGTAATACCTGGAGACATTTTTTTGGTTGTCACGTTGGGTATGGATGCTACTGAAAGGAGTTTTAGGGGGTAAAATAGGCAGGTTTAGGGAGTTTTTAGAAATAAAGAAGGTCCATGGGGGAGGAAGGCATAGTTGGTTGGGGGCTTGGAGCTTCCAAAAGGCATACATTCACAGAAAACAAAAGGAGCCACAGGATAAGGGGAGAGGAAGACATCCATTCACAGGAGATAGGGAAAAGCCACAGGGCATGGGGAGAAAGAGGAAACAAACTTTCACAGAGGACAGAGAAATGCTGACAAATGGGAGAAAGAGGAAAACACATTTTCATAGGAGATAGAGAATTCTACCACTGAATGGGGAGAGACAGAGGGGCACCACGTGGGTTTTAAGCTTTGAAGTTGATATTCCACCAATTGGAAGGCAGCATCAACAAACAAAGAACTGCAGCCTTTATAAACCTTAGGAAAAAGGAGCTTAGTGGGCTACCCACCTTTGGGAGCCCCTCCCTACGTGGGAGCCTGTACGTGTTTCCAATAAATTTCCACCCTTTTCATCTTCCCCCTTTCGTCCGTGGCTTCATTCTTAGAATCCACCTGGATAAGAACCTGGGAAAGAAACCACCCTTGCATCCTGCTCAGAAAAACCACCTGACTCAGTACTACTGGCTTCCGCTGAGTGGAGGTCAGGTAGGCTTCTAAACATCCTATGATGCATGGGACTGGCCCTCAAAGCAAAGAATTATCCAGCTAAAAAAAGCAATAATGCCGAGGTTAGAAATTCTGTACCAGAGTAAAGGAGTACTGTCTTCAGATATGAGTAGGGGCTATGCTCTTGGCCCCATGCCTGGGGGGTGAAGAGGGGTCCCAATTATTTAAAAGGAATTCCCCTTCCATTGTCTGAGAACAGCTGAGGCTGAGTGGGATGCCCTTGATCCCTGACCAGAATTTGTGTGGGCTCTAGTCCCCATATCTTTATTTAGGGCTTTCAGAACATTCCCATGCATGAGCTACACTACATGCCCCAGGCACTCACGTTCACAGAAATGTCTAAGGACTGCAAGTTTGTTACTTATGATGACTAGCATAGTATTTCTTTCACAGGATTGTGTGAGATTAGAGCACCAAAAAAGGTATGTTCAAGCCCATCTGTTGTGACTCGCACTCATGATAAGTTCGTTTTTATTTTTGTTTTGTTTTTTCAATTTTTTTTTATTGATTAAGGTATTACATGTGTCCATATCTCCCCATTGCCTCCACACCCCACTCCCATAAATGTCCTCACCCCCCAGTGTCTTGCATCCATTGATCATGCGTCTATGCATGCATACAAGTCCTTCGGTTGATCTCTTACCTCCTCCTCCCTCTCCCCAGCCTTCCCGCTGTAATTTGACAGTCTGTTCAATGCTTTACTGCCTCTGTATCTATCTTTTTGTTCATCAGGTTATAATGTTCTTTATTATCCATAAATGAGTGAGATCATGTGGTATTTTTCTTTCACTGCCTGGCTTATTTCACTTAGCATAATGTTCTCTAGTTCCATCCATGCTGCTGCAAATGGTAAGAATTCCTTCTTTTTTAAAGCAGCGTCGTATTCCATTGTGTAGATCAATCGTTTTTAAGCTGATGAAATTCCACCACTAACTCTTGAGCTGAGGAGCTCTGTGGGCTGGTGAATCAGCTCTTCCAACTGCGTGTCATCACCTCAGTCTTCAGCTGCTGAGGGTAGTGAGGCAGAAGCAGGTATCCCTTACCCTATTCATTCCACCAGCGCCTCTGGCACCCCAGGCAGTCCCTGCATCACATCCACAGGATTAAGTGTCAATCAGTCTTCCAGGATGACCATGTCCCCATCCTCCAAGAATTTTCAGACCACTGCTCTGCAATACCAATGGGCTCTTCTGATTATGTTCTTTCTTGACTCCAAACTACATGACGGTGTTGTGTTTTCCTGCATTGGCCATGCTGGTGAAGCAAATGGCACTGCTATTAACACTCCACGCCAGACCCTCCACCCACCCTCTTCAGTGATGACAACGCATGGAAGACAAGAGTGTTCTCAACCTTGAAACCATTACTTTTTAGAAATGCAGCCAGTGCAGCCCAAAGAAATCGAAGAAAGAAATGGTTGGAAAATGTGCTGTTCTACATTATGTTATAAAATTCTGAATGGTAAAATGTAAAATAACCATAGAAGAAATTATTTGCATTTTTCTGCATGCTACAAGTAAGACTTTGATTTGTACTTATAATCAATGAAAAGTAGTAAAAGCATTTGAGAAAGTGATTGGAAACTGGCATTTATAGATGGCATATTGGATTGTGTAGCATAATTCATGACTCAATTTGTCATGTATTAAATAATTTTTTTATTAAATGTTATGAGGGAACTATAGAGACAAGAAGATCTGTGTTTTTCAACATGAACAGATCACAAAGACTTGTGACATTGTAACACCAATATTATCACCTTTTACTCATGATGGGAGATAGGAAATTAGTCAGGAGTTGCACAGTTGAAAATAAAGAAATTGAGGAAATGTTTTCTGAATCTGAAAAGAAAGAGATGGTCTCTGTACTAATCAAAGACCTTTACCTGCCCTGATTATAAAACCGAAAAACATAAGAATACCTTTTCTAGCTATTATTCTAAATATCCATTAATTAATAAATACCACATCTAACATGGGCCCACTAACTTTGTAACATATATTTGAATCTATTTGTTTATATAAACAGTGGTCACACAAAAATATTTTCTTAGAGTGTTACATGCTCTGTAGGCAGCTCTCAAAAAATGGCTACTCTAAAGCTGTCCTAACAAAGCTTTATGACAAGTTTCAAATGGGTCAATATTATCTGCAAGTAACTTAACTGCTTGGCAGAAAGAAAAAGTTTAATAAACTTTAAAGAATGACAAAATCTGGAACGCTACAATATAAAATTTACAATAAACCAGAATCAAATAAAAAACTCATGACATGTGTGAAGAAACAAAAACAGACACAGAAATAACAGACAAGAAACTCATTTTTTTAGCTTTATTAAGATATTGATATATAACATATTAAGTTGTACAATCTGATTATTAGATACACATATATATATTGTAAATAATGATATATAATAAAAGCCCAGGGACCATAATGGCAGAACGACCAGTCAACCAGTCACTATGATGCACACTGACCACCAGGGGCCCAGATGCTCAACGTAAGAGGAGGGGGCGGGGGGCGGGGGGGGTGGTGTGCAGTGAGGCCTGGAGGCGCAAGCTATGGCCCAGGGATCCCAGGAACCTGAAGCTCAGAGCTTGCTTTCCAATAAAAAAAATAAATTGAAAATAAAAAGCGGCTGACGCTGCCACCCTGGGAAGAATGGCTCCAGGAAGGAAAGGCCTTCCCAGGCCCCACCTGGCCCAGCTGGTGGGCTGCAGGCTCACAGGGACTCACCAGTGACATGCAGGAAGCGCAGCCCCTTTGACTCCAAAGCCAGTCACACTGACAGCTGCTCCCCATCCAGCTCCATGGCGGACATAGGGCTGCCAGGTCACCTCAGCTCCCTCTTCCAGCTTCTGGGTTCATGCCCACCCCTTTGCATACTACCTGCACTTGGGGGCGTGGTTTCAGCCCCCACAATTAATAGAGCCACAGCACAGCCAGAGAGTGGCAGGACATAGCTAGCAGGCTGGCTGGGCATTGATTTGGCCGTGTGATTGATGTCCATGTGCAGTTACACTGCATGTTTACATTTGTAGGCAAGCAGGGCAGCCCGCTTCTGCCGCCCACATCACCTTCTAGGCTAAGAAAGGCCTGCTGATCTCCGTGTTTCTCCTCCCATCCAGAATCAAAACATCTTGGGGATGAATGATCCCAGAGATTGCCCCAACACATGCTCGGTGTCACTATCACAGACATTCCCAGTCATTACAGCCCGTTCCTCAGCCCACTGCCACTCCTCACCTGTCACCCCCTGAGGACCACCTTATGTTAACCTATCTAAAATGTGAGCAAGATCTCAAATGCCGCCCCCCTGTCAATAGCTCTCCTGTCCTACTTTTTTCCTCTAAAAACCTTACATTTTAAATATATATATTTGATTGATTTCAGAGAGGGAAATAGAGATAGAAATATCAATGATGATAGAGAATCATTGATTGGCTGCCTCTTGCACATTCCAAACTGGGGATCAAAACCTCCCCTGGCCCCTCCACCGAGCCCTCCACCTGCCAGCAGGCCCCCAGTGGTGGTATGGCACTGACGGAAGCGGCGGTGGGCGGCGGGGGGGAAACATGGGGCATCTGGCGTCTGTTCCTTCCACACCTGGCCTGGCCACCATCACCTCCTCTCATGACCCCGCCAGGGCCTTTGGGCCCTGATCAGCCTGGCCCTGATCAGCCCTGATTACCTGCCAGGCCTAGGGACCCCACCCATGCACGAATTTTGTGCACCGGGCCATTAGTTACCATAATAAGATCAGTTGACACCTCTATCTCCTCACATAATTACAAATGTGTGTGTGCTGATAACATTTAATATCTACTTTCTTGACAACTTTTAAGTATATAATACAGTATTATTAATTATGGTGTACATTATATATCTGGATCTTATTTATATTATAGCTGTGTTTGTACCCTTTGACCAATATCTCCCCATTTCCCTCACCCCACAGCCCCTGCCAACCACCATTTTAATCTCTATTTCTAGGAGCTTCTTTAGCTTCCATATATGAATGAGATCATACACTATTTGTCTTGTCTCTGTCTAAATTGCTTCATTTAGCATAGGCCTCACATCCATTCATGTTATCACAAATGGCGGGATTTTCTTCTTTTTTTATGGCTGATATTATCCCATTGTATATATACAGTATACCATATCTTCTTTAGCCATTCATTCTTTTTCTTTTTAAAACATATTTTTATTTCAGAGGGGAAATGAGAGGGAGAGAAGAATAGAGAGAGAATCATTGATCAGCTGCATCCTGCACACCTCCTACTAGGGATCGAGCCTGCAACCCAGGCACATGCCTGACAGGGAAACAAACCATGACCGCCTGGTTCATAGGTTGACACTAAACCACTGAGCCACACCAGCTGAGCCATTCATTCTTTGATGGACTATTAGGTGGTTCCCATGTCTTATCCATTGTGAATAATTCTGCAATGAACATGGGGGTGCAGACATTTTTGAGATACTTTTCATTTCCTTTGGATATATAGCAGTGTGGGCAAAAGTAGATTTACAGTGTTGAATACATAAAACAGTTTATTCTTATATTATTATACTAGAGGCCCAGTGCATGGATTCATGCACTGGTGGGGTCCATCAGCGTAGCCTGTGGGGATCGGGCCGAAACCGACAATCCAATGCCGCCTGCTGCTCTGCCTGCTGCTCCTACTCATCCCGGCCCCACTGTGCCTGCCCCCTCTGCCCAGGAGGCTCCCTGCTGCTCTGCTGCAGTCTCCGGGCTGCGATAGCCAGCCATGAGCCCTGAATCTGGCACCCATCGGTCACCTGAGCAGTACTCCCACTGTGGGAACACACTGATCACCAGGGGGCAGCTCCTGCATTGAGCGTCTGCTCCCTGGTGGTCCGTGCGTGTCATAGCGACCGATCAACTGGTCATTCAGTCGTTTGGTTGCTTAAGCTTTTATATATACTAGAGACCCAGTGCACGAATTTGTGCATGGGGGGGGGGGTCCAGCCAGCCTGCCTTGATGGAGGCCCATTGGGCTGGGCCAGCAGCAGGGGAGGGGTTGCAGGTGGTTGGCCACCTTGATCAGGCTGGTTGGCTGCCACAGTGCACGTCATAGCCACCGGTCCGGTCGTTCTGGTCATTCCACTATTCTGGTTGCTGAGCTTTTATATGTATATAGATATATATTAATTATTGTATTATTTTTTGTATTAAAACTATGAACCTACTTTTGCTTGTTCCTGTATACCCAGAAGTGGAATTGATGGGGCATATAACAATTCTATTTAAAATTTTTTAGGAATGTGCATACTGTTTTCCAGAGTCACTGTACCAATATGTAGTCCCACCAACAAAGCACAAGGGTTCTTTTTTACTCCACATCCTCACCAGCACTTGTTGTTTCTTGTCTTTTTGATAATAACCATCCTAACAGGTATGAGGTGATAGCTCATTGTAGTTTTGATTTGCAATGCCCTGATGATTAGTGAGGAGCAACTTTTCATGTACCTGTTAGATATTTGTATGTCTTTGGAAAAATGTCTACTCAGTTCCTCTGCCCATTTCCAAATTGCATTATATTTGTTTGGGAGGGGGGTTGTTTGTTTTGTTTTGTTTTGCTACTGAGTTGTATGAGTGCCTTATAACTTTTTTATATTAACCTTTTATCTAATAAACTAGAGGCCTGGTGCAGTAAATTCATGCATGGGGGGGGGGAGTGGTCCCTCAGCCCAGCCTGCATCCTCTCCAATACAGGATCCCTCTTGCAATATGGAACCACTGGCTCCTAACCACTCACTTGCCTGCTGGCCTGATCGCCCCTAACCGCCTCTGCCTGCCTGATGCCCCTAACTGCTCCCCTGCCAGCCTGATCACCCCTAACTGCTCTCCCCTGCTTGCCTGATCTCCCTAACTGCTCTCCCCTACTGGCCTGATCCCCTTAACTGCTCTCCTCTGTTGGCCTGATTCCCCTAACTGCTCTCCCCTCCTGGCCTGATAGCCCTAACTGCCTTACTACTTTCTCCTGCCAGCCTGATCTCCCTAACTGCCTAACTGCTCTCCTCTGACTTCCTGATCCTCCTAACTGCTCTCCCCTGCCGGCCTGATCCCCCTAACTGCCTAACTGCCATCTTCTCCTTTCTCCCTTCTCCCGCAGTGCTGGCCTTCTTCCTTCTGCCTTCTCACATGGTGCAGGCCTTCTCACCTTCTCCCTTCTTGCACAATGCAAGATTTCTCCCTTCTCCCATGGCGCTGCCTTCTCCCTTCTGCCTTCTCCCTTCTGCCTTCTCCTGCTGGGCCTCCTCCTGTGGCTTCTTCAAAAGGGACCACAGTGCTGGACCGGCCCTCTCAGCCACCCCATCTGCCAGCCATCAGCCCTTGCAGCCGCTGTGGCTTTGTCTGGAAGGATGTCAAGAAGGCGTCTGGAAGATGTCTGGTCTAATTAGCATATTACCCTTTTATTAGTATAGATGGTTTGTACAAATGTTCCCCCACTCCTTTTTATTTTGCTGATTGTTTCCATTTTTGCGCTGAAGCTTTTTATTTATATTTAGTCCCACTTGTTTATTATTGCTTTTGTTGTTTGGCAAAGATTTTGGAAAAAAATCTTTGCCAAGACTAATATTAAGGAACTTTTTCCGCTATGTTTTCTTCTAGTAGTTTTACAATTTGGGGGTCTTACATTTACATCTTTAATTCAGTTTGAGTTAATTTTTGTGAGTGGTAAAAGACAGTGATCCAATTTCATTACTCTGCATGTGATTATTGACTTTTCCCACACAATGTATTGAAAATACTATAATTTTCCCATTGCATTTTCTAAACGCCCTTGTCAAATGTTAGCCATATATGAATGGGTTTATTTCTTACAAACCTTACAGACTGGATTTATCAGGCAAAGCCCTTTACCAGACCACTCTTGGGCTTGCTGTTGGAGTCCTTGGTAGCCTTGCCTTACAATTGGTCAAAAGTCTGGGATGGTGGTAGTCAGCTTAATGCTGGGCCCCACTAGGACCTTGGGTTCACAGCTGCCTCCCTGGCCGGGTTCCTGAGCATTGATTTGGAGTCACTGTGACCATGGGGACCAGTCCATGCTGAGATGGGCGAGGAGCTTAGGTTTACTGGAGCTTCAGGGAGCTTCCCAGGGCGATAGGAACTAGTCAGGTACTGGGGTGCACCTGAGATCCCACCAGGATCCTGGTGACACAGAAATATGGTGCAGGGATGGGCCACCAGAGGCACCTGAGGCCCTAGTAGCCAGCACATGCTTATTGTGTACAGTAAAGTAAAGATAATAATGATCACAAGCTTCTCATGTGAAACTGGCAAAGCCAAAATTATTAGAATAATACTAATGTGCTAAAAGAAAGAAAACTCCACACCTGGATATTTTATCTAGTAAAAATATTCTTCACAAATTAAGGCAAATAATAACTTTTTTGCAGAAAAGCAAAACTTAAGTAAATATATCACTGAACTACAAAGTTTTTTTAATTTTAGTTAGAAAAAAAAAGAATTTACACATTATATATATATGTACATAAACCCACACATTTTATATACACATATTTTATATATACACTAGTGGCCTGGTGCATGAAATTTGTGCATGGGGGGGGCATTCCCTCAGCCCAGCCTGCACCCTCTCCAATCAGGGACCCCTTGGGGGAAGTCGGACATCCCTCTCGCAATCTGGAACCATTGGCTCCTACTGCTCACCTGCCTGCTTGCCTGATCACCCCTAACTGCCTCTGCCTGCCTGCCTGATTGCCCCTAACCCCTCAGCCTGCCTGTTTGATCGCCCCTAACTGCCTCTACCTGCCTGCCTGCCTGATTGCCCCTAACCCCTCTGCCTGCCTGCCTGGTCTCCGCTAACCTCTCTGCTTGCCTAATCACCCCTAACTGCCTCTGCCTGCCTGCCTGACCACCCCTAACTGCCCTCCCTTGCCAGATTGATTTGGCCCCCAACTGTCCTCCCCTGCAGGCTTAATCTTGCCCCCAACTGCCCTCCTTTGCCGGCCTGATCGCCCCTAACTGCCTCTGCCTCAGCCCCCACCACCATGGCTTTGTCCGGAAGGAAGTTGGATGTCCAGAAGATGGCCGGTTGACCCAGTCTAATTAGCGTATTACCCTTTTGTTAGTATAGATAGATTATATAGGATAGGATTGCTTAAATTGGGGGGGAGCCTTTTTCAGCAGGAGGAGATACTCTTGGCTGATAAAAATACATAATCCCTATATTTGGACTGATAGCCAGCCATATGCACTATAGTGCCAAACCAGTCCTTAAAAAATTGAACCACTTTCTTACACCTTACACCAAACAGCTGTTGCCCTTAAATCCCCTCCTCAGCCCCCACCTTAGGTTCTGCCTTTGCAGTTCACCCAGAATAGGTTCTGATTGTTCAGTTTCTATGCCAGTCAGCATCCAAAGCTCCGCCTCCTAGGCAGCCATTGGCTCCTCGCAGTTCACCCATATTTGGTTCTGATTGTTTGGTTTCTATGGCAGTCAATGTCTCTGGGCCTATCTCCGGGCCTGATCAGAGAGGTGGGGCTGATCAGCAGTTGCCCCAGGCTGCTAGTGAGTGGGCTGAACTGCTGACCTCTCGGAGAGAGAGAGAGGCTCGGCTGCTTGCGAGAACCAGAGAGAGAGAGAGAGAGAGAGAGGCAAGGGCTGATCTGCCCTTGCCTCTCTCTCTCTCTCTCTCTCTCTCTCTCTCTCTCTCTAGGCCTCGCCTGCAGCCTGGGGTGGCTGCTGATCAGCCCTGCTTTTCTCTCTATCCAAGAGGTCAGCATTTCAGCCCGCTCGCCAGTTCCCACCCACCCGAGCCTGCTGTGCATGCAGCCTGGCGTTTGGTCGTCTCTTTGGTCATTTTGGACGTTACAGACCCTGGTTCTTTATATATATAGATATACACACATATTAACACATTTTATGTATATGTACACATTTTATTTATATACATATATACACATTATATATATATATATATATATATATATATATATATATACATATACACACATATTAATGTTTTGATTGTTATATTTTATTTTTTCTGCTTACTTTGAGTAGGTGGAGTTTTGATATGGCATTACTACCTTTATAAATATGGTAACTAATGCGTTTTTACTGCATTTACCTGAATGGATTTCCAGATGTTCCTCTCAGCTAATGGGCAGGTCTCAGCTTAGTAACCATAGTATAAACACACCCTAGTCTAGATAGCTCTGGTTAAAAATGAGTTAATATCCCTCAAATTTTTAAAATTAATTTCTTTTTCAGAATCCTTATGTTATTGAAGAACTTGACTTTAAAATGTCCAATTTCACTCTTCTAGGTAATATTCTGACTATATATTTTTTACATTTGATGTCTTTAATTTTGTTTGGTAAAACTGGAATTAAACTAGTTGTTTGGTGAAGTAAACTAATATGTGATTTATACTAATTTTAATTTCAGTTAAAAATATCTTCAGAATTATCTATTGCACCTAACCTGACCCACAAGAGAGTTAATTAAAATTTTGTAGATTAATTGAGCAAATTTCATGTTATTTTAAATGTAATTTATCTTGTGCTATTTTTTACTATTGCTATAATGTGTAAGCCAATTTATTGAATATGCTAAAATATTTATTTATTCTTTCAACCACATTCATTTTTAATGAAATATTTTTCAACTAGTAATAAATATACTATATAGGAAAATTATATCTTCAACAGAGCTACACAGCCCATTCTAGAAGTATCCCGTGTTTCATTAGAAACTCAGATTGAATAGAAATTACTTCCTACATTTTCATCCCCCAAATTCAAGAACATTTTTTATCTAAAATATGTTGTGTCATGTACACATCACTTAAATATAAAGAGTAAAAAAAGAGTTCATTTCATCTATTTGGTTCTCACAGGAAGAATTTACCATCAGCACAAATGGAAATAGCTTAACATGATAAATGTTTCTTAGCATTGAGTCTGTCCACCAAAGGTGTACATTCTCTCTCATACTGATAAAAACATACCCTGTATTGCCATAGACATTTTTACTGATATATTGTGGGTAGCATCCATCAATCTATGAGCTGCATTGAGACATCAGTGAAATTTGATAGTCTACTGATTACATTTTCTAAGGCCTAATATTTTTTTTTTCCTTCTGATTCTTCCCACTTCAGTCTCCAGCCAATTTTATCTCAACAACTTGCTACATTACATTTTATAGCTACTTGCTATATCTTTATGTTTTTTGTTATTTATAATTTAATGCTTCATGTTTTAAGCCTCAAAATGCAGAAAATATAACTGACCCATGAATATAAAGCTTCTACTAAAATTTACTGTTTTTCTCTTTATCCCATAAGCTAATTTCTTTAAATAAAGCAATATTTAAGATAAATGTAACTCTTTTATATTCTTCAATTCAGAATATGTGTTTAGTAAACCTATAAAAATTATTTCTAGATTCTTTTGCCATTTATTTTTTTAAGTTTTATTTTTATTTTATTTTATTTTTTTGTTTACCTGTATTTATTTTTTGAGGGCATTTTATTTTTTTATTGTTTAAAGTATTACATATAGTAGTACTTTTGCCATTTATTTTTATATTAAGATTCATCAATTTTGTTTTAATATGCCTTAAAATGAAGTGGAAGAAATGCCAAATTATCTTGAAATTGACTTTTGGTTAAAATTTAATACAAAATATTTGGAATCTATTACAAGTTGAGCTAATATTACATTAAGCAATAAATATAATAGGACAGTATTTTAATGTAGGCTAACTTCAATATGTGCCACTCTCAGGATTTTTTGAAGAAGGCATCTATGCAAGATAGATTAGCAATAACTGCAGGGATTCCCTTTATAGTAGGATTACAATGTATTTATGAATATATACCAGGTTCAAATATACATTTGCATGGTGCTTTTTACATTACATATTTCTAAAACATATGCCCATTTGTGAATTATTACTGGGATGTGTAACAATAACTGTAAGTATGGTAACAGCTAATCCTTACTGAACATTTACCATTTGCTTACCTATTTAAGGACTTCATATAAGTTGTTTTTTTCATCTAACCCATATAACAGCCATATGAAGTAAGCAGTATTATTATACTTATTTTACAGAAGAGGAAACTGAAGTTTAGAAAAGCTAGAAGAACTATCCTATTATATGAAGAATATATGAAAAGTATTTGGGGGATAGTGAACAGATTGACTCATTGACTCATCTGAAATTGGTTAATATAGGGCAATAGCAAGTGGAGAATTGAGGTGAGTAAATAGTTTGAACAAAATAAAGCTTTTGAGAGCCAGAATAAGGTGCTTGGAGATAAGATAAAGAATGTTTAGCAGTTTGATTTTGAAATCAAACCAGGATTCCCATCTTTATCACTTACTTGTTAAATGACCTTGGGCATATTTCCCTGATTGTAAAATTAGGATATTACTACTACTTCATAAAACTGTTGTGAAGATTAAATGAAATGAATAAGATCAACAGCTCTCAGTCATTGGCCATGATGCAAATATTAAAGGATAATCATTGAAAGTTGTTGAGCAGGGTTTAATATTGCAGAAAAATGTTTTTAAGTCATCTCTCTGTTGTAACTACTAAATTAGAAAAGACATGAATTGGGTATAGAAATGCCTGTTAAGAAGTTGAACTGCATTAATTGCTGCAATTCCTTTCTTAGGGCCTGGTAATGGCAGTGAAATAGAATACAATGAAAAGCAAGGGGGAAAATAAAGTAAGGTGAGATAAATGGGAGAGAAGGGAAGAGAAGGGAAGGGTAGGGAAGGGAAGGGAAGGGAAGGGAAGGGAAGGGAAGGGAAGGGAAGGGAAGGAAACATAAAACAACATTATAAAGGACATATGTGATAAACCCACATATTCAGTGATCAAAAACTGAAAGCATTTCCCTTAAGTTCAGCAACAAGATAGATATCTCTGCTTTTACCGCTCTTACTCAACATAGTGCTGGAAGTCCTTGTGCCAACAATTCGACATGAAGAAATAAAAGGAATCTATATTGGAAAGAAAGAAGTAAAACTGTCATTATTTGCAGATGGCACAATACTATATATAGAGAACATTAAAGATTCCACAAAAAACTATTAGAGCTAATATGAATTCAGTCAAGTATCAGGATACAAAATAAATATCTAGAAATCACTTGCATTTTTACATCAATAATAAATTATCAGACAGGGTAACTAAGAAAACAATCCTATTTACAATTTTATCCAAACACAAAAACAAAACTTGGAATAAATGTAACCAAGGATGTAAAAAACCACAAATTACTCAGAAAATTATAAGACACTGAAGAAAGTGAAGAAGATACAAATAAGTGAAAGCATATACTGTGTTTTTAGATATAAAGAATTAACATAATTAAAATATCTATACTACCCAAAGTAATCTATAGATTCAATACAATTCCTATCAAGATACTAATGGCATATTTCACATAACTAGAACAAATATTCCAAAAATTTATATGGAACCACAAAAGACCCTGAAAGCCACAGCAATCTTGAGAAAGAAGAACAAAAGTGGAAGAATGACACCCCTGATATTAAGCTATACTACAAAACCATAGTAATTAAAACAGCATGGTACTGGTATAAATACAGAGATATAGATCAATGGAACAGAATAGAAAGCCTAGAAATAAGCCCACACCTTTATGGTCAATTAATGTTTGACAAAGAAGGTAAGAACATGCAATGGTGTAAAGATAGTCTATTTAATAGGCAGTAAAATCTCAGACATTTCTCATAGTAATGTTTTTCTGATATATCTCCTAGGGCAAGGGAAACAATAGACAAAAAAAAATAGCAAATAGGACTATATTAAACTAAAAACCTTCTGCACAACAAAGGAAACCATCAACAAAGTGAAAAGACAACCTACTGAATGGGAGAGCATATTTGCCAATGATACATCTGATAAGGGGTTAATGTCAAAACTTTAAAAAGAATTTATAAAACTCAACACACACACACACACACACACACACACACACACACACACAAAACTAACTTAAAAATGGGCAAAGGATCTGAATAGACATCTCTCCAAAGAAGACATACAGTTGATCAATAGACGTATGAGAAGATGTTCAACATTACTAATCATCAGAGAAACGCAAATTAAAACCACAATGAGATATATCACCTCACACCTGTCAGAATGGCTATCATTAATAAATCTTCAAACACAAGTGTTGGCGAGGTTGTGGAGAAAAGGGAACCCTTCTGCACTGTTGGTTGGAATGCAGATTGGTACAGCGGTTGTGGAAAGCAGTATGGAGTTATCTAAAAAAATTAAAAATGAAACTGCCTTATGACCCAGTGATTTCACTTCTGGGAATATACCCAAAGAAACTCAAAACACTAATTCAAAAGGATAGATACACCCCTATGTTCATTGCAACATTATTTACAACTAGAGGCCCGATGCATGAAATCCGTGCAAGAGTAGGCCTTCCTTCTCCCGGCTGCTGGCACCAGCTTCCCTCTGGCACCCGGGACCCAGGCTTCCCTCTGGCTGCCAGAAGGTACTCAGGACCCATCATAGCCCCGGCTTCATCCAAAAGGTCGTCCGGAAGGATGTCTGGTTTAATTAGCATATTATGCTTTTATTACTATAGACAGTCACGATTTGGAAAAAGCCCAAGTGCCCATCAGTAGAAGAGTGGATAAAAAAGCTGTGGTACATTTACACAATGGAATACTACTGCATCATAAAAAAGAAGGAAATCTTACCCTTTGGGATAGCATGGACAGACCTGGAGATTATTATGCCAAGTGAAATAAGCCACTCTGAGAAAGACAAGCACCATATGATTTCACTTATATGTGGAATCTAATGAACAAAATAATCTAACAAACTAAATAGAAATATACTCATAGATACAAGGAACAGACTGTCAGCTGTCAGAGGGAAGGGGTATTGGGGGACTTGGTGGAAAAGGAGATGAGATTAGGCAAACAAAACCAAAACTCATATCCACAGACAATAGAACGGTGATTACCAGAAAAAATATATGTATTTCAAAATTATCAAAATGTACACTTAAATATGTGCAGTTTGTGTGTGTTAGATATACTTCAATAAAGATGCTATAATATGTCAGATGATGGATGTTCTCCATCCCTAGACCTTGACTCTGTGTGAGTCATACTGCTCACTGATGAAAAAACTAAATTGGCATTTTTCAGCTATTTAGAAGAGAAGGATTATGACTTAGAATGAAAAGCATCTCTTGAAGTCTGTAAATAAGGACTTTGCCAGGAGACCTGACTTGTCAACAGGAGGGAAACACTTAAATAGTGCTGGTATATTGTAAACGGTATAGTAATTCTGGGTATGACGCAATTAAAGTACTTACCTTATTTTTTTCTAACGGTTTATTTTACTTACCGGCTTCTTACCCAGTTGCACTTGGAGCTTTTTTATGAAAACAATTTGAGTCTTTTTGTCCATTGGCAAGTACATTTCCTGGCACACACCTGTGCCCAGTGTTGGTTGAATGAATAAGTGACTAAAAATGAATAACATCTTGAATGCGATAGGATAAAAACTCGTAATGGGAAAAATACAACTTATTCTTCACCAAAAATAGTTAGGACTATAGTTAGAAATAATACCAGTGACCTCAGAAAATCATAG
This sequence comes from Cnephaeus nilssonii, assembly GCF_951640355.1. Lineage (NCBI taxonomy): Eukaryota > Metazoa > Chordata > Mammalia > Chiroptera > Vespertilionidae > Cnephaeus > Cnephaeus nilssonii. The sequence goes on from NC_137077.1 coordinate 57,624,538, forward strand.
CTATTCTTATTTGCTTTCAGGCCACTTTATACAAATCACTTCTAATTTAAAAATAAACATAAAAGATAGGCATTATTGTCCTCATTACAAAAATAAAGAAATATTATATTCACAGTTGAATGACTTGTCTAAAGTAATTCTTTGAGTAATCAGTGGACCTAAAATTTTGATGGAGTTAGGACTTAAAGCGAGATCTGCTGAGTTTAGCCACCATGATATTCTATTACATCTTGCTGGTGCCTCGTAAGTACATACAAATTCACAGAAAGCTGATTATCATGATTTGTATTTAATCCTACATAATAAAAAGGCAATATGCAAATTGCATCACTCCACTACGCCCACGATTGGGCCGGCTGGAGGCGCGGGGGGCGGGACTCAGGGTGGCCGATTGGCTGGCAGTATGAGCGGGGGGCGGGGACTCGCGAGTCCCTGACTCCCGCTCCTCCCACCGGCCTTTAGGCCAACGCTGCGGAAGGACCCATGGGGCCGGCGGAAGACGCTGGTGGTGGCCGATAGCGTGGCTGCTGGCAGCAGTTTTCCACCAGCACCAGTTTTCCTCTGGCCACCCACAGATCGGAGCGCCTCCCGGATCGGAGTTCCTCTCGGGGTAGCCATCGCGCTGGCAGGAGGCTCTCTGATCGGCGGGTGGCCAGAGGAAAACTGCTGCTGGTGGAAAACTGGTGCCGGCAGCCAGGTGAAAGTCTATTGCACGAAACTTCGTGCAACGGGTTTCTAGTATTATAATAAAATATGGTGACTATTTTTCATTTTCCATTGATCTAATATGGATGTAATTAAAATATGTCTATAGAACATTACCCACTGCGGGGGCCTGATGCGGCTGGGGCCAAACATGGCGGGGATCTCCCTTTTCCGCGTCCCACGCGGAAAGAGAGATGAACGAACTGGTTCTAAGTGGAGGCGGCCAGGGATTGAGAAATATTAGAAATAAAGAGAGGAGAGATAGATTTGAAAGCTGGGACTGGGTGGATTTTTCTGTGCCTGGCTGAGGCCACAGAACAGATCCAGACTGCAAAGCTGAGGCTTTATTTATAATCAGGGACAAACAAGGCAATTAACAATGTTCTTGTAAGTTTCACTTGTTTTGGCAGCACTTGCTGCCCCTCCCACAGCCCACTAGCTACCTAGGAAGGATCTAGGGATCAGTTACAGGATTAGGCTTAATTATGTTGGGAGTGGTCTGCCCTCCAAATGAACTTGTTTGTGATCCTGCCACAGGTCAGTCCAAGGCTTAACCCTATAACCGCTTTCTACAACCCACTACTAAAGTCTAGTTCTATGAGAAAATGCCAGATATATTGCTATCTAAATGGAATAAACAAGTCATGGCGCAGTGCACTCTGGTTCTGAGACATTATATAGGAGAGATGGAGAACTTTTAATTCTTCAGATACTTTTCTGAAATTGTACTCACCTAAAAACATTATCTAATAAATTCATGACTTTCCTTACTGAAAATGTTATCTTCTAGTAGGTATAACAAGTGATGGTTGAAACTACAAGTGGCATATGGATTCAGATAAAAAGAGACATGAATAGAAGTGATGTTATTAGGGAAGTGTATTACTGACTGCTTGGTCAAATAAAGAGAATGGATATAGTCCTGACACATATCAGTATCTAAGTCGGTCATCTCTTAGAACTTCCAATGTGCATGCCACTCCAGATTGATGACATTGGACTGCTTCCAGTGTAACTTCTCTCATTGTCTCCATCTTGATCCATAGAACACCTCAATACTATTATCAGAAGTAATCAGGAAATACAAATGTAGGTTAATATAGCGATGTAGGAATATAGCTAAATGTAGCTCTGTGTCTGTGGTATTGAAGAACGTTGATGTTGAAGGTTTTAGAGCCCTATATATAGAAGTGAGACAAAAGCTTTGGAAGTAAAAAAGGTCTCTAAGGAAAGGAATATATGCAAAGAAATGGGCAGCAATCCAATGATGAAAACTATACCCAAAGATGTAAGAGAATATAAACATGTCTAAGAGAAGTTCAGAAGTTTGCCAAAAAGGGAGTTATCAGGTTTTTGTATTAATTAGTGTCCATTTTGAGGTTGAAAATTCAAGTGTTCTGCAAGGCAGTAGCTCACATTGCAATGAGATATCTTCTAGTATTATTTTAAATTTGAAGAAAGGTACTTGGAAACATAGAAACATTACAACAGACAAAAATGGTAAAAAGCAATTTAAAAAATGCTTCTGTGACCACTGATATCATCTTGGTCAAATATCTTGTATATGATACTCAAAGGAGCTTTGTGGTTCTTTGGAGAAACTCATTTTCTGGCAGAAGTTTGAAAGCATTTCTGGCATTAAAAAATCAATGAGGAAAAAAGCAAGAAGGATGAGTGGTAAACTCTCATTAAAAAACCTATACACGCCATAGAAAGCCTCTTTGCAACCCTTCAGTTGGACAGGACTTCTTTAATTTGAACTAAAACAGCCTGTGTTCCATATTTCTTAGCTTGGCTGGCATAGAGGTCACACATTCACTGTGGGACAAGTTAGAACTGCTTACAGATTACCCTAAATTTAGATTTGGCCTAGTTTTGGGGTTTTTTGTTTGTTTGTTTGTTTGTTTTTTCCTGAAATGATGAGAGACATGGCAATAAAGATGAAACTTTGCTGCTTTTATCATATTCTTCTTGCAAAGTTGAAAAATCACAAAATAAATTGTGCTTAAGGAAACCACTGAATTCATCAAATTCTGTCTCTTTAAAATAAGGAAGTCATTTTACCCCAACTAGCCTGGAATTGCTTTTTATTTTTATTTTTTTATTTTATAATTTTTTTAAAATTTCTTTATTGATTAAGGTATCACATATTTGTCCTCATGCCCCCATTCCCATCCCACACCCCTCCCCACACATGCCCCCACCCCCCTGTTGTCCCCAATCGTTGGTTAGGCGCATATGCTTGCACACAAGTCCTTTGGTTGATCTCTCCCCTTTACCCCCACCCTCCCTCTGAGGCCCGACAGTCTGATCCGTGCCTCCTTGTTTCTGGGTCTGTTCTTGTTCATCAGTCTATGTTGTTCATTATTTCCACTAGATGAGTGAGATCATGTGCTATTAGAAATACACTTATAAGAACCGAAAATGAGACAAGCAATAATGGTTATGGTGACAGGAAATGAATCAGTCTGTAGTGAGTTTCTTTCTGGGCCAACAGTTCTTTTGAGACCCAATTACATGACCTTGTGGCATTTCTTGAACAGTCATTCTTAGCAGGCTTATATAAATATATACAAATGTGAGAATAAGGTTATGTGAACTGAATAGTGTTCAGTTTGAATCTTTGACATCTTTTTTAAATGTTACCCCAATTGTCCCCTAAGTGTGCACTATAGTCACTATTGTCACAGGAGAATATTGGATCAATATAGTGTATACTTACTGATCACTACAACAGAAATGCATTCTGTTGCTGGAGGTTTGCCTGCCTTCAAAAAATTATAATTGAAGAGGCAAGATATAATTCCATAAGAACTTTAATAACAATTAAATATTAAAACAACTCAACCAACAATAGACCAGTAGAAGAGGAAAACATCACTCTAAGCTAGAATGACTGATTAATTGATAATGCCTGTACAAAATTATGCAACAATGCAAATCTGGCCCATCACGAGCTGCTCAAAGCTAAAGAGTTGATTCATCCCAGTAGGATATCCCTAGTAACTGTTGCCTCTGTCCCTATTTCAGAGACCTCATTTGCTTCTGCCTAACTTCCAGATGCTCACCTTCCACAGATAGGCATCTCCACAATTGCTTCATAATATATCCCAGTAAACATTCATAATTCCAACTAACCCTCCCCAATGCTACATCTTGGATCACACAATAAATCCAATGAGTAATATATACCACTAGATTTAAGCCTAAACATATGTATGCAAGAAGAATGTCTAGAAAAGGCACCAAAGAGTAAGTATACACCATCTGTGAAGCTTTCGCCCTGATCGGGCATCTGATGCATAGACCAGCCAGCATCAATGTGCTGACCATTCAGTGAGTAAAAAGTGAGCATTAGGGACTAGAAGCCAGGAAACACACAAGTATGTGGGAAGAGCTACTATGCTTTCCCTGACCTGTCATCAGCAGTTAAAGATCATGTCTGAAAAATAATTGGACATGTAGAATTACGTTGCAGGCTTGGTTCGGGGTCCTAAGAAAGAGCAGATTAAGAAAAGTAGAACAGGATGTAGAAATACACAGAAGGTACAGGAAGAGTGTCAGGTAGAGCCCAGAGTACCCTAGGAATTTCACCTAAATGAAGGAAAGGACTGTTAGCAAAAGGTCTAAAGCTGGATAGAATATTATAATATATGTGAGGTAGCTATCTATAATAATAAAAGGGTAATATGCTAATTAGACTGAATGTCTTCCATGATGTCCTTCCTGACCAAGCTGGGGCCTGAGGGAAGCCAGCCCGGGTCCCAGGTGCCTGTGGCCAGCCCGAGATAAAGTCAGGAATGTATTTTAGTCTGGGTCCTGTTTGCCTGCTGGCGGCTGGAGGAGGGAAGCAGCCTGGGTCACGGGTGCTGGAGGAAAGCCGGTGCTGGCAGCAGGGGGCGGGGGAGGGGGAGTGAAGGCCTACTCTTGCACAAATTTTCATGCATTGGGCCTCTAGTTTTAAACAACATAGTAGGGAAAGGCTCACTAGAAAGTCTCATTTATGCAAAGAATTAGAAGCCATCCCCTTCTCCAGTGTTCTGATGAGGAAGAGGAAAATGCATTGCATGATAATTATTATCATACTTATATTACTTCCCTCAATGTACTCTAATCTTGAATTCAGGATTTGATTTTGTATTGAAGACTTTCAGAAAAATAGAATACCAGAGAAAGTCTAGTCTTTTCATGGAGGAAATAAATTTTTGCTACCAAACAGTATCATGGACATAAAAGATTATCAGTAAACACTGCTGATAAAGGATGAGAGGGAGCACCTTTATTTATTCATTCCTTTTTACTGAATTCTATCACAATGTAGACATTGACAGATTCTGGGAACACAAGGAAAATATGGCCTGTGTCTTCATAGAGCTTATAGTCCATAAGGTTCAATCTACATGTTCTAATGGAAACATAGGTGGGTCCGCATAAATCAGTGGAGTCTTGCAATAACAAAACTGAGATTTAGAGAATAAGATAGAAATAAGGAGAGAATAGGTGATTAGATGCTTTCCTGCTCAAGTGGAACGGTCTAACTCAGAGAAGATCTTTGAATATTTAGCAAAAGAAGAGAAGGCCAAATAGTAGCTGCATGCTGGACAGGAAGAGAAGAGTGATCAGCTGTAAGGTTTCAGCTGTAGGTGAGTGGGGAGGCAAGATCACAAATGACCCATGGATCACTTAAAGATTTTGGTTTTTATATTGAGAGAAATGGGAAAAGTTTTAAGATAGAAATATTTTCAAGCAGGAGAATGAAATGCACTTTAGAAAACTCTCTGATTTAGACTTTTGAATTTGCATGTAGGCAGCTGAGTTGAAAATATATTAGATCCAGAGACATAGAAGCATGGAACAGACCATCAAACCTCAGAGGGAAGGGAGGGGAGGGTTTAAAGAGGGTGGGGGTAAGGGGGTAAAAGATCAACCAAAGGACTTGTATGCATGCATATAAGCATAATCCATGGACACAGACAATAGGGGCGTGAGGTCATGTGCTGGGGGGTGGGAGTGGCTGTGGAGAGGTCAACAGGGGGAAAAAGAGACATATGTAATACTTTGAACAATAAAGAATTTAAATTTTTTAAAAAAGAAAGAAAATATATTAGAGTGAGGCAAGAGTAGATGTTGGGACATGGGGTAGGGGCCTGAGATGAGATTAGTTTAGACCAGTTCACAACAGTGGAAATGAACAGAAGAGAATAGGACTTAGTGGCTGATTGGATGTGGGCAATGAGAGATAAAGTCAGGAATGTAGTTTAGACTGATGTTATCAACACCGTAGGAGATTGAGAAGGCCGTGTGGTGACATAGGATTCACCAGAGTGAAAGCAGGTTTGGAGGATTCCAGGGGAATGCAGAATGGAGATGCCTCATTAATGATGCCTCTGGGCTGAATGGACACCAAACTGGCACAATCTGGGTTTAACAGAGCATAGTTTATAAATAATTCCACTGTTACTAGGTCTCATCCCCAGTTTATTTTCTACACAGCTGAAATTTCCTGTCACTCCTCCTTGCTCACTTTCCTCTGTTCCAGTGGTTTCCTTACTTGTCCGTGTTTATGCCAAGTAATTCCTATGTCCGCCTAGAAAAGTTATCTTCCAGATATCCTCATGGCTTACTCCATTAATTTATTAATGTCTCTATTCAAATCTCACCTTATCAGAGAAGCCTTCATTCATAAACATCTAAAATAACATTCATTGTCTCTGTCCTTATCTGGCTTATTTTTCTCCTCAGCCTGCATCATAACTTGATTAGTTACATACTGGTAGTTTTATGTTTACTAAGAATAAAAGTTCCTTGAGAATAGGGAGTGTGTTTATTTCCTTCCTTGTAACTCCAATGGGTAGAGCCTAGTATGCACCTAATGCATACTTGTCAATTGCCATAGATTTTATTCAGCACCTCTGCTCACCCATTCCCTCTTCTATTACACCCCTGCCCTTTTAAAATAGTAGTAGAAACTATGTTAGTAAATCTCTACTAATTCAACTTTTTAGATTAATCAATGTCATTTTTTCCCCCTCTATGAAGTTTGATGTCTAGAGAATACTGAAATCTCGCAGCTGTTAGACTTCTTGATACAATTCCTATTGACTAATTCCTCCATTCAGTCAAGAGCATTGGTTCCCTATCTGCTGCTACCAGCTGGACTTGCCAGTGTCATTTCCTAAAGTAATCTATTACTCTGTGAATCAATATGATATAAATGTGAAAGGAAAAACTTGTTTCTGTGAAAACTAATTTGAATAATATGGAAAGACTTGATAAGTGGGATTTATATTTTAAAACATCGCTATTGACTGAAGGGGGAAATATTATAAATATCTATATGTATGTATTCAGTATGTAATATACTAGGTATATATTTAAATATGTTCAAGCTGGAAATCTTAGATGATGCCTTATGAGTGTGGTTTATGCCAAAAGAATGATGCTGAATTTCAATTAGTGAAAAAGAAAAGGCTGAACATAAAAAAAAGAGGTAAATTTAGCCCTAGCCGGGTAGCTCGGTTGTTTGGACTGTTGCTCCCTACACCAAAAAAGTTGCAGGTTCCATTCCCAGTCAGGGCACATACCTAGGTTGTGGGTTTGATCCCAGGTTGGGGCACATATGAGGCAACCGATGTATGTTTCTCTCACATTGATGTTTCTCTCTCCCCTTCCCTCCTTTCCTTTCTCTCTAAAGTCAATAAACGCCTTCCGTTGAGAATTTTAAATAAATTGGTAAATTTACATTTATATGTTCCAGATTAAAAGAAAATGTTTAGGGCATTTATGCATATTCTTAATTCCCTGCTTTAACTGGTTTTTCCTATTAACTCTCCTGAAATCTATGAGTTAGATTGACTTCTCCCTAACCTAACCCTGTAGATGCTCTATATTCAGTCCTTTCCGCTTTCATCTCAGCACAGATGAAAGGGAAGTTTATGTCTTTTTAAAATTGGGATCTGTGGGCCTTGGTTGACCTTATTTCTGGGTTAAAAAAAAAATGATGAAGTTTCCAATGGAGTAAGAGGAAAACAATATTATCAGGTACCAGTAGGGGAAGAGAGAAATGTAATCCCAGGGCTACATTTGTGCAGTTCTTGACCTGAGCACCGGATACTTCCCAGGGAAGCCTGGTGTCAGGTTCCCCAGTGAGAGCAGCACACAGGCGCACCCACCCTGCTCTGCAGCTTCTTGTATCTATTCTTATCCCACCCCGATTTCATTTCATTCCAAGCCTTTACTGAAGTTTCTACATCTGACCTCCTATTGGAGGGTGGATTTAAGAGTGTCTTTTAAGGACACGTAAAAATCATCAAGGCAAAATGAACATGAAGCTGGAGAGAAAGAAGACAGAAAAAAAAGGCAGGGATGCTGAAAGAGTTAGGAAATACAAAAATGCATGCCACAAAGGCCAATAAACATGCTGTAGGTGGGCCACAAAATTGGTGCTAGCAGAGTAAGAATGATTAAAAAAAAAAAAAAGTCTAGAAAAGAAAATCGAGTTAATTCATCAGAAGAAGCAAAATTATTCCTGAGTGCAAAACAACTATTCCAATATCATTCCGTATCCCTATCTGGGGTTCTGTGGAGGCGAGGTGATGTCTATGCATGCTTTCTTTCTCTGTTCCACTCCATTAAGCAGTTTATCCATGCTATATGTTCTTCAATTAATTTTATATTTTTAACCCCTTAAAAGAGATGAATACTTCTTTATATTGCTGCTCTCCCTGTGTTACTTTGCTAGGGCTGCCATAACCAAGTACAACAAACAGGTGGCTCAGAACTGCAGAAGCTTATCGTCTCCTGGTTCTGGAGCCCAGACGTCTGACATCCAGGTGTTGCTAGGGCCCTGCTTCCTCCAAAGGTGCTTGCAAAGGGTCTGTTCCGGCCTCTGTTCTCACTGTTGGTAGCTCCTTGGCTTGTGGCAACATAACTCCAACCCTTCTTCATAGGGTGTTCTCCCTGTGCGCATGCCTCGGCCACACCGTTTTCCGTCTTACAAAGACAGCAGTGACACGGAGGAAGGGACCCGCTACTCCAGGATGGCCTCGTCGTAATTTAACCAATTTCATCTGCAATGACCCTATTTCCAACAAGATCACATTCAGAGTCACCGAGGGTTGAGACTTCAGTCTATAATTGTGGGGTGGGGTGGGAGGGGCATAGTTCAACACATAACACTATCTACCACAGAACTTTGAAAACAATAGAAACTTAGTAAATTCATAAGAGAGATATTAAGAAGTGAAGGAGGAAATATGTGGATAAATATATGGAAGTATGAATGCTACCAGTTTCCCTTTCCTTCTTTCCCCCCCATTATTTTGTCAATCCTCTGGCTTAGCCTCTGAAAGTCAGATTTACTTTGCCAACACTAATGAATCTAATAAGCCAACTATGCAAAAACACAAAGGAGTAGATACAAGTACTTTAAAACTTTACAAGGATGTTTTTCCCCTCGAATTTAACTATATCTTTTAGTGGAATAAATGGCCATCATTTTTTGTGCCAAATGCTAACTTCAGTTTATTCTAGTCTTACCTAAATATTAAAAGGGATTATAATTTTGGTTCAAGATTATACAAAGCTTAATATAATACGTTTAAAGAATCCTTCTTTTCAACATTGAAAAGTGTAATAGCCAATCACTCTTAACCCATATTTCCACAAGAACACAGGTTTATCTGTGTGAAAATGACAATCTGAATGATGTGCAGAAGAGTGCTTAGCAGGCATAACCAAATTCAAGCAAAAGTCTGAGCAATTACTCATTGAACATAGAGCTCATCACATAGCCAGTTTAAATGCATTAAGTGAATTAAAACATCCAGTTACATAAGCATTTATTAGTCCACCAGTAATCGTAAAACTCTGCTTTGCTTTATAAGCCATAATAATAAGTCAACTTACTAGGGCTTCAACTTTTGGGTTTTATTTATTCCACTTCTAAGCGCATTTCTTTTTTTAATGGTGAAACAGTTCTTACATTGAATTACGCATTAGCAATGCTTACATCTTCTCTTTGAAATAGTGGGTGATTCATCATCAGGACAGGTTTCTTACAAATGACTCATTTAACTCAGCATGCCATCTTAATCATAAGAGAAAATTCAATGACAATATCAGTGGTGGCTAAACACATACACACACACAACTTACATGTACTTTCTTGCCAAATTTTAAAATATTAAAGTAAAATTATTTTCTTTGTACACCATATACTGTGAAGAAAACAAATAGTCTTGAGAAATTTAGTAGTAGCACATGATTGTATTCTTACTTACTGGACTGAATTTTGTGAGCCAATAATGCCAAAAAAAAAATACAGCAATAATATATGACTTTTTTAAAAATTGAAATGCTTACTGTGCTTTTCAAATGACAATCTAGTTGTCAATCTATTTTGCTTTTTAAATCTTACCTAACTTTCACAGAAACAATGTCATCATATTTATCCCGCTTTCTCTTTATTCATCTGTACCGAATCCTGAGCTTTACTCACCCATTCAACAGAGAAAGACCCAATGATTGTCAGCTGAATCTCAGCGGAACTGTTCTAGCATCTGGGGAAACAAAGGTAAGAAAAGACAACCTGCAAACAAAAACCATAATCAGACACTATTTACACACTCACAAAATGGGGGGAAATGGACAAATATAAAAATACTAAGTTTTACCCTGGCCAGGTAGCTAAGTTGGTTAGAGCATCATCCCAATGCACCAAAGTTGCAGCTTTGATTCCCAGTCAGGGCACATAGAACCAATGAATGCAGCATCAATAAGTGGCTCAATAAACGGATGTTCCCCGCAGTGTGCGGTCACATTGTGGACTCAGGCAGTTGGTTGCTATGCGAACTTGTATGACAAAGTAAATAATTTTTCTCTGCAGTGTGCTCGTGCATAAAATTAAGAAAATAATAGTGCCTTTCTGGTATTTTGTTAAGATTAAATGAGGTAATGTACGTAAAATGCTTACAGTGGTGTTTAAAACATACAATCTTCCTGGTTTGCCAATTTTATTACATTTTGGATAGCTTCCCTTGCTAGTTCTCCAAATGGATCCATCTTTCTTCTTCTGCAGTGTCTAATCTACTACTAAATTCTTCCAATATATTTTTCATCCCTGACATTGTAGTTTTCATCTCTGGAAGTTCAGCATTGGTCTTTTTAATATCGTTCACGTTTCTACTTAGTATAATTAATATTTTCTCTACTTCTGAACATATGTAACATTGTATAAACTAAAACTGTGTTAGAGCCCATGTCTCTTAATGCTACAATATGTGACATTTCTGGGTTTGTTTACATTAATTAATTTTTCTCCTCATGATGGGTTGTATTTTCCTATTTCATTTCATGCCGGCTAATATTTGATTGACTTTTAACTTAACTGGGTCTGGAAATTCTGTATTCCTCTAAATATTCTTAAGTGGTTTCCTAGGATACTGTTAGACTACATAGAAACAGTTTCATCCTTCTAGGCTTGTTTTTAAGTTTTGTTAAGTGGAACAAGAGCAGTCTTTGGTCTAGGGATAATTTTACTTTACTATTTTACGTGGAGTACTCTGCGCAATGTAGATTGAATTTCAAAATCTACACTACGGCAAGTGGAAATGCAGACTCCTGTACGTGAGCTTAGAGGGATGATTCCTCTGCTCCTTTCAGGTGGGCCTTTCCCTGGCCCCAGATAATTTCCTCACAGGCAAATGCTAATCAGTGCTCAGCGGCAGACCCTGGGGAGACTTTCTGAAGATCTGTGAAACTCACGTTCTCTTTTATTGTTCTCTTATTCTCTGTGAGACACTGGACTCTGCGATGTGAATTCCAACTTCCTTGGCCTTCCGGGACTCTGCACTCAATTTCTTCCATTTAGGAAGACTGCCCGTATCTGAAAATAGATCTCTCATACACTGTTTTCCGATCTCTTAGCTGTTTCAAGTGGAAGGTAAATCTGGTCACTGTCCACACTCTTGGCTAGCAGCAAAAGCCATGTAAGCGTTTATTAATAAAGACACATTTCTCTGAGTCTTACCTAGCCCTTAGCTTGTTACATCGCACAAACTGAGGGTATGAGTGAGTGTATTTCATAGCAACTCGGTTAGCTTCAGATGGGAAAACAGGCACCATTGCTTTCAACATCTTTCAGCCACTTGTCCAGTGAATTCCACTGGCCCTTCACTCGCCGAGGCCCAGTACTGTTCTAATTAAACACTGCTCACTTGCAGCCATCCATTCTCCCTTCTTCGGACTCTTCTCTTTCCATTTACCTCCGTAGAACGATAAAAATAATGACCCTCTCCTAAATCTTTTTGCGTGATGATTCAGACCAATTTCTTTACAGATTTTGTTTTATTAGCATTACTCGGGTTCTTTAGACTTTACCTTTCCAAATAACATGAGTAATTCAGATGTCGAGATAGTACATATAGTGGTTAGTACCCAGGTTATGGACTCAGACTGCTGGGTTTCAACTCTGACCTATTCTGCCACTTTCACCCTAAATGGCTTTAATCAGGCCACTTCTCGGTGCATCATCTTTACCATCTGAAAGCAAAGATAATCATACAGCACATGCCACAGAGTTATTTTGAAAATGACACAAGATAATATACTTTACATGCTTTTTTACAGTGCTGGTGCATAAAAACTGTTCAATATATATTACAGGAAATTTAAACAAAAAGAATAACCTTCAAGTTGCTACTTACTAAGTCAATTTTGCAGGTTAGGAAAATGAAGCTCAAAAAGGTTAAGTGACTCTCCTGGGACTTAACAATTAGCAAGTAGCAAAGCCTGAATGTGACCTCATGTCTTCTTGGATGCTGAGAAATACTGTACCTGTCACTAACCTTCATTGTGACCTCCTGTATTCTTGTAACAATTCTAATTAGATATAACATCATTCTTAATGAAATCAATGTAAATGAGGCCATCATGTCCTTTGGTATTAGTGAGGGACCTGTTTCTGTCACCAGTATATGTTTGAGGCCCATTAAGGTTTCTAGAAGTCTAGAAAACTTTACAATGGATACATTTGAAAACACTGACAATACCAATTGTTGACAAAGATATGGAGCAATTGGAATACTCATACATTGCTTATGGAATTTACTACAACTATTCTGAACAGAATTTTGACATTTATCAAATTAAATACATACTTACCATAAGACTCAACAATTCTACTCCTACATAGTTATCCAAAAGAAATGAAAACTTATGTCTACAAATGTCCATATCAGCTTTACTCATAATAGCCAAATACAAAAAGAGCTCAAATGTCCATCAATGTGTGGATGGTTAAACAAATTGTGATATACTTATGCAATGGAATCCTACCAGTGATAAAAAGACACACCTATTTATAATGCATTACTGTGGATGAATTTTAAAATAAATATGCTTACTGAAAGAAATCCAAGAAAAGAGTGTACATACTGTACAATTTCATTTCAACGGATCTTTAAAACAGACAAAATGAATCTACTATAGTGACAGGGCCAAGATTGATGCTGGCCTTGATAGGGATGGGGAACTGAGTGAAAAGGGACACAAGAAAACTTTCTACATCTGTATTTGGCAATAATTAAATGGTCATATACACTTGTCAAAATTTATCAAAGTATGCACTTAAGATGTATTGATTTTATTAATGTAAATTAATAAATTTTAAAAGATTTTTTTAAAAGACTAATTAGCAACATTTTTACAAAGATGACCTACATTCTTAGTGAATATACCATTTAAACATTTTTCACTGAGAATCACTTAAAAAGCTCTGTTCCCTCAGGATCTTTAAAATTTCAAATTTTCTTTGCCTCCAGTGCTCTTGTCCAAAATAACAGCAAGATTCACACAGCCACGTTTTTGAGATCTATGTTGAAAGTCATCTTATGAAAGACACCTTCCACAGCACTCTATGTAACATATACCTACTTACTCCCTCCTCTCATTGTCCCAACCCCTCATCTTGGTTTGATTGTTCTTCATAGCACTAATATAAAGTGTGTATTTGTATATGTTTATTGTCAGTGTTCGCCCATGCTCAAAAAGGCCGGGTCTTTGATTCTATGTCCTCAGAGCCCCAAACATGTAGGTGCTCAAATGTGGTGTTCACTAATATTTGCTGACCAATAGTTAGCAACAAGAATGCAACAGTAAATTGTCAGCAAAGAAAGTCACTGCTGCTGCAGGTCTGGCTGGAGTTAAAATTGGAGGCAATGGGATTAAAATTATAGGAGAATAGCACAATTGTCTTCAACCCTGACAGCAAATTACTAGTGCCTAGAGAGCTTTTAAGTAAAACACTGCTAATATCCAGGGCCTACCACCATAGAGTCTAATTTACTTGGCCTGGGGTTGGGGCCAGATATTAATTCTAAAAGATCCCCAGGTGATGCAGCCGGGAATGCGAACCAATGCGATAGAGGAGTTCACCCCCCATTCTTTGACTTTTGCTGAGGCATCTCTTCAATATCCCCAACAGGCCAAAACCTAGGGCCACTTTCCTGGCTTCAAAATCAACTCTCCCAGGCAAAGAGCAGGGAAGACTTGTGATTGTAGGCATTTCATTAGCAGCACATGTCTGTATGAGTCAGCATGTGTGTATCTGGGAGTGTATCAGTGTGTGTATGTGAGTGTGTGTGTGTGTGTGAGAGAGAGAGAGAGAGAGAGAGAGAGAGAGAGAGAGAGAGAGAATACACATCCTAAGCATTTGAAACATGTTTTTGGACTTGTTCAGAGAGGCACACACCATTGCATAATTTAATAATTTATCTAAGTGCCATTTGTTTGATGTGCCATGGTCGCATGATTTTTCTAGTGGTGTAGGAAATAGCATCCTAGCCAATAGCCCCTTCTTTTTCACTTGGAACTCTAAGGTCAAGTGCCAATCACAGGGTGGGGGTTGCAGCAGGTCTAGACTGCAGGTTGCAGAGTGCGCAGGAATATCTCTGAGATAACCTCCTGCTCAGGAAGTGATCAAATACTTGAAAACAAATTTCAATCTGAGGCTGGGCTGAGAAGTGAAAACTGGACTTAAAGTGGCAAGACACATTAGTGAGGGATAGCCAATAAGATCAACAATATGGATTTGAGAAGGAAGATGAGAAACTGAAAGGAGAAATATCCTGAGTGCTATGATGTGAGCGACACCACATCTGCAGTTTCATTTGGTTACGCCTTATACTCTACTCATCTGATTTAGACAGCTTTGAAAATAAAATATAGCAGTGAAAGGAGGAAAACTAAACCAAAAATCATTTAATTATTTTGTCTACATAATACACATATGTTAGGAAATATAATTTTATTTCACTAAGACTATTGAGCCTGACTTTACTCTTTGGATTTTATTATTAAGAATCAGTCTATATTATTGGACATTTTAAAAAAGGATTACTACCCTGGCTTATGTGGCTCAGTTATTTGGGCTTCATCCCTGCACCCATAGATTGTTGATTTAATTCCCAATCAAGGCATATGCCTGGGTTGTAGCCTCGATAAACTGTAGGGTGCGTGCAGGAGGCAGCCGATCCATGTTCCGCTCTCACATTGATGTTTCTCTCTCTTCATCTCATTCTGCAAAACCATAAAAAAAATATTTAAGAAAAACAAGTATTACTAAAATGAACTAAAAATCCCTCACTTTTTGTTATGTAAAAATAATTTAATATTAAGTAGGCAGTTGACTGCGGGTTAGGAATAACCTTTTAATATTTTACAAAGAAGAAAAACTCATGTTTTCAAAACATGTGTATAAGGGGATAGTTTTTCACAGTTCCAAATACATACTTCTGGAAATAGGAATATGTCTTCATAGCAGGAAAAAAAGCAATTCATGTATTAGAGAGTATTTGTTAGATTTAAAGGCAAGTAATATACAAACTATTCATAAAATATAAGCAAGATTTACATCAAATTCTAGAAGGGGAAACCAGAAGCTATAGCCATAGACTGTATGAAAATAAGAAAATAAAGTTTGAAAAATAAATTTTCAATCATAGTAAAATAACCAAATTTACCAATTTAACTACATCTAGCTTCCCCTAGTTTTCTAAAACATTTAAAACTATAGTCATATATCCAAATAGTGCTAAGAAATTGAAGAATTCTTCAAACAAAATGAAAAATTACATCCTTAGTGAAGCTTTCAGTGAACTACTAAAGTTACCACTAAATGCTCTTCAATCCCCATATCAATCAGGGTCCAATCAGGAGACAGAAATGGCACAGTAATTAGAACTGGTAAATCCTATATAATAAAGAGGTAATATGCAAATTGACCATCATGCCAACAAACAAGATGGCCACCCCCATGTGGTCAAAGATGGCTACCCCCATGTGGACACAAGATGGCCACCACAAGATGGCCTGCAGGGGAGGGCAGTTGTGGGCGACCAGGCCTGCAGGAGAGCACAGTTGGCGGTAATCAGGCCAGCATGCAGGGCAGTTGGGAGGGACCCAGGCCTGCAGGGGAGGGCAGTGAGGGGTGACCAGACCTGCAGGGGAGGGAATTAGGGATGACTAGGCCAGCAGGGGAGGGCAGTTAGGGGTGACCAGGCCAGAAGGGGAGGGCAGTTAGGGGTGACCAGGCCTGCAGAGGAGGGCAGTTAAGGATGACCAGGCCAGCAGGGGAGGGCAGTTAGGGGTGACCAGGCCTGCAGGGGAGGGCAGTTAGGGGTGACCAGGTCGGCAGAGAAAGGCAGTTGGGGGCAATCGGGCTGGCAGGGGAGCAGTTAGGCATCGATCAGGCTGGCAAGGGAGTGGTTACGGGGTGATCAGGCTGGCAGGCAGAAGTGGTTAGGGGAAATCAGGCAGGCAGGCAGATGAGTGGTTGGGAGCCAGCAGTCCTGAATTGTGAGAGGGATGTCCCACATTAGAGAGGGTGGAGGATGGGCTGAGGGAGACAACCGAATTTCGTGCACCAGGCCTCTAGTTTTAATATAAAGAAATATAGGGAATTAGATATTTCAGGGGCTAAAAAGAACATTCTAAGCAATACACATGAGCTGAAAAAGAGTACCTAAAATAAAACAGTCTTGGTGAGGGGGCCCTCCCAAAGGCTGGAGTTTAGTTGTTGAACAGAGTGTGGTGGAAACAAACTGAGGTTGGAAAAACTCATTGCATTTTCCACAGCCATGGTTAGTCCATGGCCAGGGATCGGAGGCTGGTCGGTGGAGAACTTCCTAATGATGTCAGTGAAATTCACTGGGAAGTCGGCGGGTGCTGGGAGCAGTTAAACTCCCTGGGAAGCTGGTTGGACTCCCACAGAAGCTGCTGCAAAGGTAGGAGGGAATGAGAAGATGCTGCTCAACTTATTAGAAAGCTGTGTGGGCACCCAGAGAACTCCTGTGTGTCACCTTGGGGAGCTGGGGGTTGGGCCCTGAAGAACTCAAGAGAGGTGCTCATGTGGAATGCTGGCCAGGAAGCAGATGCAGCACTGAGGGACCTGCAGGAAAGCTTCCCTTGCCCCATCCCGGTGCCCTGCATGCCAGTTTTAGCACCACAGCAGCCTGTGGGAAGAGGAACACAGCAGAAAGAGTAAGAGAATCCCCTTCCTCCTATAGTGTCCCTCCTGGATCCTCAACTGGCAAAGCGTTGCCTTGGGCCAGCTGGCCAGGGAGAACTGCCCGTAGCACAAGTAGGGCCTTTTGGAGCTGAGAGGCAATAAACAGATAACTGGCATCCCCTCCCAACTCCTAACACTATTCATGTCAAACTGCCCAAACTCTGGAGTTCTTTATTTTTAATAACTGATTATTGTGTTATAAGGTCTTTCATGGTTTAAGTTTATTACAAAATGATCTATATCTAGCAATTTACAAAATCAGTTTCTAATAAATTAAACACCCAGAACATCAGTAGCCTTCCAAAGACATCAGTGGCAATGACCTATCTATGATTAATATTTCTTAGATAGTTTGAAGATTAAACTTAATATATACTAGTAATCCCATTATTACATAAATACCAGTGCATTATTAAGTGGTATAATTAATAACAGTAATACATTTTTTTTCATCTACCAAAGACACTTCTAATATATAACTAAGTTGTATAGAATTAATCCATTTTTATTTTTAACAAATCCCATGTGAACTTCAAAATATATAATTCATTAAGAAGAAGTCCTGGCCAGTTTGGGTCAATGTTTAGAACATCGGCCCATGGACCTAAGGGTCATGGTTTCAATTCCCAACCAAGGGCATGTACCTCAGATGCAGGTTCGATCCCCAACCCCTTCAGGACACGAGCTGAAGGCAACCAATCAATGTGTCTCTCTCATGTGGATGTTTCTTTCTCCTCTCTCCCCCTACCTCCTCCCTTCCACTGTCTCTGAAAATCAATAGAAAAAAAAATATCCTCACTCCTCAAGTGAGGTTTTAAAAAATTCAGCTTGATTTCCCATGCAAAACATTTGAAGAAATATCCTTAAAGCAAAACACAAGTTTAATGCTGTTTTTAAAATATCATTGAAAGAAATAATATTTAAAGAAAAAAATCAGCTGCTTTTCTAAGTATTTTTTGTTATAAAATTTTAGTTGTGATTCTGTTTGTTTGGAGTATTCAATGACTGAAGAGAGAATCGTTTTCTAAAAGTCTCTGGCACTATCTAAGCATGAATAGCTAGCTATACAGAAATACAGGCCTTCCCACAACTCTGCCATAGCAAGACAACTGAAAGCAAACAACCTCCAGGTCACAATAAAAAGCCAACCTTTCTCGTAATCTTTCTATTGAACTCAATTTACCATCTTATCACTCATCAAATGCATCTAAACAAATGAACCTACTGACACCATTTGTTTCACAATTGGCCCACTTGATAAAAGAGAATTATTTCCTTACTCAGTATTTGAGAGGATAATGGAATCTATAATGGCTCAAAGTACTGTACTCTGTCTTATTTATAGAGAAATTCCAACATGAACATGTTATAAATGTACTGTAAAACATATAGATTATTTGTTTGTACTTAATATACTACTCACTATTTTTTCAGGTTGTTTGGCTCTACGTGGTATGCGTACAAAAGAGTCAAAGAAAACGGTGAGTGCTGAATCTACAACAATAAAATGTTGGCTATTTATAGAGCCCTCACAAAAGGCAAAGTGCATTTAAATAGACTATCTCATTCATACTGTAACTGGAGTAACCTCAGGATCCAGGTCTCTTGGTACAAAATGTAATAGATGAAGAAAGCAGGAGAAAGGCGAGATCCCCACTGCTCAGAGCCCTGGGAGGCAACAAGCCTCTATAGAGCACCAGCCTTCGGAAGGAAACACAGCCCCAGTTGCCTGTGAGCTGGTTCAAGGCAGTGTCAGTAATGTTGTGCAGTGCACAAGCTAGACCCACCAATAAAGGTCATTTCAGAGGTCAGGCCAGTGATTTTTTTTTTTCTTTCATTGGTTGTGCCAAACTTCTGTCAGCTGCTTGCTTATACAAATAGGAAATGACATCAAAGCCCCTGAATCTGTCCAGCTATCTTAAGGGACCACTTGTCTCAGATCAGAGAAACATCTGTTAGCATCTTTGCTGAGAACTATTTTCTTTCAAACACACTATAAACATCTCTGACAGTACTTCTACTGGGAAGTTCACTTGCTAAAGGAATATTAATGTAGATCCAGTATGGGTGAACCTCGGTTGGAATTCTGAGTCCCTCTGAGATCTGCATTCTCCTCTTACAAAGCCCAAGGTACTCATTGACCATTAGTGATGTTGTCTTCTTAATGCCAAAAGAAAGCAAATTCTAGTGAATGCTCAAATTACAACCAATCACAATTAATTAACTGAATTTCTGTGAAGCAGTGTGGCCTAAATGATATGGCAATTATGATATTCTAGGGCAGAGCTAAATGATGGAAAGATTCTCTTCAAACCCAGTGAAAACTGTCATTTCACTTACCTGATCCCATTTACAATGTGGAAAGATTGGAAGTCATTGTCAAGACCAATCACCCCAAACTTTCTGAAAACCCTGACGCTCTCACATTGATTATATGACCATCTGAATAAGGTGGAAATGCAAGATATTCTTGTCTAGTTAAGGGTT
Organism: Cnephaeus nilssonii; assembly: GCF_951640355.1. Taxonomy (NCBI): domain Eukaryota; kingdom Metazoa; phylum Chordata; class Mammalia; order Chiroptera; family Vespertilionidae; genus Cnephaeus; species Cnephaeus nilssonii. Next base: position 57,644,297 of record NC_137077.1, read on the forward strand.
AGTTTATTAATTGACTAGGTCCTGTAAGCCTCATTCATCTCTCTTTGATTATTGCACTTTTAAAAATGCTCCCTGAATGAAAACTTTAATTGCAATTAGAACTGTACCAAAAACTTTCATATCTACTTTATCATTAAATCCCCGTACCAACCTCAGTTACACAAACAACAAGTAAGGCATAAAAAAGGGTGACAATGTTAGTGACAGGTAAATTTGGCAAAATGATTCTAATATTGATGAAGGCTATTACTTTTTTTCTCCCCAGCATATATCCTTTCCATCCATCCATACTACCGCTCTTATTCTCTCTTCATGGGCCCTCCCTAGGTGTCATTAAGTCTTCTTCTCAGAGAACTAAATTAGCCATGCAGTGGTTAATTTTAAGTTTAGTCAATGGTAAAAATTTTAATCTTTCAAAAAGGCATTTACATTATAGGTCTTCGGTTCATTTATTGAAGAGATTGTCTTTACTCCATTTTGTGCTCTTGCCTCCTTTGTCAAATATTAATTGACCATAAAGGTGTGGGTTGATTTCTGGGCGCTCTGTTTTGTTCCATTGGTCTATATGCCTGTTCTTATGCCAGAAACAGGTTGTTTTGATTATGATGACCTAGTACAAGCATGTCAAACTCAAAGGCTAACACGGGCCAAATAAACAAGGTTTACGTTTATGTGGGCCACAAAAAAAAAAAAAGCTTCAATTTTCATAGAAACATAGGTTTATTTCGATAGAGACATGCTGAATACAAAGAGCTGAAATAAATGAGTAATCGTTAACATAAAATAATAGAATATTTTAATAAAAATTAATATTTTTCTTGAACATTAACTTATCGGACACTGAATAACTGCACAAATTAGTAAGTGTAATGCAAATAAACCTATTTTTCTTGTTCCCCGGAAGCAAAATATTTCCTGTTGCGCACACCAAATAAGTCAGTCCAAGACTTATAACGTGGCAATCGGCTGCTAAAATATTCGCTGCTGGTATTGGTGGAGAGAAATGGTGCGCCTGTGCGTAAGGCACTTAAGGGAAATGAATGCAACACGATTATAGTGATCAGTCATTAGCGAACGTTGTAGCTCGTTATTAATAATTATGTATAACAGGATATTGTAAAAGTTAAGTTATGAAATTTTTATTAAAACGTTTCTTACATACTGTTATATTGGCTGGGCCTAAAAAAATATTTGTTGTGGGCCACATGCAGCCAAGTTTGACATGCCTAGTCTAGTAGTATAGTTTAATATCTGGTATTGTGAGACTTCCAACTTCGTTCTTCTCAAGATTGCTGCAGCTACTCGGGGTCTTTTGGTTCCATATACATTTTTAAAATATTTTTTTCTGGATCTGTAAAATATGCCATTGGTATTTTAGCAGGAATTGCATTGAATCTATGGATTGCTTTGGGTAGTTAATGATGTTAATTTTTCCAACTTATGAATATGGTATACGCTTTCACTTCTTTGTATCCTCCTTAATGTATTTCTTCAATGTCCCATAGTTTTCTGAGTACAGGTCTTTTACCTCCTGGGTTAAATTTATTCTCTGGTACCTAATTTTTGTTGCAATAGTAAATTGGGTTATTTTCTTAGTTTCTCTTTCTGCTAGTTCATTACTAGTGTATAGAAATGCTATCAATTTCTGGATATTGATTTTGTATCCTGCAACTTTGCCAAATGCATTTATTAGATCTAGTAATTTTTTTGGTAGCATCTTTAGGGTTTTCTATATGCAATATTCCGTTCAATTTTTGGTGTTGGTTGTTCCATGTAACATATCAAGATACTTCTTGTGTACTACTTCAGACCCTCCCAGCCCCACCTTTTATTCCAGCCACTGGAGAAGTTGCAAGCTTTGATCATATTAAACCTCAAAGTTCCTTTCCTCAACTCTGCACCAAGCATTTCTCATTTTCCATCCTGAGGCTCTAGAATGTCTCATTGTTGGACACCCACTAGAACCCTCTTGGCACTTGTACATGTGAAAGAACATTTGGTATAAGAGAAGTGGAAATCTGAAATGAGAATATAAAGCATCCTGGGAAGTGACCAGTTGTCTGCTCATCTGAGCAGGTGCTTGGAAGGAAATAGTTGGAAGACCAGAGATGAGGACGTCTGGGTAGAGAAATACAGATGGACAAATAGGGCATGGCAAAACATGTGAAGATTTTTATATAAATGAAAAGCAGCCATCATAGAAGAGTCACTAAACTACCAAATAGACAAAATGATTAGTCTGCTTTCGTGATAAACACCCAGAACTGGCATAATCGATAGATGGAGTATCCTTGGTGGTAGATGTGCAGGCTATGCATGGGCCCAACAGCAGGTACTGGATAGTACCAAGGTCTATATAATGCTACTGCTCTAAGTGTCCAACCTGTCAACAACAGAAACTATCATTGAGTCTTTGGTGTAATGGTGTAGGGCTAATTTATCCTCATAGAGATAATATCTAGTCCAGACATGTGCTTGCCTTTCCTGTCCTCAGAGACTTAGCCAACACCACTGTCTGTGGGCTTATGGAATGCCTGATCCACAGATATGTAATCCTAACAACACAGCACCTAATGAGGGGGTGTGCTTCACAGCAAAGAAAGAATGTGAGTGAGCATATTATCATGGGATCAAGTTATAGTATCACATACTGCATCATCTAGAAGAGGCTAGCTCGTAGAGCACCTTAATGCCCTTCTAACTGCACAGCTGAAGTACCAGTTCAAAAGCTCATTCTGAAAGGAAGGCATGCCATACTTCAGGATATGAGATATGCATTAAATCAGGGATGCATATGTGATTTCCTCAATACAAAGAAACCATGGATCCAGGAACAGAAGGATAGAAGCAGGAGTGGACCATTGTTTTCAAAGACCCACTGAGGAACTTAATATTCACCATTCCCACAACTCTGGGCACTGCAGGATTAGAGCTCCTGGTGTCCAAAGGAGGTGCAATTTTGCCAGGGTAGACAATCTAAGTCCCATCAAACAATAAGCTATGGTGGCCACCAGGATACTTAATGTGCTTTGTACCTAGGAGCCAACATACAAGATAAGTTATCTTCTTTTGAGGAGTGGTTTGCCCTAATCATTAAGAGGGCACAGTACTGTTTACATACAATGGAGGAAGGAAGGAATATAAATAAAATACAAGTGATCCAATTGGGTGCCTCTCAACACTCACCTGTTCCACTGTAACTGTGAATGCAGCAACTCTGACCTGAAAAGAGTATGAAGTTGTTTTTGTGAAGTCCCTGAAACTTCCCTTACCCATTAACATAATAAATCGGAAACAATAATACAGCCAAAAGGGAAGTGTAGGGATTAATGCCATCATCAAAGACTTAGGGGTAGCAATGCCTATTATAGTCTCAATTAATAGATTTGGTAGACCCTACAAAAACTGCATGGATAATGGCAGATGATGCCGAGCTCTATAAATTTTGCCAAGTGATAGCCTCAAACACAACTGCCATGCCCAATGAGGTATCTTCACTGATCAGAATAATGAAGCACATGGTACTAGGTACCATGTATCTGGTCAATGTATTTTTCTAAATCTTTATCAATAATGAGGATCAAACCCAGCTCTTCATTATTGCATAGAAAAACATTCCCTTTGCTCCATTATCATATTCAGCTGTGTCATAATATAGTCCTTAATTATCTTGACATTACACAGACTATCATGCTGTTCCTAAATTGAAAGCATCATGCTAACAGTACTTGTTGAGCCGATATGGAATCACTCTAGATACCCTAATAAGACATATGCATACCAGTGGGTAGAAGATAAATTTCAAATATACTCAGGGGCTACCATATTGGCAAAATACTAAGGCTTGCTATAATCTGGAGCATACAAGGATACAAAGTGTTGTAATTTGTACAACCTGGCCACTAAGAAAAAGGCACTTGGTAGGTCTCCTTGAATTTTGAAAGCCATACAACTACACTCTGGAATAGTGCCCTCTCCATATTTTTAGGGGGAACAGCACTGCTAATTTTGACTGGCGCCTGGAGAAGAGGAGGCCCTGCAGCAGTTCAGTCTGTGCTGCCTGCTGCTTTGACATTTGGGCAATGTAGCCAGCAGGTTTGATTGTGATAAAAGCAGTCATGGTAGATGGGATGCTGTGGAGTTTCTGACAAGCCTGAATAGGAAAATTTTATAACATATCCCTAGGATTTTGGAGGAAGGCCATGCTTTCTCTTCCAGAGAACATTTCACTGTTTTTAAAAAACTGTACTAGTTATGCTATTAATCTCTATAAAGATAGAGTTTCTGGTAATGAAACATGTGATCACATGACAACAACAACTAAAAACCCTTAGAACTAGGTATTATTATATCATGCCATATGATTTCAAGTCATAATGGTAGGTGGGCTCAGCAGCAATTCCTTGTACAGTGGAAACTGTACACATAGAATTAGGTCCCAGTAAGTATAAAAATTATGAATAAACCAACTGAACAAGTAGCCCGGATTTCCATGTCACCCATCCCTGCTGCCCTGCCACCTTTTTCTACCTCATCATTTGGCGTCATGGGGGATTTTCTACACCCAACTAATAGAAGAAAAAAACTCTTTATCAAAACTGACACCTACCATGAATATGTACTTCCCTTCTTGTCCCACAGATCTTCTGCTAGGAGCACAGAACGTAGAGAATGCCTAACTGGTTCCCAGATAGATAAGCACAACGTGTGGTCACCGCCTTATTGCACTGCTGCCACACTAGAACCCTATTAGAAGTGGACCTAAAGGTCAGTAATGAAGGGAAACCTTCCCACTTCCCCCCTCCCAGCCCCGCCCATGGGAAGAACTGAGGGATGCACATCAGATCATTCATTTTGGAAGTAGCCAGAAATAAGATAGATTGGGTAGTAGCCAAAGGATTGTCTAGTTAAGAGGCTTAAAAGAGCAAGATTGGAAGATCTAAGGTAAGAAAATATGGGAAAGAGGCATGTAGTAAGACATCTAAGAGAAGGTCCAAGGATTAGGATCTCTTGTATCATGTCAATACCACTAGAGAACAAACAACACAGAGGAGGCAGTACAAAACTTCGTGGGGGAAATGCCATCTTCTTTCCTCAGTCACTGCAGGTCTGGCACTATCGGCCCATGAATGGACTGACATTATGGGCAGAGGAAGAGGCTCCGCATGAGCCCAGCAGCACTGGCTCTGTTTCATCAAGGCTGGTCTAGCTGCTGCCACTAATGAAATCACAAATCCCACACTAAAGGCCAGCGATGAACCTTCAATATGCTGTCATTCCTTCAGGAGATTACTCAACCTCTCGGGAGCAAGTTTATTGTATGGACCCCCTTCAGCCCTGGAAGAGGCATCGATATACCTTTATTAAAACTGACACCATGGGTATGTTCTAACCTCCCCTGCCCACAAGTTCTGCCAGCAGCACCAGAACTTATGGAATGGCTGATCTATTCACAGTAACCACATAACATTTCCTTCCTCAGATTTATTGGGATTATTCCACTAGGCAAACACTTAAACCAGACAATGCCCCAGGCAATGGTGAAGGTTACCTAAAATAACTAATGGAGACTGGAGATGAATTATAATATTTACCGTCAATTGCAACAGTGGAAACTGTTCTTCCAGTAAGAACAGTTTCAAATTCTTACAGAGTTTATGACCCACACAAATTAAAGAGGATTCAGTGATACTTAGGATTTAGTAAAGGACACAAGTACCACTTCAGGTTCTCTCATGCCCGCCTTTTACTGATAACTGTGGGGTGACCAGCTTTGTGCAGGCTTCATCCGGCTTGTGCAGTATGACATTCGATGCCTCGCCTTGGGCTGTGCCCTACACCTTTGTTCTGGGTTTTCTCCTATGTGCAAGCACAGAACCCCCAGGGTCACCCTGGCAGCACTCACACAGGCAAAGTCCATGCATGTAAAAGGGGTAATGCTGCAGGGCCTCCCTTGTCTATAAGAGTTGAGAACCGATGGATAAATATTCGTCCTTTCATCCTCTTGGCAGAGAGTTCTAAGACATATTTCCTGCTGCTCTTTAGAGGATGCTAGGGGATTGAGTACCAGCCATGGTGGACAACTTGATAAAGCAGCCTAGTGCTATCTCTCCGTTTCTATTCAGTCCCAATGTCCCTCACCTTTTACACCCGGGGATCACTTTTCAAATAAACAACATGGAAGTTATCTTTTATCTCAGGCATCAGTTTTAGGGGCTCCTGTCTAGAACATGGTTAGATTTATTATCTCTGTGTAGAGTAAGTCTTTCATTTAAGTTTGTACTAAAAAGAGTCTCTTAGTTTATACTTTGCTACTAATTAATTTATTTGAGCATTTGTAGTTTTTTAGTAATTATTAAGAATAAAAAAAAACCTCTGTGGACATATTTATGCCATTGAGAGATACACAAAAGGAAAAATAAAGTGCATCTATAATACCATTACCAAGATAACTCCAGTTAACATTTCTTTGAGGTTTTATCCATGCATAACACACACACACACTTTACCAAAAAGGAAATGGAACACACTATTGCTACTCTTTTAAAACATGATTTTAATAAAACCACAAACTTATAAAAATAGATTCCCAATACAGTCATGTACAGCTTAATGACAAGGTTACATTGTGAGAAATGCATTGTTAGGCAATTTTGTTGTGCAAACATCATAGAGTGCAATGACAAAATCCTAGATGGAATAACCTACTACACACCTAAACTATATGGTATAGCCTATTGTTCCTAGGCTATAAGCCTGTACATATAAGATAACACGTGATTAAATCAAGCACACGAGAAAATGATGCAATCTAGAGACAGGGTAAGCAGGACATATATAAGGCTGCTGCCTGTATAGTGTTTTACAGCAAAATTTTGAATACATAGAGTGCACTCTAAAATAACAATAAAAAGTATAGTAGAGTAAGCACATAAATCAGTAACATAGTATATTTTCTTTTTTATATATATATATATATATATTTTATTGATTTTTTACAGAGAGGAAGAGAGAGGGATAGAGAGTTAGAAACATCCATGAGAGAGAAACATCGATCAGCTGCCTCTTGCACACCCCCTACTGGGGATGTGCCCGCAACCAAGGTACATGCCCTTGACCGGAATCGAACCTGGGACCCTTGAGTCCGCAGGCCGACGCTCTATCCACTGAGCCAAACCGGTTTTGGCAGTAACATAGTATATTTTCAAGTATTATGTTCTGTATATAATGGCATGTTCTGTACTATTATAAAACTAGAAATGCAGTAGGTTTCTTACATTAGCAGCTCAATGAACATGTGGTTAATGCAGTGCACTATGACATTATGACAGTACAATGTCAGTAGGTGATAAGATTTTTTCAACTCCATGAGAATCTTATAATAGCTCCATGTGGTCTGTCATTGACCAATATGTCATTTTATGGCATGTGACTATACATATATATTTAATATAAAGAAGATAAATATATTTTAATTTTAATAATGCATCATATTCCATTAGATTGTATCACAATTTACTTAACCAAATACCTATCAATAACTAAGTTGTTTTTAATTTCATTAGTAAACAATACTCCAACGCTTTCCTTAGACAATGCACTTGTATTAATTATTTGAGAATTATTTTACAACATAGGATGAAAATCAAATTTCTGGGTCTAAATATATGTAATTTTTTAAACCTTAGATACAGATAGAAACAGTCACCTCAAGAAATATTATCTCAGTTTGCAGTCGCATCAACATTTCTTCATACCTTCACCAACATTACATATCTTCCTTGGGGAAATCTGCCCCTCCCTCTCTTTCCTCACCTCTCTCTTTCTCCCTTCTCCCCTCTCTCCATAACTCCCTTCTCACCCTCCTTCCTCTCCACCCCATTTCTCCTTTCTCTCTTTCTCTGATGTCCGTTTGGTGTTTAGCTGCCTCAAGATTATTTCAATAATAGAATGCCACTAAACTACTTTTTAGGGGCCTGGTACTTTTAAATGCAGGGCAGTGTCCTTTCAAATGTTTTAATAACCTGGATGAACTTGAATGTTACCATTTGGTAATAGAAGATAGAGCTGGGCTGATTGTTCTAAATAATAATGAATAAGGAATTATGAAATCCTCAGAGAGTTATAGTGAGATCTGGAGAGCAGAAGAGGAAAGTGAGAAAAAGGGAGGGGAAGCAAAGGAAAAAGAGAAGAATTCATATTAAGAGCAAAGGAAAGAGGAACAAGAAAGGCAGGAAAAGAGGTGGGAGAGGGGGGAAAGAATGGGGAGGGGAGAGGAAGAGAGTGAGAGAGAAAGAGAGCACAGGTAAGCACTCACAGAAAGTAAGGACTGTAAGTTTAAGGGGGAAGGAGTTAGAAAGGAAAAGTAGAATTGGCACAGGTGATAGGTGATAAGGACATTTGGAAGGGAGAATAGAAGGAAGTTTTCACATGGTCTTTGTTAAGAGGTGCAATAGACACATCTGAAAAATCTTTAGTAAAGTCTACCTTTTTGCATTAATGCTATTGTTCAAATGGAAAAGAAAAGGGAACCTGTGGCAATTCTGAGTCTTAGGTTCTTCATCTGCTTGGCAGTGATTCCCAGAGCTTTTCAAAGTTTCTGGTATATTGAAGGGTAATTATGGGCAGCTCTGAACCAGTGAGGAAACATTCAACCTGGGGTCAGAAGACTTAAACCCAAGTTCTGCTATCAGCTTTTAAATGATAAAGAGAGTCATTTAAAGCCCTCTGAACTACAATTTCTTCAGTAGGAAATTTAAAAAGATAACAATATTGAACATTCTTGGTTATTAGGCTGGTTAAGTATATATTTTTTAAGAAAAAGAAAAGGTAGATTCACACACTGTCTTCCACAGAGTAAGCAATCAATAAATGTTTGCAGAAAACAAAAAAGATCATGGTTCTTAGGAAAACTATAGAAGCAACCCAAAGTACAATATGCAAACCAAGGGGAATTAAGTAGAGTCGAAGGGACTTTACAACACTGTTAAATGATTCAACATGTCTATTTCACGAAATATTTGTTGTACAACTAGCAATTTTATGAATTTTTATTATTTATTTAAATGTACTTAAATGCTAAAATTATTTATAAAAGATAAGATTTTTTAACATTTTCAGTTTCTACATATTTGTTATTTCTATGACCAATTAGAAAGATTTGGAGGGAGTTGTTTAATTTTAATTATCATAGTTTATTTATTGATATAGAAATATATTGAATTACTTGCCAAACTGCCAAATATATAAATCTAATTCTCAGAGGATATTTACTGAGGAAGCGATAATAATCTAATGTAAAAATATTTACTTTGATATTTTTAAAATATAAATTATTGATTCATCTAATAGCTCTAAGGGAGCTCTAATGTCCATCATTAAACTATTTAATGACTTGTTAAAGCAATAATTATTTACCTAATTGACCATAACAGTTGCTTTGGTAGAGTTATAGTTATATCATCTAATATCTAGTTAAAGGCTTTTATAAAACTACAATTATTAGTTCTTTTTACTGTCACAGAAAGGTAAGTAATCACTACTACCAGTTGTCAACTGGGGAGCAAAATTAACAGTGCTCTTTTGCTCTGTAGAGTAATTTTTAACATTGTGACATCAAGATGCCATGATAGGAATGAATCTACCTGTCAAGATGGCTAGGAAGCTAAAGGGTAAGGATTACCACATCCTCAGTGAATTAAATCCATTTTCCTAACTTCCTTCCCTCTTAAATTTTTCCCACTTCTCCCTTTCTCCTTCTTTTTCTCCCCACATCCCTACATCATTCACTCTTTAATTTTGTTAACAATTATACACTGTGCTCAGGTACACTGCTTAACCCTGGGAGCACAAGTTGAATAAAATTTATTTTCTTTTTCATATCCTAATAAAAAGAAATACTGATGGAAAGTATGGCACAGTATGCTAAATGTTATGCTAGATATGCACAATGGCATCACAGAAAGATCGCTTCTAATTCAGATTAAAAGTCAGAGAAGGGTCTCTGGAAGATACCATGGTGTGGAACCCGAGCCGTTGGAGACAGAAGTCTATTTCAGTAGGTCTGGAGGGACAGGGCACATCTGTCTGTGGCCCACATCAAGGAATTGTATTTGCTTTATTCCAACTTCTAATCATCAAGTGAGTTAATTTATTTTATTTTATTTTTTATTTTGGATTTGCCAGAAACAAATGCAACTCCTATCTGTCTCTTATTAAGAACTTACATTTATGTACCTAATGTTACACTTAACTAATAATGTACTTGTTGCAAGAGAATATCATTTATGCATTAAAGAAGAAGAAGAAGAAGAAGAAGAAGAAGAAGAAGAAGAAGAAGAAGAAGAAGAAGAAGAAGAAGAAGAAGAAGAAAAAGCCTATTTCCATTTTGGAAAGCTTAGCAGGCTGTCGGTCTTGCTCTCTCCTTGACCCTGCTGTGAAGTATTTAAGGTCTTCTTTCTGGCCTTTTTGAGCTCAGAAAGAGAGATCAAAGGCTGGTGCATTTGCAGTGAGGTAACACATGAGTCATCTATTGTTTCTGATCCTCATGTCTCCTACTGCTTATTCATTTGAAGTAGTACCATGGTTTCTACAGAAGTGGAAGACAGTCGCTCAAAATTTTTTGCTTCACATACTGAATAATAAGTCTTCTCTTCCTCCCATTACTGACAAGCAAAAATGGGATGGTGAATTCAGGTACTGACAAGATTTATGATACCTGGAATTGGAGCATCCATTGCAAAATTAGTTGACATTCTAAAGGAGATAATGGAAAGTTACATGTTAAGATTTTGTGAAAGTAAGGGAATTAAAAAACAACAACAATACAGCTCTATTATTATTTGCACATTCCCAACATCAAGTGGGGCTGAAAATCAGTGTATCATGAATACTAATGCTCATTATTTCTATGGCAAACAGCAGAGTGGTATCACAACCTAGGAATTTATAATGGCACATTTTTAATTTTGGATTGTGTTTGTGTATTTGTGTGTTCAGGATTTAAACAGGCCTAATAGAAATATATGCAGCCAAGAAACAGAATCTGTTGCATCATATAACTGTGTTTCACTGAAGTTTGGATGTAATATGAAATTGTACACATTTTCTTGTGTGGGCTTTATGCTGTGAGCATTGAGAGGAAGTAGGGACATCATGAAACAGGAAGCTACGGAGGTAAAGTAGGGAAGTGACCTAGTAAACTGGCATTATATGGTAATTAGGGCATTTGAACTTTGTCCTAGAGATTAAGGAGATAGTCGAGAGTTAGTCTGGAGGAACAATGTTGGTTTCTTAAAATTTACTTTGACACTGAATGAGGGATAGACAAATTGGGAAGAAATTTGAATGAAATCACCACAGCCAGTAAGGAGGTCTTGGATATCATAGTCATTCAATCAAGAGATAACATGTGCTTCAGTTAAGAATTACACATAGCTTTAAGAGAAAATGAGAACAAGATGAAGATTTTTTGGGGATGAATGGTTGCACAACAATGTAAATATATTCAATACCACTGAACTATACACTTAGAATGGTACATTTATGTTATGTGTATTTTACTACAATAAAAAAAAGTGGAGAAAATGAGAGATTAAAGAAATATTTGAGAGGTAGAATTATGTTTGGGGATCAACTTAATGTGGATGTCAATAAAAGGAAGGAATCTCTGGTGAGTCTTTTATTTTTGGGTTTTGTGACTAAATGGGAAATGTGGGCATTCTCAGATTCAGGAAAATCAGGGGAAGTAGATTGTTTTGACTGGAGGAAGGGTGACAGGATACAGCATGTGTTTATTGCTGTCCATGTTGATTTTGAGATGTCTGTTGCCATCTACTTTATGATGTCCAATAAGCAATGAGAAATACAGACGTGGGCCTGAGGGGAGAGGTCTGAGTGAGGGATATTGGAGACATAAATCTGAGTCATAAAATTTGAAGTCATAAATAGGAGTCATAAAATTTGAACTTAAAGCTATGAGGTTGACAAAGAGAATGCTAAAGAGGGATAGATAAGATGAGAGCAGCTTCAAGCTGAGGACTAAACCCTGGTTACCCATATGTGAACAGGGCAAGTGGTGGCAGAGTAGCTCTGGAAGAGTGAAGACTAAACTGCCAAAAAGGGAGAAAAGGATCTACGAGAGACTGAAATCATAGTTATACAAAGGAGGATAAGATCTCAAAAGAGAGAGGCTTAAGCAGTAGTAAAATGGTACAGAAAAATAATTGTAAAAGAATAACAGTCATTTATAATTATGAAGTGTGAATAGTTTCAGCAGAATGTTAGGCACAAAATAAGAAGGGTTAAATAAGAGTGAATCAATAAAAAAAATGCTAATGCTAATGGAGATATATAGGTCAGACATGATCTAGATGTATAGTTCATACTTGATATGAAAAGAAGTAGAGAATAAAGAGTGGTGCAGAAGGTGTACATGCAAGATGAAACAGGTTTTTGTTTACTTTAGTTTTATCTTGTTTTGATTTTAGGTAGGAGTAACTTAAGTCTGTACTTTCCTTAAAAGGAGCCAGTGTATGGAGTGGGCTGAATGTTCATGGTAATATAAGAAATGATTAGAAGAAGAATGGGCTTTTAAATATGGGTGGTGTGGTCAGCCTGCAATACCATAAGGAACAACGTTTCCTCTAAGGTGGCAGGAATGAAGGACAGAAAAGATTATGGAGGGACACTTGGGAGTTCGTGCCAAATGTCCTCTATTATAAGAAACCAGAGGCCCAGTGCACAAAATTCATGCACGATGAGGGGGTGGTCCACTTAGCCCAGCCTGCACCCTCTCAACTCAGGACCTCTTGGGGGATCGGGCCTAAACCAGCCATCTGAAATCCCTCTCACAATCCTGGACTGCTGGCTTCTAATCGCTCACCTGCCTGCCTGCCTGGTCACCCCTAACTGCCCCTCTTATGCCCTGGTCGCCCCACGCAGCCTGCTTGTTCAGTTGTTTAGTTGTCCCTCACTAATCCCCCTGCTGGCCTGGTTGTTGGCAGCCATCTTGTGAGGGTGTGAGGGTCAATTTGCATATTACCTCTTTATTATATAGGATAATTATATTAGTGTTATCAGCTAGGGCTCTGAAGAAAGACATTGTGGGTTCAAATAACAGTCACATTACTTGGGAAAGTTCCTTAGGTTCTTTCAAGCCTGAAAGTTGTTTGGAAAAAAATGGAGTGAAATGGAATTAATTGAGATAATATGTATCAGGTGGTTAATACATTGCATAATAAGTATTCATGTTACAAGCTATTATTTTCTTTAGGGAAAAATAATGAGACAATTTCCAGTTGGCACTGAAGAAGTCAGCTACATGGGGAAGGTTTAGTGAGTAGGATGGGAATTTAGGAGAGTTGGCTGACTATAAGAAGTGTCACATGGCATTGAGACTTTTGCTGAATGAAGATGGGAGAGCAGTAAAGCCAACCTTCAAATATATGATGCTGGAACACCCAATTTTGCAACTTCCATCTAGTTCTCGCCCCATGTACTCTTGTATTGATACAGCTTAAATGTCTCTCCATTAAAATATCTTTTTTAAACTTGTATTTATTGAGTAGCTTCTGTGTGGCAGGCACTGTTCTAGTCTCTGAGGATACAGCACAAAACTTTCTGCCCTAGAAGGATTTCACTTAAGCAGGAGAATTATAACGAGCAAGATAAATTAGTGGAACAGAGAGCATGCTAAACGGTAGAAATAGGAGGAAGCAGGCCTACCGTGGTAGGATGACAGGGAAAGCTTTACTTAAAAGGTGACAGTGGAGTAAAGATCCCAGAGAGGTGAAGGATTGAGCTATGTGGATAACAGGTATTCCAGGCAATGCTAACAGCAAATACAAATGCCCTGAGGCAAAAACTACCTGGTGTGATCTTGAAACAACATTAAGGTGAGTGAACAGTGAATAAGGAAGTAGTAGAGAGGTAATTGGACATCATAAGGATATTGTGCTTTTCCTCTAAGTGAGAAAGGAAGCCACTGGTAACATTTTAAAAGCCTTGCTCTTGCTCATGCTGTTATGTCAGCAAAGGAGAAGCAGGGAGAGCAGTTAGGAGACTATTACAGTAACAAGACAAGAGATGCTGATGGCTTGGACTAGAGTGGTAGCAGAAGAGGTGTGAGAGGGCTTAGATTCTGGATACAATTTGAAAGCCAAGCCAAGTTTAAGGTATCTGGTACAAAAGTAATATTTGATGTCCATCTCTCTGACTGTTGTTGCATCTGGCTCTCATTTGCTTCTACAATTGGGGGCAGAAGACAGATATTAACACTATTTCACCTCCCAAATTCCCTCAAATTACCCTCTGCTTATTTCTGACATCTGACATCATACATTTCAGAATAAGGTTCAAGGATTAGGATATTATTGTTTAGGCTTCCTCTGTCATTATTTAAATTTATTCTGAGGTAAATGTTCTAAGTTTAATCTAAAAAATAACCTCTAACACCTTGACCTTATGCAAATGAGAACTTCTCTTAATCTCAATTTTTTTTTTCTGGTGATAGAATTAGGATATTAATTTCTGCCCTTCCTAATTCATTCACAGGAGTATTCAGGTCAAAACTGATAATGTATGCTGTAGAAAATGTCATTTGTTATTTGTATCACTTCTCATATATAAGCACCTATTAAAGACTAACTGCCTTCTACAATTTTTCAGTCCTCCATGGTGATAATCAGGTTGCTTAAATTTTATTCATCTCTCATCCTCAATGTGTCAGAGTGATCAGTAGAAACTAAAAACAAAGAGTTTATTCTTTCCTAAGGTATTATTATAGAAACTGAACTAGCTATTTGTTACAAATGAACAGTATTGTGAAATGAAATCACAACAATATAATTTTTATGTTTCTTTCTTTTTAAAACATGTGCTTGTCTTTCTTACTTGTCCCATTTAGTCCTGTTGAGAATTTTAAAGTATAAATACCCAGATATCATATGCTTTTAACCCAAAGTTACTAACAATGGGTATTTTTGTTAGAGCGCCCACACATTCATCATGAAGTGAAAGAGAACCAAGTTATTTAATTCAGTCACAGTCCTGATTTTGCATCAAAGTTCAATGCATTTCATTTTTTAAAAATATTTAACTATTTTTATATTAATGAGCTGCATATACAAGTTGTAGAAAGCAACTGGGTGGTGATGCATTATTAGTTATGCAGAGTCTTAAGCTATTTAAAAAATGTATTACTATGCTGTCAGTTTAAATAAATAAATAGTACTATTGAACAAGTTGACCTTCAAGTAAAATAAATGAAAATTTACCTACTAGGGATTTTAAATAAATCCAACTACAAAATGTTTTTAAATTAACATGATTCTTCCCATTTGTTTTGACCTTTTAAAAATAAGCCTTACAAAATTTTCTTTCTTTTCATTAGTTCCTAGTGATACATATAAATTATATCTCCCTGAACCACATACTTGATTTGAAAGTGTTAAATTACATAATACTTCAAGACAATGGGAAGTCACAGAAATTTCATACTATCAAAAATTTACTTGTGAAATGAGAGTTTGGCTGTTTTATTATTACTCATTTTTTAAAAATACAGCAAAAACATGTGTGTATTTAAAGGAGAAACTATATATATAATAAGATATTTCTTGCTCAGAAACAATCTGGTCTGTTTAGTCACTGTGTCAAGAAAACTACAGGTTTTAGTCCTCCATCCCATACAGGCTGAGTGACTAATGTAAACTGTTGTTAGCAATACCTAGCACATTTAAAGGCAGCGTAGTTAAGTGTGAATGGGATCAAATTAGAAAGCAGTTAATCTCTTCAGTCAACAAATGATCCAAGACCCCACTATGGGCTGGTCTCTGTGCCAACATAAGGAATGTTCTAGGTGCCCAAGAGCCTTGATGCAGTATTTCTAGATGCACATTTTTCACATTTTACCATTTCTGACATTACGGCACTTTTTACAACAAATGAAGGGCTTCTTAGCTTTGACAAGACATGATCATTTTAATCCCCTTTACTAAAATAGCATTTTCAAATGGAGAATAAGTAGACTAAACTGGCTAGATTGAAGAGCATGGGGTTAAAAATATGAGTAGATCTTTTTATGAGTAGATCTTGATTCCTTTTCTTACACCACTGTGTGAGAGATCTTATGTTGATAAACATTATGCTTTAAAAATGTATATGTGTGCAAACACCTAAATTTCTCAAGTTGTGAGCTACTTGAAGCCAAAGATGGTATCGTATTCTTCTATTTCCTCAAACATATGTAGACTAGGCACTTAGATATTTATGAATGAGGACATGATCATGGAGATTTGAACTATCAAAGGAAGAATTTTTCTTATTTCTCCTAATTAATTTGCATTTTTATTTCATAAATATTAAGATATTACATAAGTTCTCATTTGCTTGTATTTTTAACTAAATAGTATTTTCAAAGAATATGTGTATATGTATGCACACACAAACATATATATATATGCACACACATATTCAATAATATTTCTATTCACTTGAAGATAGTAAAACATTTTGACCTGAAGTATATCCATATTTTAACAAATACCAGGTTAAAATTTATAATTGCAGTAATTTTAGATATTTTGATATTTGATGTTTAAAATCATGACTGAGTCTGTAGAATACTGTGAAACTTTATTTTGGGTTCTTTTTAACTATAAAGCACATAATAGACCCAACTAAATATGTGGGGATGGGTTTAGGTTATGTCCCTAGCTAATTGGATTTTCCCTCATGACCCAGGGTTATGTGTGTGTACAAATACACACTCAGATAGCCTCTACTGTGGAGCTGCGCACAATGCCAACGCTCTCCTCTCCCCTGTTGCCAAAGAGCCAGATGAAGTCTTGCAGATATGAGCCCTTTCTCATCTGCTTTTAGAGATTTAACTTGGTTCAGGGGAATTTCAACCCCAAGAACAAGCAATCAACTTGCTCATGCTGTTGTAAACAATTTAGGTTTTGCAGCTCAGGGGTACCCCTGGTTTCTGGATCACATGCCCCAGTTCTTGTGGAGGCTGCAGAGTTGGCATCCTTTCTCCTCTCTGCCAATGCTCTCCTGCCCAGTCCTCCCAGGCTCTGCCAACCCTCTGTTCTGTGGGCCCAGTTGTCTCCTAGTTTCCCAAAAATGGATTTGTTAATTTTGTATTTGGTATTTCTTGTTGCATTGGGAAATTCTCAGGGAGAAAAAGGAGAAATGCCAACTTTCATCATCCCTAAATCAGATATTTCCTGGAAATGTTTCTATTTAAGCAGGAACCAATGAATATATTTTTACTGTAGGCACAATAACTTTCTAAGGACCTATCAGAATTAATTGATCAACAGCTAGCTGTTCTCCACTTATTTATTATTCCCTCCCCTGAGTAACTGCTACTTGCTTACCTCTGACTCTAGGCTCCAGAAAAGCCACATTTGTAAATTTATAGCCCCACCAGGAATTATATAAATCCTCGTACTGGTCTCCTAAATTGAAGTAGACAAATTAGTTACCATTAGGCAAGATCATTTTGCTATAGTTCCACTCTCCGCCAACTGCCCTGTAAACATAGAAGAGCATTTATCTACCTTTGGACAAATACCATTCTAACTATTTGCCTTTTATCCTGCCCAGCGGCCCTATTTATGATCTCTGTCATCAGTAGTGAATCCCTGAATCCCAAGGTTGCTGTTATTTGGTTTTGTTTGTTTAAAGCATTCTATTAATTAGACTAGGGGCCCGGTGCATGAAATTCGTGCACTGGGGGGGGAGGGGTCCCTCAACCCAGCCTGCCCCCTGTCACATACTGGGAGCCATCAGGGGATGTCCTATGGATCGCTTAAGCCCACTCCCCATTGGGAGCGGACCTATGCTGCAGTCTGCCTTCCCTTTGCTTGAGGCGACTGGGCTGATCAGGGGAAGGCGCCCGCCCCATCACCCCTCTGCTGCAGCCACTGCCAGTCACCGCAGCCGCCCAAGTATTTTCATCACCACAGACCCCAGTCCCTTTACCATGAAAAAAATGACAACTTTCTTTAAGCATTTTCAAGATATGTTTTTCATAGAATATGACATTTCTTTATTTTTCTTTTTATCCTCACCTGAGGATATGTTTCCATTGATTTTTTTCCCCTTCCCTCTGATCCCAAGCTCAGCCCCTTCCCAAGCCAAAAGCCTCCTCCCCAGGTTTAGGCTTGGGAAGGGGTCCCCCCCACCCCTCCGATCACAGGCTCGGCCCCTTCTTAAGCCTAAAGCCTCCACCCCAGGGGGTTCCCCCCAGCACCTCCCCAAGCCTAAAGCCTCCGCCCCAGGTTTAGGCTTGGGAAGGGGTCTTCCCCCTCACCCCCCACCCCCGCCTGGAACTTCCGATTGCAGGCTTGGTCCCTTCCCAAGCCTAAAGCCTTCGCCCCAGGTTTAGGCCTGGGAAGGGGTTCCCCCCAGCACCTCCCCAAGCCTAAAGCCTCCATCCCAGGCTTTAGCCTTGGGAAGGGGACCCCCCCCCCCCATTGCAGGCTCGGCCCCTTCCCACGCCTAAAGCCTCCGCCTGATGGCTGGCTGGGAGTGACCTGGGTGCCGAGGAGGTTCCCGGACCCAGGCATGTATGCAAATTAACCACCATCTTGGTTGGGTTAATTTGCATACTCACCCTGATTGGCTGGTGGGCGTGGCTTGGGTGTAGCGAAGGTGCGTTCAATTTGCATATTACTCTTTTATTAGGTAGGATTAGATTTCTACTCTAACTTGAGGCACTTATATTTTAAGCTTTTCTAGTCTTTTAGGGATTGATAACATAATAACTTCTCAAACTTCTTGTGGGTGACTTCTCTCTTGCGACTCTGAACCTTGCTGAAGGTCAAGATCTAGAAATGCATTCACGAAGCTCTGCCTTCTTGACTCTAAACCTCTTGTTCTCAATCTGTTCCCACATCCTGAAACCCTAGTCTGCCTCAGCAAACCAAATGTGAGCATCTTATCAATGTAAACAAGACCCACTGCAACTAATTTTCTGCTATGTCAACCACATTTTAGTGAGCTCTGAACATCCTCAAATACACTAAGCTTTTTAACTTTGCAGAAATAACATTCTCCATAGTCTTTAGAAGTTGAGCGGATGCTATCTGTTAAGCACTTTATGCTTAGCATTGCTGATGTCAGTTTAAAGCAGACAGTGTTTCAAGAATTAAGAGGACAACATGAAAAGTAAAGAAAGTGCCAAATTGTAGCTGAGTGAACAGCTGTGGCCTAGATCTAGAAGAGCTATAGCGGTGTTGTTCTTGATTTAGAATGAATCCTGTGGAAGTCCTGAATGGCAGATCTCAGAGAAGCTATATTTAAATATCCATGGTATGAAATAAGAGAACTCTCATATGCAGAGAAGTGGGTGACAGGAATTCAAACTTGGTCTCTTAAGCAAATTCCTACAAACTCTTCTATAATATTTCTTTGCACCTTTATGTTTATCTTCCTATAAATTAATTGTTGATGTTTATGTATTAGCATTTAAAAATTGGTCAACTTAACAATTAATAAAATGACATAAAGTGTGAGGGCTATTGAAAATATTATTTTCACAGGCTTAAAAATAAGATGCTATTTTGTTTTGAAGAATGGTTGTGAACATTTATCACAACACAATTACGCTCAAATTATAGTATTATTAATGTAAGTGTTTTATAGTATACAAATACATTAAAAATAAAATTAAGACAAATTAAATTTATAATTAATTGGCTGGTTAGTATGTTAGTTTTGGTTTTTTTTAATTGAAGGAGTGAGGCAATTATTTAATTGTTGAAGTGATTATTTGTTTTACTGAGGTCTTCTATGTTAGAAGAAAAGTTAGGAGATTATTAGTGTAAATTTGGAATGACAAAAATCTTTCTTCAAATATAATAAACCCAAAATATATAAAGATAAAATATAAACATATTTAACTATATAAAGGAATAGAAAGGGTATATAAATATACCCTTTGTATATAAATATATTATATACAAAGTTAAAATGTGTGACAAATAAGAAAAAATATTGGCAAAATATGGGATAGATAAAGGTCAATAATCCTACTACCACCAAATGACTATAGATTGAGAAGAAAAAGACAAACATCCTAAATAAAAATGAACAAATGGTATGAATAAAAATGTCATAGAAGTAGAAATCTAAATATTCAATTAATCTGTGAATTCCCAAGTTCATTCATAGCCTGAGAAAATGCAAATAAAAGAAATAATAAGTGCTGTTTTTAAACCATCATATTGGCAGAAATTTAAGATATAACATTCAGTGCTAGTAAGAACATGAATAAATGTACATCCTAAGGTATTACTAATCAAAGTATAAGTTGCTACAAATGTTTTGCAGACTGGTAATATCTGTTAATAGTGAATGGATGTTTTGAATTTGTCCAGTTTAGGAAACATTCCCATAGAAGAAAACGAATTAATATATAAGAATACACACATGTGTGCATGCACACACAAACACAGATATGTATTGCAGCAGCATCCATAAGAAAAATTAATGCAGAAAACAACCAAAATAGACAACAGTAGGTAAATTATGAAGTCGATAGTGTTACTTTCATTCAATGGGATATTGAACAGTTATTAAAAATATTTTTAATCAATAGTTATTCACATGGAAGAATACCCAATATATACTATTAAAAGGATAAAGAAGCTGCCAATATAATGTGTATTAAATGGTTTTATTTTAATAAAAACAAACAATTGCAAAAGTAAGAGCACCATTTGTGAGAGGTTATATGTTTATGCATATTTACATAAGCATAAGGAAATAGTGTATGGATCGGGCCATTAAAAGTAATAATTCTGCAGACAAGGATAAGATTTTAAAAACAAAATCCATGTCAATTTGAGAGTATTCAATACAGTAACACCTTAAATATAAAAACTTAATAAAAATAAATATAGACTTCTTTATCTAGTATTTATTTTAGTATAAGGATTGAGGTTGGAATCAAACTTACATTTATTTTCCCAACATTTAGTCAGTTGTCTGAACACAATTAATTGAATGTTGCATCTTCTCAACCACTAATTTGAAGTGTTATCTTTCTCTTATGATATCTTCATATCAATCCATCTCAATGTGTACTGCCATCACACTTCATTTTTTTAGCTTTATAAAATATATATTATGTAATTAAAATACTCTGTCATCACACTTTGTTATAATTTTCTTAAATACAATTGCATATGAATTTTGCCATATAAACATTTTGTCAAATTCCAAAATTTCTAGTGGACATTTTATTAGGATTACATTTAATTTACAATTTTATCTAAAGAAAATGAATACTTTGCTAGATTCAATATTTATTTCCCCAAAAGCATGTATTTTTTATTCAAGTATTCTTTCAGAACATCAGAAAAGTTTTCATTTTCTTCCTGTCAGTTCTGCACATTTTTTTTTTACTTGAGAATGAGTTATGCAGATATAAAATAAACTACCTGATTCAGACTTAGTTGAATAAAACTCAACTAAGTCTGAGCCTGAATAATTCAGGAAACTACCAAACATGCTTCAGTGGCTGGAGATGTTTCTTGATCCAAAATTTATTCTGTGTCCTTATAATTTTTAAATGATAATTTTTCTAAGGTTTTTATATTTTAGTCTTGTTCTTTATTCTAACTTGCTTCATACTAATAATTTTTAAATATATATAAAAAGAGAACGTGAGACTGAAGACAATCACAATTTTTGTTAATGCTTTTAGGAAATTTCTAGAATATAGAAATATAGAACATTTCTCATTTTATAGCTTATTGAGCTATAGTGTTACATAGACTAAGCATTTTTAAATGCCTTTGTTTATATTTGAGGTAATGTCTAAGATCCTACACTGAGTGGCCAGATTATTATGATCTCTGAATGCATAATAATCTGGCCACTCAGTGTACTTATGTATAAGGGAAAGCTTGCAAATCTTGATATTTCAAGGGACCAGGAGATAGTGCCCCCCAGCCTCTGGCTAGTAAGTCCTCTGCTTCTTTCTAACTACCCACAATGCAGTTCTTATACATGGAAAAACCTTATTTTAAAATCCCAACTCTGTGGTTAGTCTACACTGAGTGGCCAGATTATTATGCATTCAGAGATCATAATAATCTGGCCACTCAGTGTATACAAAAAAGCGTAATATGCAAATCGACTGAACTGTGGAACAACAGGTTGGCGGGGGGGGGGGGGGGGGAGGGGGCAGGGCCGGCAAGCAGGCGGTGCCAGGCCAGCCAAGGCACATGCCAGTGGGCAGAGGGAGGGGAAAACGATGGGGAGGGGGGCGGCGGTGACCAGTGGTGGTGGAGAGGCAATGGGGGGGCGGGGCCAGCCACTCACCTGCTGGTGCTGTCCCATGATCAGCCCATCTGGTCGCCTCCCACAAAGGGAGGCCAGACTGTGGTTTAGGCCCACTCGCCTCGAGGAGCGGGCCTAAGCCGTCAGTTGGACATTCCCTGAGGGCTCCCAGACTGCGATAGGGTGCAGGCAGGGCTGAGGGGACCCTCCCCTCCAGTGCACAAATTTTCATGCACCTGGCCTCTAGTAAATATATATAATATAAAAATATTTTTTAAGTCTAAAAGCAAAGAACACAAGTGTGATGTAACTGGCATAATATTATTTCCCAAGCTCATAAATTAGTCTGAAGTTTCTTATTTTGCTGTGTAGCAAAATTTATTCAACCAATACTTAATCATTCACTCAACAACAGTTTTGAGTGCTTAACAGGTTTCAAGAAATGTACTAGATGCCAACAACCTAAAAATGAATATTCTTTGAGTCTACATTCAAGTAAACCAGCAATTACAACACAGGATATAATATTTGGGGTGCATGACAAGCTCCTTGGCTATCCAAGCTTTTGGTGAGACAGGGAATGTGGTGTCTCAGAGAAGTCTTCTTGAGAGGAAGTGGTGCCTAGTCTGAGAATCAAAGGAGGAATGGGAGTGTGTAGAAGAGAGGGGAAAGTTATGGCAAATGACTTAGTGTGAGACAGAGTAAGGTAAGTTCAGACATCTATAAACATTAGACCAAGGAAGACACATATTCCAATTTGCTGTATTTTGTTATTTTTTAATCCAGTAAATGGTAAAAAATTAATGAGATTCGACTGTACTTATGATACTTGCAAATGTTTTAAAAAGTTGGTCTTCAGTATTTATTAATGAAATGCCTGTGGACAGAACTGATATAACTATAGCTAAACCTTAATTCTTAACATAGTAAAAGTTTTAACAGCTATTATATGAACCCCAAAACATCCTTGGTTTATAATTTCCTCTTTTTTTATCCTTGAAGCATTTAAAGATTATATTTTACCCAAATTTTTAAAAATTCACCTAAAAACAACGAACAGGATATGACCACAATTGAATAACTGAGTAGGTTAGCTTTCAACAAGGAATAGTTTCTTCCACATAAGACAAGCTGAAATAGAATTGATACACACAATTTGAGCATGTACTAAAATATTTAATATATAGAGTTTGCAGAAAAGTAAAACACCAAGACTTCTAAAGGGTCGGAAAGGACAAGCAAAAGAGTCTTTTTGGCACAAGAAACACTAAGTAATTCAAATAGTATCAATATTAAGTACATTTGTGCTCTGTATAGCAAAATCTTACATTCTCAGCATAAACTCTCTATTCTAATTATACTGTTGTCATTTTTGTCTTCCCTGCAAATAGCCAAGCTCATGCTACCTCTTTTCCTTTATTTATATAGGTTTGGTGGTTGAAGTGTTTACACACTTCCCTCAGGAGCCTCCTCTAGCTCTTCCTCTTCATAAAGCTTTCTGGTAGCATCCCAACCCATATCAATTTTCCCATTCTCTGAAGTACCAATATTATCAGTAACATGTAGTTTAGCATCAAACAGTGAGTGAGCAGGACCTGCACTGTGCCAGGCACTGTACTAGGTGCCAGGGAAACAATCTATAATAATAAAAGCATAATATGCTAATTAGACTGACATCCTTCCAGATGTCCTTCCAGATGACCTTCCGGACGAAGCCGGGGCTGTGAGGGAAGCCTGGGTCCTGGGTGCCAGAGGGAAGCCGGTGCCAGCAGCCGGGGCAAGGAAGGCCTACTCTTGCGTGAATTCCTGCATCAGGCCTCTAGTAAATAAATAATAAATGATGCCTTTTCTCAAGTTACAGTCTAATAAGGGAGACAGGCATGGAAAAATTTATAATGCAAAGTGCTATGTTAAACATAACTGGGGAATGCTATTCAGAGAACAGAGGCTACAGTGGTTGGTTTAGTCATATTCTATTTTTATTCTGGTGTTTCTAAGTAAGAATTTGTTTCCTTACCTTTTCCAGTCACTAGGCAGTGATGGCGAACCTATGACACGCGTGTCAGCACTGACACGCGTAGCCATTTCTGATGACATGCGGCCACTGAGGCGGCCGCATGCTGAGGATGAAACATTTGCTGCTCCTGAGGATGAAACATTTGTGAAATAATGTTTTTTCCTCAAAGTGTCACACTACCCGAGTTATGCTCAGTTTTTTGGTGAAGTTTGACACACCAAGCTCAAAAGGTTGCCCATCACTGCTCTAGAGACTATGCTTGGCCCTGTTCCTCCCTCTTCAAAATCAGCATCATTGAGCCGAGTCCTTGTCACATTCCCTGGTTCTCCTTTTTTCCGCCTCCCTCTTCCACTAATGAGGATTCTTATCATTACATTTAGCCCACCTGGGTAATCTCTTCATCTATAAATCAGCTGGTTAGCAACCTTAATTACATCTGATACCTTATCTCCTCTTTACCAGGTAACCCAACATATTAAAAGGTTTTAGGAATTAGAGCATAGATATTTTTGGTGGACAATTATCTTTACTACAATGCTAATAAAATTCCATCCCTTCTCATATTGGACAACACAGAACCAGCTTTGCAGGTTCCTACGGAGAGTAGAAACAAGACTCAACACCCTCTCTGCCCTAAGAAAATACAGCACCCTGAATGGTGTGGTGACTAATGAAAGCCTTTAGCTTTCCTTAAGTTAGGGATGCTGTCCTTCTCAGGAGGTGTATCTGTTGAATATGTCCTGTGTGTGATAAGGCTTTCTGGCTTAATAGAACCTGTTTTCACTGTCTCTTTGGAATTTAATTTTAGCGATTTTAATGACAGAGTATTGGTCAAGATTTTAGTGTTTGGTCACCAGATTAAAGCTTATCCTGACTAGACACTGCTATGAAGAACAGTCAAGTGCCATCTCCGTACAGTGGATTGGATGGCAGCATTGCTTTAGCAGGTTTTTAAACTGACCATTAGTTTAACCCTCATTAATGACAGGCTGAGGGATTCATCTAGTCCAGTGATGGCGAACCTATGACACGCGTGTCAGCACTGACACACGTAGCCATTTCTGATGACACGCGGCCTCTGAGGCGGCCGCATGCTGAGGATGAAACATTTGCTGCTCCTGAGGATGAAACATTTGCGAAATAATGTTTTTTCCTCAAAGTGACACACTACCCGAGTTATGCTCAGTTTTTTGGCGAAGTTTGACACACCAAGCTCAAAAGGTTGCCTATCACTGATCTAGTCATTCACCATGAATGTGCTGAATACTATTGTTTTCAAGGCAATGGGCTAATAAGTGGAGATTCAGAGGAAATAAAGACTGATGTGTTATTTACACAAACTCAACATTTTAACCTGGAGATAGAGGTGTGAAACTACAAATTATACAATGAATTATCTACACTAATAAAATAGAAACATGCAAATTAACCATCACTCCACTACACCCACAAGCCACACCTACCAGCCAATCAGGAGCGAGTATGCAAATTAGCTCAACCAAGATGGCGGCCAGCCACGGACCTGGAGCAAGCAGGAGGCTTGGGTTGCCCCGGCAATGGAGGAAGCCAAGCTTCCTGACCTGGCCGGCCCTGGCCTCCGCTCAAGGCTACAAAGTTTCAATTATAGAAGCTAAATAAATCCTAGATACTTGCTTCCAGCCGGCCCTGGCCTCCACTCAAGGAGGTGATGAAAAAAAAGAAAAGAAAAATAAAAAAAGGAGGGGTTGGGACCTCGGGTCGCCAGGGGGGGTGATCAGGCCAGGATGGAACAGCAGGGGCCATTGGGGGTAAGCAGACCAGCAGGGGGGCCAGTTGGGGTGAGCAGGCCATCAGTGGGGGTCAGTTGGAGGTGATCAGGACAATGGGGGGGGCAGTTTGGAGTGAGCAGGCCAGCAGGGGGGTAGTTGGGGGTGAGCAGGCTGGCAGGGGGGCATTTGGGGGTGAGCAGGCCAGCAGCGGGGGGCAGTTGGGGGCAAGCAGGCCAGCAGGCAGAGTGGTTAGGGGCAATCAGGCAAGCAGGCAGGCAGGTGAGCGGCTGGAGCCAGCAGTCCCAGATTGTGAGAGGGATGTCTGACTGATGGTTTAGGTCCGATCCCTGTAAACCAGCAGTAGGACATCCTTCGAGGGGTCCCAGATTGGAGAGGGTGCAAGCCGGGCTGAGAAACACACCCCACCCCTGTGCACAAATTTCATGCACCGGGCCACTAGTTTAATTATAATTGTGGCCAGAGTTGTGAAGAAGACCAAAACTCTATATATCCAATAATTCTCCAACTATCCCCAATTAGGTTAGAAGGAAGAGCTCATAAAGAGGAAATAAAAGCATTAACAATGTGAAAATTTTAGCTATTTAGTTCACCACTGTGTACGGATCACTTTGCACAGTGTGTGGCATTTACTAGAAACTTATTAAATATTTACTAAATGAAAGAGGATGCTAGAATGGAAAACCCAGGGTGTTTTTATTAAGAACTATATTATTAAAAATGTATAATATTTGGACAGCAGAGCAGCCTTACATAAGCAATGTTTCCCATAGGCTTACACAGAGGGGAAATGATTTTCTGTATTGAATAACATAACCCTTCTTGTTTTACACCAGATCTTTGGTTGGGCTTCCTCACAGTTTTCTGAGTCCACAATGGAGTAATAGAGCCAAAAGCTACCTGACATATCTTAGATACTTGACTAAAAAGAGCTGGGATGCTCAAGTCTATGGTTTGCAGTAAAATCTAAGGCCTAGCCTCACTGAAATAGTACATAAATGTAGCAGCAAATCTGAGAAGGGACTAAAGTGAGACCTAGAGGAACAAAGACAGAACAGAGCTGGCAGGTGCTGATGAGAAGGCAAGCACAGAAATTAGGACTAGTTTTTTTTTTGTTGTTTGGTTGGTTTTTGCTTGTTTGTTTTTAACATTTGTCTAATTGCATTTGTCTAGACTACACTCTTCTGTCTCAGGGTGTCGTATGAAAGTCATAGACCCCACATCTCATGTTGGGCTTTGAAATACTTCCAGGACACTCAAAATTCTGATAAATGACAATACTTATTTTTTTACATGTGGTATCAACAGCAGTGCTCTTCTCTCCCAAATGAACATGAAATAAATCTAAAGTAAGCATAAGAGAGGAAGACAAAACAGCTTTATCCATTTTGTTTTCAGAACATGTATTTCCTAATATAGTAAGAAAACATACACCAAATCTTCTCACATTACATATCACATCTTTTCCAGAGAGGAAATCAATTGTAGCTTTTCTTATTATTCTCTTCCTCTTACATTTCTTTTCTTTTTAATCTGTCCTGGAAACATTAAGAAAGGCAAAGCAGGGTCACAATTCTTTCAGTCAACAGAAAATAAACTTGAAGTCAAACAAAGAATGTCTATCATCTAAGGTAAAGATGAAGGAGATCTGATTAAAATCAGAATTCCCATCACTATATCTCTACTTATCACATCCAACTCAGGAACTATTGATTCCTTTAATTAAAAAAGATCTGATATGGAAATACTACATTGAGACCAGTTCCACATGAACAAGTCTGTCAGGATTTCTATTTTTTGGCTCATACCTCAGAGATAGACATGCTTAAATTTGCAATTAAATATTTTAGGGCATCATGCATGCTCATCCACTGAAAAATCCCAAGGGATTAAGAGTAGGAACTAGGGGAGAGAAATGGGAAAGTGAGTGGACTCTTATGTTCAAAGGGGAAAAGAGAATAAGAGTCCAAAACACAGAACAGTGAGTCAAAGGAACCAAAATAGAAAGTAAAGAAAAACTTCAATGAAAGCAAACTATAAAGTGAAGGTGAATTATGCAGTCATCATTCAAATCCCCCAAAGTGTATAACACAAATACTATAAAATGAAGTTTAGAGTAGCTGCAGACATGTGTTCAATTCAACATCTAAAGATTATTTATGCATTATCCTTAAAAAATATGAAGAGACTTTGTTTATTTTGACACCATGTGTCCCTAGTACTGTCATTCTATAAAGTTAAAATTAAAGATAGGCCATGGCTAAGAAATACAAGAAAGTGTACAGTTTATATTTCCTTTCTTTTTTTCTTTTTTTCCTACTAAGTAATAACAATAATTAAAAAAAAAACACAACCAGCTTTCTGAATATATGCAAGTCAACCCTAATTAATGACTTTATGTCATTGTCTTCTCTTTCTCATACATTAGTATTCATAACATACATATGGGGAAAAAGTAAAGGGAGTAAGAGATAGAAGGAAAGGGATGGGCAGGGAAAGAAGAGAGAAAGTAAGCGTGTTACTTCCTAAATGCACCTGGTCATTAAATTTTCATTGCAAGTTATTTCAGTTTTACATTTCAAGGATTTCAAGGATTTTAAGATACTTAGACTCCTTCTTAAAATGGTAAACTGGTTTAATGTTCATAGATCTGGGACCATGATGCTGGCATCTGAAGCAGAGCCAGTTTTCTACACTTATAAAACTGTCCTAAATATCTATTTCCTCATGAATAATGAATTTCTCTCTCCTTGGGACAGACTCTTTTGTATTTTACACATGGGATGGTTCTTAAATGCAAAATTCAGCATAAAAGGAATAAAAACACTGCAGCAACTTGCAAAATTCTGAATAGAAAATAAGGAAGGCATAAAATAAACAAACATACAAAAATGATAGAAAGAAAATGAAAATAAATGAGGAAACAAAGTGTGAGACAGGAACAGATTCTGAGAAAGCAAAGTATGAGTCAATTCAGCAGAAGAATGACTCTAAAACTCTTCCTGACATGACAGCTGGTCACCCTGGTTGTTTCCATTGGAAAAACTGATCCCTACAGACCTTTGTCAATGATCCTCTCCCACAGCTGATTGATTAATCTGTAAACATTTCCAAGGCATTTCTTCTCATATGTTTGTGGCACCTCACAGCTTAAAAAAGATTTTTTTTCAGTCAATTCAGATTTTCTTTGACATATTATCAAGAAGGTAAAGAGAGAAATTATCGTTGTTGTCAGTGGGAATCAGGCTCTTCCACAGGATCTGGAGGAAAGCATACCAAGGACACACCCATGGGAGGTTGTGGTATGGCAAGATTTATTCAGGAAGGCTGCCCCTGGTTTTCAATGTCCCATTTCCGTCCATCCTGCCATGGGAAAAGTCCAATCTCGTCATCATCAAGGTCAAAACACAGGCCAATGCTGAGAGTTTCTGCTTCATATTAAAGCTTAGTCCTTTGGGGCCCACCACATGATCTGCTTGGGCCCCGTGACTGCTGGGTCATGTGTTCTAAGAAAGAGAGAGTCTAAGAACCAACAGACTAGTGGGTTACTGGGTGGGAAAGAGAGAGCTCTTCTTTGTTCTCCTGGGGCTATGACCAGGAGCTTTTTAAAAAAACAACCAATCAACTTCACAAGCTTTTGTGGACTTCGGATGGGTCCACCCCCTGGACAATGATCCCTTTCCCAGTTTAGACTGACAGGCCCCTATATTCAAGCACCTCCTCCTGTGCCACTTTCACTTCTATTATGCATGTGCTTACCTTTCCCTGCTCCCCCACTATCTGGTACCAGAGGAGGGAAGGGAAATGTGCTCATCCTTGGCAGGACAATGCTGTGATCCCCTGGAGTGGTGGGAATATGTAGCTTCCTGGTATAGCAAACAGGCTTAGTGCTGATTCCCTTTGCTTCCTTCTTATTAATATTTAGCTAATTATGGGAACACTGTCATGTATTACCATCCAGTTAACAAAAGAAAAAAAGAGAAAAAAATTATCAAATTTTAGGATATATATATATATATATATATATATATATATATATCAATTAATGATCAGATTCAACTTACAATCTTCACAATAGAGAAGGAACATTCCTTAGAAAAGAGAAAATAATTAAAAATCATAATGTTACCAGAGAAATTAGGGGGTCCAATTTCTCCAACACTAGTGGGCATGGGGTGGCTCATGTGATATCTTCAGAAAAAGAATTTTCTAAGTTTTTCACAGGAGAATGAATGGTTCTTGGTGGTGTGGAGTTACATTCCTAGGGTTGTAACGTCCCATATCCCTTAACCCAATCCTGGAAGAAGGGCAATTGTGGGTCCAGCAAAGCCAAAAGGAGGGCCAGTGTCCAGAGCTTCTGTGCCATGCTGCAGCTGGGTCCAGTTCAACATTCAGGTGAATTAAAGTCCATTAGTCCATTGTGTGGATCCTACATGGCCATGGGCCACATGGGCAAATGCAACAGGAGTCACAGGAATACCAGTACAGACAGGCAAGCAGGAGAGGCAAGAGAGAGAACTCCCTTTGTTCAGAAGTTTAAGTAAATATGCAGGTTTCAAGCCCTTGCAGTGCCCATACCTATTTTGGTTAATTACCTGTTCCCAGGTGTGACTGACAGACAGGTAAGCACCTTCCCATGTCACTCAGACTTTATTGGGCAGAGTCTGTTGTCCATTCCCTTCCCCCAGTGATCAGCTGGGAATAGACGTAGAGAGTGTTAAATTAGCAAAGCTGCATAAATGGCGTGCCTATATTATTTAGTCTTCCCCTTACTCCTTTCCTGTTAAATAATAACCAAGTTATTACAACAGATCAATAGAACATGTAAATTTTTATCT
Organism: Cnephaeus nilssonii; assembly: GCF_951640355.1. NCBI lineage: Eukaryota > Metazoa > Chordata > Mammalia > Chiroptera > Vespertilionidae > Cnephaeus > Cnephaeus nilssonii. Next base: position 57,675,217 of record NC_137077.1, read on the forward strand.
TAACTTTGATCCGTGAAGATCTGAGAAAGCCATTCACAATTAGGATGGCGGTAAGAAAATATTATGCTCCTCTTCCCTTTACCAACATCAGAGAGAGTCTTTTTAAATGTCCAAGATCTGGTACACAGAAGAGTCTATGAAGAACTAAGAAATTAAAATTAGGAGCAAATTTCCCCAGTGTTTTGTGTGGTTTTTTTTTATACTATTCTAGGAATCGATTGCAAGAGAGGTGACTTTTATGGTCACTGAAAGTGATCATAAAAACTGTCTTGGCAAATGTCAATATAATTTCACTCTAAGTAGATAAAGGAAGAGAAAGCACTGAAAAGGGGATGGATAGGAAAATAGCTTACAATTTCTCAAATATATAAATAATAGATCTCATTTTCTACAAAATGAGATTGGGAGGGGAAAAGGGGGGAAGGGAGAAAAGAGATGCAATAAAATGAATTGGCAACTCTAAATGTCTTGGTTGAAAGTATTCCTGAGTTACTTATCAACATCAATAATAATAATAATAACCATAACAATGATAACTACAATAAAAATTACAGTTTACTGAGTATATACTAAAAAACTACAGGAAGTGTTTTACAGGCATTTTCCACTTAATTTTCAAAACAGTTCTATGAAATTACCATTTTTTTCTACCTATAAATACAGAAACCAAGACACAAAGTTTAAACAACCTGTAATCGAGTTAATAAAAAGTTATTTGAACGGGAAAGTTTAACATAAAGAATTGATAACTAGCTCCTCAGGTGTGGCTCAGTGTTTGAGGGTCGACCTATAAACCAAGAGGTCATGTTTTGATTCCCTGTCAGGGCACATGCCTGGGTTGCAGGCTGGATTCCCAGTAGGGGGTGTGCAGGAGGCAGCCAATCAAGGATTCTCTCTCATCATTGATATTTCTCTCTCTCTCCCTTCATCTCTGAAATCAATAAAAATATTTTTTTAAATAAGAATTGATAACTAAAAATAGGACATTAACTCATAAGAGGTACAGGAAACTCTAAAAACACAGAAATAGCAGGATAGGAAGGAACCACTAACTTTAGGCTGAAGGAGAACTCACAAGGAAGGAACAAATATGTAGGAGTCCCTTGCTCGCAGGCCTAGATCCAGATCTCTTTGAAGAAATGGGCTGTGGTCCACTGCCTATGAGAGAAGACTACTTGGTTCCAGGTCGGGGCTGGAGAGCAGAAAACAGCTAGCTGGGACACAAGTGAAACTCTGGCCTGTGTGCAGCACTGAGTCTGCCTGTCATTAGCAGAGAAACCACAGCTGGCAGCTGGGTTTCAGGCAGCCATGCCATATGACCAAGAAGTAAACCAGAAACATGGGAAAGAGCATGGTTCCTCCAGCTCCCTCTACCCCAATAAGGCAAACACTGTGCTGGCTGGAAATCAACAAGCAATGGAACAAACTTCAGCTTCTGAATCACAAAGCAGGGGGAGAAAGGCATGGGTTTTTGAGCTGAGAGCTTGTAAACTGTTAACTGGTACAATCTGTAACTATAAACATTGTAATTTAAGAGTGCATCATTGCAGAGAATTTTCATATTTCAAAAATTTACCTGGAGTTAAGCCACTTTAAATATTTTAAAAATCTTGATTATCTCTTCATGTATTTTAATATGTTGATATGGAAAATGGAAATTACTCAATTATATGAAAAAGTTTCATATATAATGAGGTATGCTTCTTCAATAAGACTTTTAGAGAAACATATTTTTAAATGCCAAGGGAATGCTAATGACCACCGAATTGTGCATATGCACGTCATTCATGCTCTTTGGTGTAGAGATTTTTTTCTTCTTGAATCTCCCTTGGTGAAGGACTGGGTCTGTTCTAGTTCTTTTCTCCCCTCCCAACTCAACACTGAACATCTCCCATTATCTCAAGTTTTCAACTTACTGTTCCATCAAGTTTGCCCATGGGAGCCCAAGCTTTGTCCTGGTCTCTCATTTGGGCCAAAGCTATCCTCCTACTAATTGGGTGGGTTAGATATCTTCACTGAGAGTAGTTTGAGAAGTGCTCTCCACACCTGAATAAACATGTGTGTCAATTAATACATATTATAACTCTCCTTACTTGCAACTGAGACAACAAATACCCTAACCCCCCAAATCAGCAGTATTGGTGCTTTCACTTTTTCAGCAGCATCCTGATAGCACCCACTCCCTCACTTGCAGTATATAGGGGATCTAGTACTCCAGTTTCTTACTGGTTATACTCCAAGTTGTTGCCAATGTATTAAAATGTTGAAATATGAATTATAGAAAGTTGGCAGAACAATACAATGAAATACTTTTTCAGACCTAGAGACTAGTGATAATTTTCTCAGCTTTGAAAAAAAAAGTCATGAAAGATTGGTAGTTTCAGAAGATGGCGGCATAGGTAAACATCTGAACTTGCTACCATGCACAACCATATCAAAACTACAACTAAGAGACAAAACGAATATCATCCAGAACCACGGGAAGGCTGGCTGAGTGGAAATTATACAACTAGAAGGAAAGAGAAAAGCGCATTGAGTCCAGTAGGAGGTGTGGAAGTGTGGAGGTACAGAGACGTGCATGAAAGTGGCTGGTGACTGGGTATCCTGTTGTCTTTTTCAATCGGGAGGGAGATACAAGCTCCTGACTGCTCTGACCTCCAGTTCCGGGTGAGACTCTGGGGACACAGACTCATAAAGAGAGAAACTGGACTATCTGGCATCAGGCCAAAACACGAGGGTGGCTTTCTCTCAGAGGTGCTTGTAACGATCATTGTTCCTGCACAGTGCCGCAGGACACAGAGACCCGGGGGCTTCTTTGGGGCAGGGCTGATGGGAAGCCATTGCTGTTTGCTCAGCCCTGGTGATTCCCTGAGACCCCACCCAACTTACAACCCCACCCAAGCTGTGGGCAGAGGCTTCTGCATATGAATAGAATGGCCTTTTGCAATCTAAAACCTAACAAACAGCAACTGGGACAGAGAGCCCCAGAACCTCCAAAAGAAGGCCCAAGGCTGGACAGCAACTTGCATTGCTTCACAGCTGGGCCTCATCTGGGCACCTCCAAACGCCAAACAAAGAGGAGGAATTTGAAGATCTGTCTGTAGCTCCTGCTGGTTGGCCTCAGGCAGTGGCTGACTTTGCACCTCCTTGGAGATCCAAGAGCTAGTGTACCCAGTGGTCAGAGTGAGACCATCCAGATTACAACTCTTCACATCCATAAGAGATACACTCAGGGGGCAGACTCAGTGAAAGCCAAAGCCCCACTGAAGCAATTGCTGCCCCATAAGGGTGTCTACAGCACAGAAGTTCTCCAATTGTAGACACAACTGGTCCTCACAGCCAATTGGCCTGGAGGTCAATTCCTCCCAGTGATACTAACAGCAATCAAGGCTTAACTACAACAAGACTGTTCACCCAGCCCACAAAGGAATGCACCAAGAGTGTCCACCTCAGGTAACTGGGGAGGCTGAGCCAATGGACCCTATAGGACACCTAGCACACAAAGCCACTCTATCAACACAGGGAAGCAGCCACAATGCGGAGACAAAGAAACATGTCACAAATGAAAGAAATGGAGGAAAGCAAACTACTGGATATAGAGTTCAAAACCACGGTTATAAGGTTACTCAAGAATCTTCTAGAAACCTCCGAGAAATTTCGTGAGACCCTCAAGGATATGAAAAAGGACCAATTAGGAATTAAGCATACACTGACTGAAATAAAGAATAATATACAGAGATCCAACAGCAGACTAGAGGAACACAAGAATGAAATCAAAGCTTTGAAATACAAAGAAGCAAAAAAACACCCAACCGGAAAAGCAAAAAGAAAAAAGAATCCAAAAATATGAAGATAGTGCAAGGAGCCTCTGGGACAACTTCAAGCGTACCAACATCTGAATTATAGGGATGCCAGAAGAAGAGAGAGAGCAAGATATTGAAAACCTATTTGAAGAAATAATAACAGAAAACTTCCCCTACCTGGTGAAAGAAATAGACTTACAAGTCCAGGAAGTGCAGAGAACCCCAATCAAAAGGAATCCAAAGAGGACCACACCAAGACACATCATAATTAAAATGCCAAGGGCAAAAGACAAAGAGAGAATATTAAAAGCAGCAGGAGATAATAGTTAGTTACCTACACGGGAGTACCCATATGACTGTCAGCTGATTTTTCAACAGAAACTATGCAGGCCAGAAGGGAGTGGCAAGAAATATTCAAAGTGATGAATAGCAAGAACCTACAACCAAATTACTCTACCCAGCAAAGCTATCATTTAGAATTGAAGGTCAGATAAAGAGCTTCACAGATAAGAAAAAGCTAAAGGAGTTCATCACTGCCAAACCAGTATTATATGAAATGCTGAAGGGTATTCTTTAAGAAAAGGAAGAAGAAGAAAAAGGTAAAGATAAAAATTATGAACAACAAAGTGACAACAAATACATATCAATCAACAAGTGAATCTAAAAAGCAAGTGAATGAAAAATCTGATGAACAGAATAAACTGATGAATATCATAGAATCAGGGGCATAGAAAGGGAGTGGACTGACAATTCTCGGGGGGAAGGGGATGTGGAGGGTGCGGGAAGAGACTGGACAAAAATCGTACACTTATGGACGAGGACAGTGACGGGGGGAGGGGGAAAAGGGGAGGGTGGGATGGGAACCTTGTGGAGGGGAGCTATGGGGGGAAAAATGAGGAAAAACTGTAATAATCTGAACAATAAAGATTTATTAAAATAGAAAAGAAAAAAAATTTCAGCAGCACCTTTATAATGAAGACCGGCAAAACTAAGTCATAAAGGAGAGCAAAAGCCTAGTACATGGATGTGTTTATGTATGACAAAGAGTAAATGACTATACTGAATTATGCTTAGATTGCATTTGAATATATAAGAAAAACATCAAGACACCCGAAAGATATGTAGGCAAGAATTATGAATAGATCATTAGCAATCAAGGAAATACAAGTAGTGTAAAGGTGAAAACAGTTCATCCTCATTGCTAAACTTAGAAATGCACATAAAATCAATTAAAATACCACTTCAACCCTACAAAGTGGTGTGTGTGTGGGGGAAGGTATTCCACTGAGCTATTTATGTAGTAGATAAACAGATATGCTAATACAATGCTTGTTGAATTTGAGTTGGCAAAACTCTTTAGGCAAGCTATATAACATCCTATAATATTGCCACAGGAATGCCACCTCTGGAAATTTATTATAAAGAGAATTGAATAGGGAAAGATGATCCATATATTTTCTATGATTTTTTAAGTAACACTCAGCATATACCCTAATAGTATTAAAATTATAATTTTTAATACTGTGTAGAAACATAGACAAAGTTTATGATGTAAATGGGAAAAGAATAAAAATCAAAACAAATGAGGAAAGGAATTTACACTGTGACTGTAATTATGTAGTACATGTAGTTCAAAAGACTGTCAATTAGTTTGCAAAACTAAAAATCATGTTAAAATGCTGGGATTATAAATAGTCTATTTTTCTAACATTTCAGCAAGATTTACTCAAAGCTACTTTGTTTTTTTCAGAGATTTGTGTCTGGAAGGGTAAATGATTTGTCATTCTCAGCCTTGTCATAACAAAATTATAAAAGTTTTGCTTGCTATGGAAATAAATTCATTCAAATTTTAGTTCACAACTAAACCCTCTTAAAATTTTAATGTACAGAGAGGGAAAAATCTTGGAGAGAACTAGAAGAAAAGTTGAGATTTCTTCTCATTTAAGGAAACCAAAACTGTCATCAACACCCTAAAATACAGCATTGCTTTCTGCTCACTTAACTATATAAATGGCAAAATAAAGTCATGAAGACAAGGGAGCTGGGACTTGTTTGAAATTATTAGATCATCTGCATGTCAGAGAAAATAGTCACATTATTCTCTAAGGCTAAGCTGAAGTACCTACAGGCCCAGCTACAGGGAACTGCAGAAACTTCTGATGTTGCACTGACCTAAAGCTCCAGAGACATCTTTAAACTAAGAAGGATTTTGACAATAAGTTGGAAGAAATAGCTACACTAATTTCAAGGAAAACAAACAAGTCACTGAACTGCAGATACGCCCAGGGATTTCTCATTTTTATGAACTGAACATGAAAATACACAAATGTGTCTCGCCTTTTAGGCTTCACAACATGAGAGTGAAATCTTTTTTCATTATGTTGATTTTATTTTTATTAAAGATAAGTATACCCATAATTTAAAGACACAAAATTCTATAAAGATTAAAAAACAAACAGCACTTTTATGTGCCCCATTTTCTCTCTCCAGAGAATTCATTTTAGCTAAATCTTTACATAATCACTTCTTTATCCCTAAATAATTGCTTATAGTGCCCTAGCTGGTTTGGCTCAGTGGATAGAGCATCAGCCTGCAGACTGAAGGGTCCCAGGTTTGATTATGGCCAAGGGCACATAACCAGGTTGCAGGCTCAATCCCCAGTGTGGGGCATGCAGGAGGCAGCCGATCAATGATTCTCTCTCATCATTGATGTTTCTATCTCTCTCTCCCTCTTCCTTTCTCTCTGAAATCAATAAAAATATATATTTTTAAAAAACACGAAAAAAGACATCAAATACATACCTATCAACAAGTGAATCTAAAAATCAAGTGAATAAAAAATCTGAAGAACAGAATGGACTGGTGAATATAATAGAATCAGGGACATAGAAAGGGAGGGGACAGACAATTATCAGGGGGAAGGGGGTCTGAGGGGTACAGGAAGAGATTGGACAAAAATCTTACACCTATGGATGAATACAGTGGCAGGGGGTAAGGGCATGGGGTGGGGTGGGGAATCAGGTGGAGGGGAGCTAGGGGGGGGAGAGGAACACCTGTGATAATCTGAACAATAAAGGTTTATTAAAAAAAAAAAATATATATATATATATATATATATATATATATATATATATATATATATATTTTTAATAATTGCTTATGGTGATACTTTAATTTTTACCCCATTTGGAGGCACTGTGATGTAAGTGGGAAAATTTTCCCCAAATACACACACACACACACACACACACACACGCCTCACATTTCCCAACATTTTAACTTCTGAATTTGGTGAAGATAAGTATTCTAAGTTTTATTTTACTAGATTCATGATAGTCACAGCTGAGCTATATTCTTTACCATGATTATTTTTGCTTTCCTGAACAATATTTTGTTTTCTCTGTAGTTTTTTTTTTCTCATTTGCTAAGTTTATATGTACTTACCATTGACTTAACCACCTAAATCTTCTCCAGAGGTATGACCCTGTCCCTAATACACTAAAACTATTAATTATTGCATTGCTTGTGGTTTTTAAATACATCTTTCAGAACCACCTACCCGCATTAGCCTGGGTATCCTCTGAACCTGATACATTTTTTCCTTAGGAACTTTTCTCATTAATGTCTTGGGCATCGCCTTTGCTTCTCCTCTGTTCTGGAGCCCTGTATTTTTTTTTTTCAACCCATATCTTGCCCTGGTTGGAAATCATCTATATAAGAAATACTCGGAATTATTAAGCCATTGCTCTAGTATCTTCCATTTTCCAATGCATCTATTGAGATTATCTAATGCTAATCTGATAGTTGAAATTGTAGACATTCCTGTTAGTATTCTTTGGCAATTTTAGAGTGGTGGGCATTCCCATGGGTCTGTTTCATCCAATGTGCTGTACCCTGGTTGGGGAACTTTTATGCTTGGAACTGGTGTTCATGTCTACATGTTTTCTTTGAGTTGCTTCCTTGATCATTTTATGTACCCTTGCACTAATTCCTCTTTCTGGCACTCATACTCTCCTGATGTTGGACATGGTTGGGTCCTTTCATCTTATTTCTTTCTTGCTTTTTATAGCTTTTCCTTTTTGCTATTTTCTTGAGTTTCCAAGACTTATCTTCTTACTCTTATTTAAGTTTTCATTTCTATAATATTTTAAAATCTAAGAGCTCAGTTTAATAGCTAAAGGTTCATTTTTCTAGCAAACATTCCTTATTATATGGATATAATATACTTTCTTATTGCTCTGAAAATATTAATGATATTTTAAATATGTTCTTTTCCCTTAAAAGTCTCTATTTTAAATTGAGGGGGCATATAATACAGTGGTTATTGATATGGATTCCAGTAATTAAGTGCCTTCATTCAACTCCTGGCCTCACTATTTATTAGTTATGTAACATTGGAAAGGTTAGTTAACCTTTCAGTACCTCAGTTTCTTTATCTGTAAAAATTATAAATGATAGAGTTGCTCTGAATACTGTAGACTAATACCTATTTAATGCTTACAACAATGCTCAGCATCAGGTAAGGCCTACATATTTTATGTTACACTAGAGGCCCGGTGCACAAAATTCATGCGTGGGGGGGGGGGTGTCTCCCTCAGCCCAGCCTGCACCCTCTCCAATCTGGGATCCCTCTCACAATCCAGGACTGCTGGCTCCCAACTGCTTGCCTACATGCCTGCCTGATTGCCCCTAACCACTTCTGCCTGCCAGCATGATCACCCCCAAACCACTCCCCAGCCAGCCTGATTGGCACCTAACTGCTCCCCTGCTGGCCCGATTGCCCCTAACTGCCCTCCCCTGCTGGCCTGGTCACCCTTAACTTCCCTCCCTTGCCATTCTAGTCAGTCCCAACTGCCCTCCCTTGCCGGCCAGGTCACCCCTAACTGCCATCCCCTGCTGGCCTGGTTCCCCCCAACTGCCCAACCCTGCAGGCCTGGTCCCTCCCAACTGCCCTCCCCTGCTGGCCTGATCGCCCACCACTACCCTCCCCTGCTGGCCATCTTGTGGTGGCCATCTTGTGTCCACATGGAGGTGGCCATTTTGACCATATTGGGGACAGCCATCTTGTGTGTTGGAGTGATGGTCAATTTGCATATTACCTCTTTATTATATAGGATGAGAAGCTAATTAGTTGTCTTTTTTATTGTTAGGTTTAGACTTTGCTATTTATAAATCACATATTTAAATATCTTGTGACCTCTAGTGGTATGCGCAGATCTACTTCTGGAGCACCGAAGAGATGATTGGAAACTTTATGCATGTCAAGGGTGTGTCCATGTGCAGACTTAACTGTAGGCCATTTAGTTGGGAAACCCTGGATGTCATCTTCATGTTTTGAACTTGTCAGATCTCTTGCCTGAAGAGTACACACTTATCTGCCCTATAAGAAAAGGTGGCTGGGAATTTCAACATTCAGTTTAAATTTTTACTTAAAAATTTCTACAAGGTGTTTGCATCCACCACTCTGCTTTATGCTTTCTGGAGAATAAAATTCAGACTTCAGTCTGGAAGGGAGGAGCTAAATTAGGGAGAAGATCTGGTGTCTAACTTCCTTTTAAACAAATGTCTTAATTTAAGTTAGGTCTCAGATTTTCCTATCACTGCCTTGAGAATCATGTTACTGATATGGTAGGTTAGTAACCATTTAACCACAGATTTCCAGGTCCAACACTCTCAAAAGAAGTGGTTTTATATCTTGCTATAAATCCCTTTGCTATTTTTAATGGGATTTTACAGAGAATAAAGGTAAATGTGAGTGTTCAATTTACCATCTTTAACCAGAAATTGAAATGACTATTTAAGACAATGAAAGGCAATTATTGGTGAAAAAAATTGTCTAAATTGTACCTAGGCTTTTATCTCTATAAATTTCCCTTTCTTAGCAAGCATTGATATTTTGGGAATAGCACTTCTGAATAATTGCACCCTGTGCCCATTTAACATTTTTTCTCAATAGCAAAGCAGAAATAAGACCTAAGTTCTGAATCTAACCACAGTTTTCTGCCTCGCCAGCCCTGGCCCTCTGCAGAGAAACCCCCAGTAGCACCAGGACTCAGCATCAACCAGCCAGCATTACCTTCTCCACTTTTGTGCTTAAGCATGGAAACATATATGAGGCTGTCTATCTGTGAGTTGCTATATGTCAACTGGTCCCAAAAAGAAATTTTTAGAGTGGCGTAGAGCTTCTGAGAGCACAGAGAAGCATGCTGTTCAGAGATGATTCAGAAAAGCTCACAGAAGTGAATGAGAAAGTGAGAGAGAGAGAGAGTAGCCAAAATAGCCATTTCCCTTGTGTGTGGCCTTGCGAGGGAAGGGTTACTTTTACATTTGAATTTGATACAAGCAGCACCTTTAAACAGAATGTGCTTTAGGGTAAGAGTTATTTCAGGAAAGGTCGTTCTCACCTCATACTTCTTTGGGGAGGCAGCAAGTTAAAGGAATTAAATTGGAAGTAGGTGTATTATTTTGTAAAACGTGGTTTCAGCAATGCTAATTAATATTTCCAGGCTTAACTAGTCATCTATTCTATTTTTAAAAATATATTTTTATTGATTTCAGAGAGGAAGTGAGAGAGAGAAATAGAAACATCAATGATGAGAGAGAATCATTGATTGGCTGCCTCCTGCACACTCCACAGTGGGGATCAAGCTCAAAACCTGGACGTGTGCCCTAACCAAGAATCAAACTGTGACCTCCTGGTTCACAGGTGGATACTCAACCATTGTGCCATACCGGCTGGGCTATTATATTTTTTAATCAAATAAAATTATAATTGAATGGAGATTTGATTCCATATCTCCAGGGTTACCACAATGGGGTTTATAGCAACTGCTATCACTAAAACAATACCTCAGTGGAGCCATGATGGCAGCACCATTACTACTGCAGGAAAGCGTCCAGTGGAAGAGGGTAGCCCCTTTGGTATTGTACCGTCAAACCTCCTCCGCATACAGCTTGCCCACAGCATCTGCAGCAGAGCAGCTTGACACTGGGTCATGTGAGCTCATCGTCTTTTGAAGCACTGAGTCTGTCCATGACATGTTCTAGCTGATCCAAACATCTCAACTGGCATTGACATCAGAAGAACATGGTGGATGATTTAGGCATATAAGAAATGCTAAAGAGTGAAGTGTTTCTCCTCTTGCCTGTGTTCTGTCAGGGATTCCTGGAATCCTATATAACAAAAGCCTAATATGCAAATCGTCCCCTCGGGTGGTCATTCGACCGGAGTTCGACCACTCACTATGATGTGCGCTGACCACCTGGGGGCAGCTCAGAACGTGGTGGGTGTCAGAGAGGCACAGCTACCTCTTGCGGGCTACCTGGAGGTGGGGCTGACAGGGATGGAGGTGCAGTGAGAATGTGGGGTGTCCGCTGAACTCGCTCTCACTCCCCCTGCTACCTTCCCCCAAGACGCCAGAGCTCATGTGCCAGGGAAGACCTGCGCCTAGGTCCCAGGCACCCACAAGGAGCCCACAGCTTCTTCTGGGTGAGCTGGGCCGCAGCCGCCGGGACCACAGGGCTCGCACAGAAGCCAGTCTGCGAGGCTGGCCAGGAGAGAGCGCACTGCCTGCCTGGCTTCCGTGTGATGCCCCTGGGCAGCCCAGAGACCCATGCTGTGTCCTGGCCGCACTCACTGCATCTTCACATGGGGACTCTGGCGCTATGACTTAGGCAGAGGGCGTCCAGGGAACCCAGGGGCCCAGGTGCTTCCCAGGGCCCAGAGGTCAGCTGGGACCTGCCCTCCCACACCAGATGCTTGCACTTCAATCACCGACCAGGCCTAGGGATTGCACCCATGCATGAATTTTGTGCACCGGGCCTCTAATTATCAAATAACTTGAACAGCACAACTGCTCTACAAATTTCTCTGAGGTAAACAGAAGTATTCAGATTTAGCGCAATAAATAAAAAATGTATACTCAATTCTTAAACTTAAGCAAACTCCAGATGTTCTATTATACAGGGTGGGGCAAATGTAGGTTTATAGTTGTGAGTATGCAAACAGAGTTTATTCTTGTATTATTATTTATTAGTACTCTGTTTTGCATACTCACACCTGCAAACCTCAACCTGTACACTCACATTTGCCTCACCCTGTACACTCAGATTTGAGATAGGCATGCTGAAAAAAAATATTTTTGATGTGCAAAAAGATTTCTATTGTATATTATATTCATAGCACTTGTTTTGCTTAGTACACATTAAAATTAGATCACTGATTGATCATTATTTTCTTTTTAAAAATTACCTGTATTTATAAGTGCAAATATATATTCTATACTTATGTATTTTACATACATATGTATTTTTGTGAGCAAAATAGTTGATCTGGTGATATTTCCTATGTCAATTTACCACGCCCACAACAGCATGTCTCTCCACAAACCAACATAACTCACATCTCTGACTATATATTAGGTTTTGATTTGGAGAGGAATGGTGAATAAGATTATGCCATCATGTAGAAAAGTACATTAAAAATACCTTAGGCAACGATATTCATTATAAAATATCAGAAACTTAAATCACCGATTCCCCATTATTTTCTTTTCTTAAATCACACACAAGCCGGAAGACAGAAATGTGCCTGGCTGCCGAGCTGAATGAAGAGTGTGTGGGTCACACATAGCCTATTCAGAAACTCGCTCCCTGATGAAGATGGAAACTGTAGAGAATGTTAATGGAAAGACAGAATCCAAAGTTCCTCGGTAGAGGCTATTACCGGACGCAAATGAAAAATGCAGAGCCCAGTGCTCTGGGCTCTTTGGCCCATTCTGCTGAATTAAAAGGGAAAATTGAAAAGGCTCCAATTATTCCATTTATTACCTTGATGAGTTTTTATAACATGAAATGAATTTTGTGATTAATGAGGATTTTATGAAGACTGTACATAAAAAAAAACTTCATCTACGAAAAGCAAATAGCATTATTTTCTGGCTAGTGAAGGTGAAAATGAAATGCAAAACAAAGTTGATTGACTTCCATTTAATATATAAAAGGTAGCACTAGTTAATAGAGTATTGATTAAAGATATAAAAAGAGATGGTGACAATTCATCAAATATCCTTGTTCTGGGTCCTCAGTGTGGCTGCTTAATAAACATCTTTTCTTATCATCGATTCATATTTTTATGTTACTCTTTTAATATATTTTGCTTTTTCCTATAGACATATCAAAATCACACAGTAACAGTACAGTAACACGTACTCATGCAAGAAAATATTATTTTTAAAAAACTCTTATTTTAACATTTTAAATGGGATTGATCTTAAATAGGTGCAGGCGCCAAAGGGCTGGGATACATTTAATTACAACACATCAGCCTTAATTAGTCAATTAATTATCAGGCACAAAACTATAATTGAAATATAGAGAAATATATCTATAATATATGTTCTTGGCCATTAGTAATTTGAACATATGATCAAATGCATGAAATTTATAAATTGTTTTATAAAATATTTATACATAAGACCATCTTTACAACATATGAAATTGTAAAACAATTTTTAAATCTTTAGAAATACTTGATTTTCTTCTTAAATTTATCTTCTTTTTCCTTTTACAAGACGTACTCTCCACAAAGAGACAACTTAACCTCACACACACACACACACACACACACACACACACGCACACACGCACGCACACATGCACACACAATTTCTAGCAATGTGAAAGAGTAGAAACACAAGAGCAGCCTCTTCCCAGGATTATGCATAAACAATCCCCAATCCTAATTCAAGGAAATACGTTAACTACTTTATATGCAACAGCTGCCTCCTTTGTTTTCCTCTATAATGATACATAAAGTGATGGGTAAACCCCTCAGGACTATACTCTTGCCCTCATGAGAATCCTACCTAATAAAAGGATAATATGCAAATAACCATCACTCCGCTACGCCCACGATTGGGCAGGCGGGAGGCTGGGGGTCGGGACTCGGGGTGGCCTATCCGGCCATTGAGAGGCGTGGGGGGTGGGCCTATCCGGCCGTTGAGAAGCGCCAGGGGCTTTTGGCCGGGTGCATGAGTGGACACCCAGCTCCCCTGCCATAGAAAGCGGGGAGCTGGGTGTCTCTCTGTGCATACGGAGAGACTATAAGATGCCAAGAAAGAAACCACTACTAAGGAAAGGACTCAAAAACTAAAACTATGGAACTTACAGGTAAAGAAATAGGAGAAAATCTTTGCTACTTTGGAGGTAGCTAGAAAGCTTAGAAGGACATAGGAAACACTAACCATAAAAAAGTAATTGTTAGATTTGTTAAAATTAACATCTTCTCTTGAAAAAAGACACCATTATGAAAATAAAAAGGCAAGTCATAGGGAGAAATTATTCACAATACGTATGTCTGAAACAGACTTTTATGGAGAATATCTATGAATCAGTCTTACAATTCAATGGTAAGAATACAGACAACCCAATGTTCAAAATGTGCAAAAGATTTGAACAGACACATCACAAAAATAAGATCTATACCATCATGTGATGATTAATATCATTAGTCATAAGGGAAATGTGGATTAAGCCTCAGTGATTTTCTACAAAACACACTAGAAAGGCTAAAATTAAAAAGACTGACAATAACAAGTATTGGAAAGTATGAGGAGCCACTACAACTCTCATGTAGGTGGGAGTATAAACTGTTGCACCCACTTTGGGAAATGTATTGACAGTTTCTTAGAAAGGTAAACATTCCCTTACCATAGACCCAGCAATGTTACCTCTTGGTATTTAAAGTAAATCAATAAATCATAACATTTGTTCACACAAGGATTTGTACACAGATGTCCATTGTAATCCTATATAATAAAGAGCTAATATGCTAATTAGACCAGATGGCAGAACAACCTTCCAGAACGATCAGTGGGTGGGGCTGTGAGGTAGCCGGGGCCACAAGGCAGCCGGGACTTTGAGGGCTGAGTTCCTGGCACAAATTTTGTGCATCAGGCCTCTAGTATATCATAAAGTTCATAACATTCTGCAACTCACAAATCTTAGAAGTGAATGGATTATGGGGGAAACCACCCTGTTTATAGTATAGTGTTTTAAGTATTTTCTTCTTTTTCTTGATGCACAGGTAACTTTGCCCTATGGTTGGCATTTTGAACCTAAGCAAGAAATCAGCAACTCTGTGAAATAAGTGCCAATCAATCCTACCCCATGTCTCTATCTTAATGGACTCTTATCCAACACAGGATAAATGGCCAACTTAACCCTCAATCCAATTGGTAATCTGGTCAGGTGGCCCAAGAAACCTCTACCTATAACCAAGAGTTAAGCCAAGGGAAAATACATCAAATAATTCTATTTTATCCTGCCTAGATTTCATAGATATTTTTCAACATATAAAAACATTAAAAATACAGTAATGCATTCTATATAATGATGATGGAGAAATAGGATTATTTGTATCATTGTATATAATGATGATGGAGAAATAAGCATTACCCTCCTCCTTGAAATGATATAGTCAGAGAGTAAAAATATTAGATCGACCAGTATTTTAAAAAGAAGTACAAGATTTTAGAGTTGAAACAGACAAAAACTCTGCATATCTTTTCTCCAAATTTCTCATTTATGTTAAAAAAAAAAGAAAATAGATTTATAGCACATCTCTGTATGCCTACCATTTATAGTCAAGCATAATTATTTTTGCCATTTACCTTCCAAGATAATAGAAACTAATAGCATTGTGCTGAAATAATTTTGAAGTGACATTAAAAAGCTGCTGAATATAGTTAAGTATTATTATTAATCACTACCTAGATTCAAGATCAATACAGCTTCACATTAAATTTAGCTTTGCCTGAATTATGCCTGAAAATATATTTAACCATTATGTGATGCTTCTACTTAGCTATATAGATCATACAATCCAAATTTTCCATATTAACCTTTTGCACTCGGATGTCGAGTGTGACAGTTATTGAATGTATCAATAATTTGAAATATTAAAAAATCCAAATAAATAAGTTTGTATGAAAAGAAACTCCAGTTTTTTATTCTACTGCCATGCTTTGTAAACCCTGGGGTATTTAAAAAATTAAATCCCAAGTAGAATAAAGGAATCGAGAAAAAAGCAAGTGAGTGCAAAGGGTTAATCACCATGTTAAATATTATATTTCAGTGTCAGCAAATGCTTCCTGTTTTTTTATTTTGAAAATTTTAGTCACTTTATTTTTTTATTTTTTATTTTTTTAATATATTTTATTGATTTTTTACAGAGAGGAAGAGAGAGTGATAGAGAGTTAGAAACATCGATGAGGGAGAAACATCGATCAGCTGCCTCCTGCACACCCCCTACTGGAGATGTGCCCGCAACCAAGGTACATGCCCTTGACCGGAATCGAACCTGGGATCCTTGAGTCCGCAGGCCGACGCTCTATCCACTGAGCCAAACCGGTTTCGGCGATTTTAGTCACTTTATATATTAGTGATATTTCATGATTCACAATAGTTACTTGGCATAGTTTAATTAAAATTTCCTCTTGCTGCTTTACGAAATACAATTCCATATGGAAATACCATATTATTTCCAAATTTTATGAGTCCATAATCACATATTTTTATTGAATTAATCTAAAATGTTAGTATAAACAAAAGAGATAATACTACAGTGTTTGCTATCCTTTATAGTCATCAAATTACTAAATCAATATTAGTTACAATGTGCAGAATATCAATCACTGCTCAGTCTAAAAAAGTGGGCAAAGCGATTTTCCCTCAAGTGACATAAGAACACACTATGCAAAATACCTGCAGCCATCCATAATAACTTAGGTTTGTAATATTTCTCATAGTTTACAAAGGAATTTCACATTTATTTGTATGTCTTATTCAGATTAATTCTATAAGGTCCCCATTTTAAAGAGGCCAAGGTGCAGGAGCAAGACCCTCTGTGATAGGATTGCGTCAAGTTAGCGTGTCTGTCTGGGTCTTCAGGAGAGAGATTATGACTGACACGTGGGCAGTCAAGCAGCTCCCAGAAAGAAAGTTTCCCAAGCTGCTGTTTAATGATACTCTCCCCTTTAATACTTCAAGTGGTATGAAGGAAGATAAATTCCAGGTACTCAAAGTTGGCCAAAAATAAGTTTGGATGGAAGTTGAGAGAATAGATGATTCTGAATATAATTTAATGGGGGTATTTTTTTATTTATATACTAGAGGCCTGGTACATGAAAATTCATGCACTGGAGGGGGGGGTCCCTCAGCCCGGCCTGCCCCCTCTCACAGTCTGGGAGCCCTCAGGGGTAGGAGGCGACCTGGCGATCGGGGAAGGCAATGCCCCCATCACACCACTGCTGCTGCCACTGCTGGCTGCACAAGCCCCGGCCGGCCCTGGTTACCTGAGCCTTGGGCGGCCCTGGGAAGCTGGGCAGCCACCATCCGAGGCTTGCCTGTGTCTCAGGCCGGCCCTGGGTGGCTGGGGAACTGAGAGGACTGGGGGACTCTGGAGGCAGGTGCATGGAACGGCTGGACCCGCCTGGGGGCGGGCCCAGCCATGCTGCATGCCTGCTGTCCTGGCGGGGCTGAGGGGACTGGGTACTGCCATCTTGTGGCTGTGGGTGCCACCATCTTTGAAGGCATGGCAGTCATTTAGCATATTCCCTCCTTATTGGCTGTGGGCACTGCCATCTTTGTGATGGCATGACAGTCAATTAACATAGTCCCTCTTTATTAGATAGGATTCATTCCTTGCCTCGTTACTAGGAAAAGGTTGGCTGATCTGAACAAAAAAGAACAAACCAAAAGAAATAAATATACCCTTAAAAATGGGAGTGTAATAATTTTTAAACATGGACTCAAATTCTTCTACACTCCACCCATTAAGAGATATGCTCCTTACCCTTAAATCTGGGTGGAGTTGTGACTGATACAATTATAGAGTGTGATATACATACTGTCAAATGGCTTATGAGGATAGTCCATATAAAACATGCAGATTCTGCCTTGTCTGACTGGAATGCTCACTTTTGAAGCCCCAAGCCCCATGTCTGACTGCCTTGAGGTCTCCATGCCATTAAGAAACCCAAAGCCCCCAGGAGCATCATCCAGAGATGCCAGTGAAGCTGTCCCCAGGTGATCCCAGCCCCCGTCTCTCAAGTCACTCACAGCCCTCTGGGCCTTCCTAGCTGTGCCCTGAACACTATGAAGACAAACTATCCACCTTGTGCCCTTTCTAAACTTCTGATTCACAGGACCTGTGAACATAAGAAGACAGTGGTGGTTTTGTGCCTTTAAGATTTGAGGTAATTGGTTATAAGTAATAGATAAATGATACAATGGATTATTTTGACATTTGTCAAGGCAGGGTTTTATTCCCACTTCTTCCTAAGAGCAAAGCTTTGGTATGACAAATAGGAAAGACACAATTTGCTTTATAAATAGCTAAGAGAGGCAGTCAAAAGTCGCAATATAAAATATTTGTTGTTTTTGTAGCTATTTCCCTCTGGAAAAAATAGTGAAAGATGTAGATTCAGGATTATCTGTTGCCTCTTTTGCATCAACACAGAGAAACAGAAGAACCTCGCCTTTCCCTTAAACAATGCAGTCTGGACCTCAGGCGGGTATAGTGGTGGAAATTACAGAAACACACACACACACACACACACACACACACACACACACACACAATATGAAGAGGAGGGGAGAGAGAAAAAGAGATGCCAAAATGCCCATCTGAGGTGGATGCCATGTACACCAATAGATGAGTCCAGGAAATGTTTGCACCATGCGCTGGACCATCTACTTATGATTCCTTCTGATAAAGGGTATGGCAACAGGAGGGGTTATATTTTGGAAGGTTCCACCATTAGGCTGTTGAATAACCACTGTGGAAACGATTCCAGTAAATCACAGTTTTAAAATCTGTTGGCAAAGTTGTTAAAATGTAACCAAACAGTAAAATGGGAATGTTGCCACAACTGGCAGTAGGGTACCATCCCTGAGTCAACTTGGGACTCATGCAGAGCGCAGCAGGAGGGGTGGAGGGGAGGTGAGTGAAGCCTACACTCAGAGAACTAGCACAGCCTCAATCACAGTTTTCTAACACCTTGTTCAGGGCTTCTAGACATCTTGAAACAAGAATAAAGCACCCGCAAAGGACTGAACGCCACCATCTAGATACAAACAGAATATGGAGAATTTAAAATGACTAGCCTGGGAATGAAAATTAATTTTATTGGCTTACATCTATGAAGTTGTAGAATCAGCAGAGCATTTCCTTTGTCTCCACTTCTTTGGGGGCGGGGCGGGGGGAGTTGAGACACAGGAAAATATAGAAGGAAGCCACCTGGAAGCCAAACCCAGCCGACGGAGTGTCGTCACTTCCCAGAGAAAGCCAGTTTCTTAGATTTCGGAGGCTTCACTCCTTTCTCACTTACCAGGGGTTAATATTTCTTCTAGGTTCTCCTCTATTCATTCATAATTTTAAAGTCAGTCTTTAAACATTAACGGATCGGTTTCTTCCTGCAAAAAAAAAAAAAAGGAAGGTGATATTTTTGTAACTTGTTAATAAATTTCAGCAAAAATATCATGTCTTGGACAATAACAAGACCTAATGTATTTGTATTGCAAATATATTTTATAACTAAGCAGGAATGTCTGGGAAGATGGAAGGGGGAAAAAAGACCTTGTTTATTTGCATTTTAATAGAGCAAGAATTGCATTTTGAAAACTGCTGCAGTTTCATTTTAAACCAAGCCATGTTTGAATACACACATTTCAGCATTTTTAAACACCTCTGTTTCCCATAAAACCACTACATACATTTAATTTCCTCAATTGTATATCACCATATTCAGGAAAAAGCAAGAACACTTTGGGCAAATCACTGGCAGTCATAATAGTACTCCGTGGAGTAAGTTCCATCTCAGTGCCCAGAAAAATACCAAATCTGACAAAATAGATTCTTATTTTCCTAAACAACAGGCCCCACTTCACTAACTCGAAATGACTACATGATATTACCACTTTTTAAAGGAACATTTTGTTTACATACTTCCTTTCTCCTTGGCTCTAAACCAAATGAATTGAGTTAGCTCAAATATTTTATTGGAGCTAGTGACCTTGTAAATAATACTGAACATCTAAAGAATGCCTGTTGTGGGTAGTTTATTACCAAATATATACAAATAGTAATGTGAAGAGATTGCGGTATCCATTCACATAGGAAAGAAACTAGAAAATTGGAACTGCTAAACTACTGTTTATGTAATGAAGTTTATAACTTCTAATTTTAAGTTAGTGCCACTTACTCCTCTAATGGGGAAACTAACTTTCACTAAAGTTAATTAGAAATAAATGCATTACATTGAGGGATTATTCCACCTATCAATAAAGCGGATGCTAGGTTGTTTTGATGCCTGTCATTCTAAAACTCATAAATCTTGAAAATAACATTGTCAATTCTTAATTATCTAAAAATTAACCTCTCATCTCCTCCTTCCCTGCAGTTTCAGAAGAGATATTATCCCATCTTTTTCATGGCTAAGGCTAATGGTTCCATCTCCAGACTGCTTTTATCTTTTGTTGCCTTTCTTAGAGAAGTACTTCTGTAATGGAAGACACTGGAAAGAGTTGAAAAGATTTACTTTCAGGAATAAACAGGCCTGGGTTCAGACCTCCATAACTGATCGCTTCCTAATTCCCTGAGATGTGACCTTGGGGACATTAATCACCTTGCATCTGTAGGTAAAGAGTTTGAAAAACCCTTTTCCCTACAGCATGGACATGTGGGCATTGGTTAGTTTTAGCCAAATGAATCCTGCCTGGTAAATTGCACCGAACAGGGAGGAACTATAAACATGCTGTGACCACTTTATGGGGGAAGTCATAAGTTTGAACTTCCCTAAATGTAAAGACTCTTGAAGCTAGTGTCTTCCTCACAAGAACCCTGGGAACTATGATTGAGGAGTTGTCCAGGGCCTATTGATTTCTGTGGAGCATGAGGCTTCCAATCAGACCCATTTTCATCGTCCTGGTGAATCTTATCCCCTAATACATGAGCTGTCTGCCAGAGTGCCGCATGATCTCCCATATGGGGAAAAGTGTGGCGCTTCCCTACTGGCATCTGCCTGTTCTGCATGCCCTTCTGAGCATCCTACTGTCAGATGTGACCTATGATAGTCCAGTGAGTCTGAATATTTAGCTGAGCCTAGAAGAATCCCCCCTCCACCATGATCAGTGAACAAGGATAATAAAATCTACCTTTTAATGATACCATGAGGATTAAATCAGATCACATGTAAAGGCATACACCCATATTGATTGGTTCAAACACACCTATATTTATATATGTCCACACATATACAGACCTGGGCAAAAGTAGGTTTACAGTTATGAGTATGCAAAACACAGTTTATTCTTGTATTATTATTTGTGAATTATTGTTATTATTTTCCACGTGAACAACTGTGAACCTACTTTTTCCCAGCACTGTATAGTATGAGAAAGCTTATTGCATTGAGATTTTGTCAAAATTGTAATTGAAAATGCATCAGTTAATCTCCCACTGATAATTATAAATTGATGAGGGCAGGAGTCACTCCTGTCATTTAGTGTCTACCATCAGTGAGCTGCCGCATAACAGGTACTCGGTTTATGTCTGGTCTTTCTTATCAGTGGAGATCCCAAATTGAGATCTGTGGGAAGCCAACTCCTTTTAACTTTGACAGGAGTTGTTTTAAATGGGAAAGAAAAAGACTCATTGGCCAAAGAAATTTGGGAAATACCTGGTCAGGTAACACTAAACAGATTTTCTTTTTATTACAGTGCTTCTTGCAATTCTCCAAAATAGAGTAGGGTGGGGAAAAGACATAAACTTACTGCCTATGCATATCTATCCCCCTCATTTTTAGGGCTGATTTTGAGATGGGTTTGATGCAGGAAATACTACCAAAAATCTAGAGCTAGATCCTCTTGGAGCTCTAAGTGTCTCTGGGTATAAACAGAGGCAACTGATCCTCTCATATACAAGTGAGTGGAACGAGAACAGAAAGATTTAGTAAATTTCCAAATCCCACAGCAAGCAATATGTCCCTCAAGAGCTCACCATTTTGTTGATTGAAAATTGCCCATGCAACTTGCTACAGTTTGTCTGTATTATACGCCCCCCTTCCACACACACACTAGTCATTCCAGATGCTAACAAAATAAGATGAAGTAGAAAATTGAGCATATGTCTAAGAACCAGAAGGATCCTCAGGTGCTAGGCCTGTGGGAGTGGCCTTGTCTGGTCCGCATGCATGTAACGCCTGGAATGTTTGTTCTCTACAAGCTCAAGATGAAGTTGTGCATTGCATCTGCTTTTCCCAGTCTGCCTTACATCCTCACCACTCAGCTCAGTGATAAACCTTTGGTTCTCTTAGCGTTTCTAAAGCTCTCGAACATTTTGAGATTCCACAGCAAGAGGAACCAACCATAAGCCTCTCATCGCCGCATCTTCACCATTTGGCACATAGTATGTCCTTACCAAACATTTTAAAAATGAATAGATGAGTTAATGTGAGAAGGAGAGTTTAAAGAGTCACAGAGCTGATCTGAGCCAGGAACCCTGCAGTGTCCAGAACCCAGTAGCTCTGAACACCAAGAATTTTGGAGGCAATGGAGACAGCAATGTTTGTCCTAATAATGACTAATCTTCCTGTTTCTGTGAATTGGGTGTTGAATACTTAATAAAATTCTGTCATTAATGATCAAATTCATATAAGCATTTACTGAAAACTCAAGACCTGACAATTCCTGCTATATTCCACTGGGCTTAATAAAGAATGTGTGGGATCTTGAGCACCTAGGCTGTCATTAATTTAAGGTTAAAAAGAATTCTTGAAATTTTTTAATCATTTTACTCAGGATAGGGCAATTTTTTTTCTTATAAAAAAACTATAAAATTATTAAGCTGCTGGAAAATTTAAGAAAAAATACTTGGAAAAGGGAACCTACTTTACCTAGAAAGATATTCTGGGGGAAAAGATAAGAGGTAAGTCCATAATTAGAACCTAAAAAAGATGAAGGTTATTGATGCACTATATGATGTATTATACATACAATTTTATTCATAAAAAAAGAAAAATGACCATCTGTGAAGCATTTAAAGTAATTTTGCACTATGTTTGTACTAGAAGAACAGAAGAAAAGGTCTGAGAGTCATAATGATGGTTGTGTTTGCTTTCCTTTTTACTGAATTTTGTGGGGTGATACTCGTTAACAAAATTACACAGGTTTCAGGTGCACAATTCCACAACACATCACCTGTACACTGTGTTGTGTGTTCATCACTGAAGTCAAGTTTCCGTCCATCACCATTTTCCCCCCTATGCCCTCTTCCCACACCTCCCCCCTCCTCCCCCCCGGCAATCCTCCACTGTTGTCCACATCTATGAGTTTTTTCATCTATTTCTCCTTTTTTCTCAATCCCTTCAACCCCCCTCCCCCACCCAGCCACCCAACAACCCCCCACCCCAAAAAAAAAAAAAACAGCTGTCAGCCTGCTCTCTGTCTATAGGTCTGTCTCTATTGTGCTTGATAGCTCATTTTGTTCAATAGATTCCCATATTAGGGATATCATATGGTACTTATCTTTCTCTGGCTGGCTTATTTCACTTAGCCTAATGTTCTCCAGATCCATCTATACTATTGCAAAGAGTAAGAGTTCCTTCTTTTTATGCCCAGTAGTTTTCCATTGTGTAAATGTACCCCAGGTTTTTTAATCCATTCATCTACTGATGGGCACTTTGGCTGCTTCCACATCTTGGTTATTGAAAAATAATGCTGCAATGAACATAGGGGTGCATATACTTTCAAATTAGTGTTTCCAGTTTCTTCAGATATATTCCCAGAAATGTAATCGGTGGATTGTAAGACAATTCCATTTTAATTTTCTGAGGTAACTCTATATTGTTTTCCACAGTGGCTGCACCAGTCTGCACAAAGGTTCCCTTTTCCCCACATCTTCACCAACACTTGTTTGTTGATTTATTTTTGATAGCAATTTTGACAGATTGAAGTGATATTGTGGTTTTAATTTGCATTTCTCTGATGATTAGTAACATTGAGCATCTTTTCATATGTCTATTGGGCCAACTGTATATTCTCTTTGGAGAAGTGTCTATTCAGGTACTTTGCCTCTTTTTTTATTTTTAAAAAAGATATTTTTTATTGATTTCAGAGAGGAAAGGAGAGGGAGAGAGAGATAGAAACATCAATGATGAAAGAAAATCATTGATCGGCCGCCTCCTACATGCCCCCTACTGGGGATAGGGACAGCAACCCAGGCATGTGCCTTGACTGGAATCGAACCTGGGATCATTCAGTCAATCAGCCAATGCTCTATCCACTGAGCCAAACCAGCTAGGGCTGCCTCTTTTTTTACTTGGGATGTTTGCTTTATGGTGTTGAGTTTTGTTAAGTTCTTCATAAATTTTGGATATTAACCCCTTATCAGATATATCACTAATGAATAGGTTCTCCCATTGAGTGTGTTGTCTTTTCATTTTGTTGATGGTTTCTTTTGCTTTGAAAAAACTTTTTTGATGTCGTCCTATTTGTTTATTTTTTCTTTTGTTTCCCTTACCTGGAGTGATATATCAGAAAAAATATTGCTATGAGAAATGTCTGAGATTTAACTGCCTATGTTTTCTTCTAGGATTTTCATGAGTTTTGAGTCTCCTAGTATCATTTAAGTCTTTAATCCATTTTGAGTTTATTCTTGTGTATGGTACAAAAAGCTTGTCTCGTTTCATTTTTTTAAGTCCTAGCTATAGCAATCAGACTACAAGAAGAAGAAGAAATAAAAGGCATCAATATTGGAAAGGAATAAGTAAAACTGTCATTATTTGCAGATGACGTGATACTGTATATAGACAGCTCTAAAAATTTGGCCCAAAAAGTATTAGAACTGATAAATGAATTCAGTAATGTAGCAGGATACAAAATAAATATCCAGAAATCTGTTTCATTTTATATACCAATAATGAAATATCAGAAAGAAAATTAAGAAAATAATCCCATTCACAATTGCTTTAAAATTGTGCTTTAAAAATAATAAAATACTTAGGAATAAATTTAACCAAGGATGTAAAAGACCTATACTTAGAAAATTATAAGACACTAAAGAAAGAAATTTAAGAAGATACAAATAAATAGAAGTATATACCGTGTTCAAGGATTGGAAGAATTAACATCATTAAAATGTCCATACTACCCAAAGCAATCTATAGATTCAAAGCAATTCCTATCAAAATACCAATGGCATATTTCACAGAACTAAAACAAATATGCCAAGATGTTTATATGGAACCACAAAAGACCTCGAATAGCCACAGCAATGTTGAGAAGAACAAAGTTGGAGGAATCACGGTACCTAATATCAAACTGTAGTATAAGGCCATGGTAATCAAAACAGCATAGTA
Source organism: Cnephaeus nilssonii (assembly GCF_951640355.1). Lineage (NCBI taxonomy): Eukaryota > Metazoa > Chordata > Mammalia > Chiroptera > Vespertilionidae > Cnephaeus > Cnephaeus nilssonii. Next base: position 57,700,439 of record NC_137077.1, read on the forward strand.
CCGCCATAAAAACAGACTTATGGATCAATGGAACGAACAGAGAGCCCGGAAATAAGCCCACGCCTTTATAGTCAATATTTGACAACAGAGGCAAAAACATACAATGGAGTAAAGATAGTGCATTCAATAAATGGCTTTGGGGATATTGGACAGATACGTGCATAATGATGATTTTGAAGGAAAAACTTTTACTTTTGCTGTTAGTAAAATGAAATCAGAAATGTGGTCTGAGACAATACATAGATATCTGATTTATTTGACTAGAAAGGAATCTCTCGGCCCTGACAGAATGGCTCAGATGGCTCAGTTGGTTAGAGCGTTATCCTGATACACCAAGGTTTCAGGTTTGAACCTTGGTCAGACACATACAAGAATCAACCAATGAATGCATAAATAAGTGGAATGACAAATCAATGTTTCTCTCTCCTTGCCCCATTTCTCCCTCTTTCTCTAAAATCATTTTTTTTTAAAGAAAAGGAGTTTCTCTAGTGACTCTTAGCAATCATTAGCATTCTAACCTCAATCTTATTAAATTGAAATTAGTTTTTGAGACTAAACATCTTTCTTTTATTCCAGATTACCTGAAAAGTGTTTCATCAGCATAGAGGGGGTTCCTGGATTCAGCAAATAAAAATATAGGGCACCTAGTTCAATTTGAATTTCAGATAAATAATGAATATTTTTCAGCATAATTTTTTAGTGTGTGTTGCATGCAATATTTGATACATAAGCATACCAAAAAGTATTCATTGTTTATATTAAATTAAAACTTAACTAAGCATCCTGTATTTTATGTGGCAACCTTAACCATATAATATGTCATTTAGAGATATATGGGGATCTTAGAAAAACCTCCGCTTTAATTTTTTCAAAGGACTTAAGTTGAAAGGATGTTGTGAAAGTTAAATGAGTTAATGGATGCAATGCACCCCCAAAATGGAGGGCACGTGATAAATAGTTAAGTGGTTGCTTTTTACTAAAGCTTTTGAAATTTTAATAGGTGCTTCTACTAATACTGATAAATATTATTTTATAGATGATAAAATGTAGGCTCAGAAAGAGTAGGTGACATTATCAAAGTCTTGCTGATATATAAAGGTAGCAGCTTATGACCTCTAACTCCTAAGCTGATGCTTTTCATAATATCCCTATCTGTTGTTGGCCACAATTTGTACAACTATATATACTGTTACTACAGAGTATTAGTGTCCTGGCCAAAGTGACAATATAGTTTTAAAAGATTTATCTTCTCTTTGTCTTCTTTCTGTGATTAACAACTATAGTTTCAGCAGTTGCAGAAATAACTAGAAGAAATGCATATTTGACTTGAAGCATTCAGATATATATTAAGGATTTAAAGTTATTTTATTTTGAATTGTAAATGTGAAGCCTAGTGATCACCTAAATGGCCTTATGAGAAGCCTGATTTTATATTTCAATTATTGAATAGTCGAAGGTCAATATTTATTTGGTTTTGAAACTAAATGGCTATAGCTATTGATCACAGCATAACAAACTTGCCCAAAATACAGATTGATTTGAATCAGATACACTGGGTAAGAATTACAGTGAAGAATGGTCACATCTAAAACATTAATTATTTATTAACTTTTTTAAAGAGCCAATACTTAGTTTTCCTTTTACATTTAAAATTCTCACCTGCACAATCCTGATTGAAAAGCATTGGTTTTTACACATTTTTTTGAGTAATTTCTGGACTGCAGGGGTTTCTCGATGTCATCAGTAAAAGTAAAGCCATCAAAGAAAAGTGCAACATTTTTACTAACCTATCTTAAAAAAATCACTTATAAAATAACGCTTCAATCACTTCTTCTTGGCTAACAGCAGGGTTTTCCTCAAACTTTTTAGTGCTCATAGTGGCCCACACACTTGGATAAGTTTACTCCATCTTATACTTTGTGGTCAGGTTGCAACAGTGAAAATAATTAGGGGAGCAAATATACTTTACCTCAATCAGAATTCTAGGTGCAATCTGTAGCGGGCTCTGCAAGAACCAATTTGCAGTAGCCAAGTAAGTCAGAAGCACTGTGCACGGGACATTGTGCAAGATAGGTTCTCCGGAGGTGGGACAACTTCTGATGGACAACCATGAAGGCAACGAGGGCTTACTCAGTGTCAGTGGGGTCTTGGCTGATTCAGTTAAGGTTAGAACTTTCCCAGGCAAACATATAATTAGAGGAGTATTGTATCCAAAATAACAGCATTTCAATTTAAACACCTAAATGTAATTTGGGAGATAAAGAACATAATTAAGATGACCCCAAACATCATAATTTATGAACTACATATTGATAATGGAAAAAGCATTGCTAAGAGCGTCACATGAAATAGAGTCAGGAGGCTACTAGGGAAGTGGAGATTATGCACATCTTCTGCCCTAGTTCTCAAAGCTGCTATGAAGTCACTAACCTGTTGCTAAATTCAGCTCCAGCCCCTGCCATAAACATCCTAGAACAACAATCTATAATAATAAAAGGGTAGTATGCTAATTAGACCATTAGACTGAACGTCCTTCTGGGCCTCATTCCAGACAAAGCCGGGGCCAGAGTGAAGCCAGGTCCGGGTGCCTGGTGGCGGTGGCCAGAGGGAAGCAGCCCAGGTGCCAGAGGGAAGCCTGTGCTGGCAGCTGGGGGAAGGAAGGCCTACTCTTGTACGAATTCCATGCATCAGGCCTCTAGTTTTTTTTATATAAGGCACTAGAGACTTGATGCATGAAAATTCATGCAAGAGTAGGCCTTCCTTCCCCCACCACCAGTTTCCCTCTGGCAGTTGGGGCCTGGTCTTCCCTCCCAGCTCTGGCTTTATCCGGAAGGTTGTCTGGAAGGATGTCCAGTCTAATTAGAGTAATATTATAATTGTTATTCACCATGACCATGACTTATCCTAGCAATGAAAGGTTAGTTTAAGTTCTACAAATTAATATAATACAATGAATAAAAGACCAAACAATATATTCATCTCAATAGATTCAGAAAAAGCATGTAATGAAACATAAGGACTTTTCATGATAAAAACAATAAAAAAGTCAGAACTTTCTTTGAAAAAAAATTTTTTTATTGATTTCAGAGAGAAAGTGAGAGGGAGAGAGAAATAAAAACATCAATGATGAGAGGGAATCACTGAGCCGCTGCCTTCTCCATGCCTCTTACTGGGGATAGAGCCTACAACCTGGGCATGAGCCCTGACCTTGAATCAAACTGAGACCTCCTGGTTCATAGGTTGATGCTCAATCACTGAGCCACTGAGGCCAGGTGAAAAGAATTTTCAATTTGATAAAAAGCCATCTATGAAAACACTGAAAGCTAGCATGAGACTATGTAGTGAAAGAGTTAATGATGTCCCTTTATGATCAGTGACAATACAAGGATGCTTGTTCTTACCACGTATCCTATCTAATAAAAGAGTAATATGCAAATTGGCCATCACTACAACACACAAGAGGGCTGCCCTCATGTGGTCAAAGATGGCTGCCCCATGTTGAAACCAGATGGCCACCACAAGATGGCCAGCAGGGGAGGGCAGTTGGGAGGGACCAGGTTGGCAGAGGAGGAAAGTTGGGGGTGACTGGGCCTTCAGGGAAGGGCAGTTGGGGGGGACCCAGGCCTACAAGGGAAAGCAGTTGGGGGGACCAGGCCTGCAGGGGAGGGCAGTTTAGGGGGACCAGGCCTGCAGGGGAGTGCAGTTAGGGGCAATCAGGATGGCAGGGGAGCAGTTAGGCATCAATCAGGCTGGCAGGGGAGTGTTTAGGGGGTGATCAGGCTGGCAGGCAGAAGTGGTTAGGGGCAATCAGGAAGGCAGGCAGGCAAGCAAGCAGTTGGGAGCCAGCAGTCCTGGATTATGAGAGGGATGTCCTACTGCCCTTTTAGGCCCCATCCCTCAAGGGGTCCCAGATTGGAGAGGGTGCAGCTGGGCTGAGGGACACACCCCCTCATGCACGAATTTCGTGCACTGGGCCTCTAGTCTATAATAATAAAAGCATAATATGCTAATTAGACTGGACAGTCAAATGACCTTCCAACATCATTCCGATGTCCTTCTGGATGAAGCCACAGATGCGGGGGCCAAGGCAGAGGTGGTTAGGGGTGATCAGGCAGGCAGGCAAGCAGTTAGGAGCGATCAGGCAGTCAGGCAGAGTGGTTAGGGGTGATCAGGCAGGCAGGCAGAGTGGTTAGGGGCTATCAGGCAGGCAGGCAGGCAGGCAAGTGGTTAGGAGCCAGCAGTCCTGGATTATGAGAGAGATGTCCAACTGCCGGTTTAGCCAGCAGTCAGACATCAACAGGCAGTCAGGGGATCTGGGGGGTTCCAGATTGCTAGAGGGTGCAGGCCGGGCTGAGGGACCCCCTCGCCCCCATGCATGAATTTTGTGCACCGGGCCTCTGGTGGCTACATAAACACATATGAACTTCACTTCCTTATCATTTTCACCACCACCCTTGTTTGTATATTGGAACTAACCAACCCTGTAACCTAGCCAGCAATCCTTCATTTGTATGAAAGAATTTCATTTTGTGGGTTTTGCCTTTATAAAGCTGCCTTTGCTTGTTCTCTCCAGAGCACAGTTTGGGTTGCTACCTAAATCTTTGTTTCCTGGATTTAAATTCTTTAATACCCCAAATAAATGTTTAATATTTTTATAGTCTCAGATCTTCATTGGTTAATGACGTACATTAATAAAACAGTAAATAGTTAACAAAGATCCACTCAATTTTGTTGTAAACCTGAAATTACTGTAAAAATAGTCTTAAAATAACATATAATCAAGTATTATATGATAGTAATAATAAAATAGTGTTTCTACTTTAACAAATTTTTAGACTCCAAATTTACTTTTTCTTACAAGTGACAAATTACATTTTTAACTTAAATTATTTTGTTATACAAACCTGTAACTCTTTTGTTATACCAACATATAACCTACATGAAGTCATAAACTTTATATATGAATAGCTATTCTAAATTTATAAAATCTTTAAACAAACAAAAACTATAAAATCAATAATTTCAAATTTTGCATTATTAATTTAACAGGTAGTATTATTTTACTAAACAACAGTATTTTCAATGTATGTATGATACATACTGTATTCCTATGATGAAAGTTCTGAGTTTAATGATATGTATATCTACTTTTTTACTGTGGGAAAACATACATAACAAAATTTACCATTGTAGCCATTCTTTCAGTGAATAGATCTGGAGCGTTAAATACATTCACATTTTTTGTTCAACCATCACCACCATCCATCTCCAGAACTTTTACATCTTCCCAAACTGAAACTCTGTGTCCATTAAACACCAACTCCCTATCTTCCCCTGCCCCTAGTGCCTGGCAACTGCCATTCTACTTTCTGACTCTGAATTTTACTACTCTAGGTGCCTAATGTAAGTGGGATCATACAATATTTGTCTTTTTGTGACTGGCTTACTTCACTCAGCCAGTTGTCCTTAAGTGTCATCTGTGTTGTAGCATGTGTCAAAATTTCCTCTGCAAGGCTGAATCATATTTCATTGTGTATATGTATCACATTTTGTTAATTCACTCATCGCACTTAGGTTGCTTCCACCTTTTGCCTATTGTGGGTAATTCTGCTATGACCATCAGTATACAAATACCTGAGTCCCTGCTTTCACTTCTTTTGTGTATATATAAACACAAGTGAAATTGCTGGATCCTATGGTAGTTCTATATTTAATTTTACTTAATTGTCATACTATTTTTCGCAGCAGCTATACCATTTTACATTATTACCAGCAACCAAGTTAAATTTTAGCAGTGCCCTGATCTTGAAGCCCAACTGCTTAATTTGAATTGACCCTGTTGGCTGCTAATGAAAATAACCTCAAAAATTATTCTGACAATGGTGTTCCTCATAAGTCCTTGATTTTAATGAATGAAGATTTCTGCTTCAAGCCCTGTGAACATTCTATGAGTTACTTCTAACTTCTGCCTATTTTGGGATCTTCATTAGCATGTGTGTGCATTAATGTAACAAAGGGAGAAAGACACATCTCTGTGACTAGTCAACTACTCAAGAAAACCAGTCTTTCTTTTTTTTTTTTTTTTTTGGGGGGGGGGAGGTCATCCTATATTCATTTGCAAAAGCTTCAGCATCTCTCTTCTTTGTCACTAATCCTTATGTGCTTCTTTCTTGTCCTGTTTCCAGGACTGGGTTTTCTTTAGGTACAGTCTTAGATTTACCAGTCATCTAAAGACCATTAGTGACCATTGTCTTAAGTCACATTTCTAAGACAAGAGGAATTCTGTCCTGGACCCTCAAGTCAATTTTGGCTTCTCCTAGACTCCTCAGGTGGCCACAACTTCCTATATTATCATTGCCTCGTCTTCATCATCACAATTTCCTGCCAGGTACCAGTTTCTGAACTCTCATGTTGTCCATTGTTTGAGGCAGAAAGAAATAACTTCTGACACCATTATGCTAAGAAAAATATCACCCATCCAATTCATTCTGATCTTTTCTAATTCCTTCCTTTTTTAAAAAAAGAGGAGTAATTCAGGATATATCTAGAAAAATATATAGCAGAATATAGATATATTTATTAATTTTTTTCTATAAGAGAGAATTTCTGCCCTGCTGGTGTGGCTCAGAAGTTGAGCATTGACTCAGGAATCAAGAGGTCGCTGGTTCGATTCCCAGTCAGGGCCCAGGGCACATGCCAGGTTGCGGGCTAGATCCCCAGTGAGGGGCATGCAGGAGGCAGCTAATCTATGATGATGTTCCTCTCTCATAGATGTTTTTATCTCTCTATCCCTTTCCCTTCCTCTCTCTCTAAAAACCAATAAAAACATTTTAAAAAGAAAAGGGAGGATTTATGCCCTTAAATATAATGAAAAAAGTCAAAGAAAATTATAACATTTCAAACATCAGTACATAAAGAATTGCTACAACATAGGCAAACCCAGAGAACATTATGCTAAGTGAAATAAGCCAGACACAGAAAGATAAATACTATATTATCTCATTTATATGTAGAATATAAAATAAACTCACAGAAGCAAAGAGTAGAATGCTGGTTGCCAGGGACTGGGGAGGAGGAAATGGGCAAGTGCTTGTCAAAGGGCACAGAGTTTCAGTTATTCAAGATAAGTATTTCTAGGTGGCCACTATCCAGGATAATGCCTATAGCTGACTGTACTGTATCCTTAAATTTTGCTAAGAGAGTAAATCTATGTTAAGTGTTCTTACATAAATTAATTAATTAATTAATTAAAGAGTGGGTAGAAATTTTGGGAGGTGATGAATATGCTTGTGGTGCTGACAGTGGTTATAGATAGTTTCTCAGGTACATATTATCCCCAACTAATGGAGTTTTAGGCATTAAATATGTATAGCTTTGTATAACTCAATCAAATATCAATAGTTGTTATTATTTTTAAGAAAAACAACATATGACCGAGGAGGAAAGGCCTTAAAAATATTATCGATAATTAAATCAAGTGTTGGGATGACCAGAGATTTGGTTTTTTTATAGATTTTTTTGTTTTCTTTCCCAAATAATTATACGTTACTCTCATTGTTAGCAAAAATAAAATAGTTAAATAAAGTAATTGATGATTTCAACAAAATGCATAGTAGTGCATTGGAGGTATATCATCTTGATAATCTTGTGTTCCACCACGAGCTACCTGGGCTTGGTCAATCACAGAAGCTCTCTGACCCTTGGTTTACCTGTCTGATATTAGGTATGATACTTTTAACTTGAAGGACTGATAGCAGGGCTTTGAGTAAACATAAATGTGAAGCAACTAAATGTGATTTGTAGTAAGTGCTCAATATATAAGAGCTAATATTAATTTTTTTTGTAAAGTTTTGACTTTTTAATCATGCTGTTCCCAACCTCTGGAGAACAAGAAACACAGTGTTTAATACTCTGAAGCTGTGGCCGACATTATTCAACTGGGCAGAAAATCCATTTAAGCACCGTTAACATTCAAAAGTTCCCCAGCCCTACCTGTCTACCTGCACTAACGATCCCCAGTAGCAAGACACCTGCCTTTTATTCCTCCAATGAGGCTCTGGCACCAATGCAGTGGCTGGTTATGTTTCTCACATTCTGTCTTTCACATGCACCACTTTGTTTAGAGTTCTGTAAGCACCTCTCAGAAAGTAAACTTCCGTGAGCCAGGTAAACTCGGCTATCCTGTGGCACAATCTTGCTGAGTCATTAAGTGCTCTAGAGTAAATCCTCCTGCTCTGCAGTTTAATAGGGAATCGCTCAGAGTTGTGGAATCAATTATGTTCCTGCTCCCTTGCTTCTCTCTACAGAAAAGAATTGACAAAGGACACAGAGAGGCCTGGTCAGCGAAATGAGTCTGTTCTCCCTTAACTGCAACTTCATCAGCATGGTAGTCTCAGTGTTAATGAACATTAGTCCCGTCAAATTTCAGCTGGAAGTAACCCAGAGCATTCTCCAAGGTAGTCAGTCATTTTGTAGATGAGGAAACTGAAGTCCAAAGAATGAGCGACTCACTGGGACATAGTAGACACTGAATACAAACTTGGTGAATGAAAGCCTTTATGTCAGAGGGCTAGATTGTAAGACAAAAAGTGATAGCTAATATGTTTTAAGGGATTACTGTTGTTGCACACTATTCTAATTGTTTTACATACATTAGCTTAGGGCACCCTTGACACAACACATTTTACAAACAAAGAAACTGAGATATATAACAGTTCAGTGACTCTACCAAGGTGACATAAATGATAAATGGCGGAGGTGGACCTTGATCCCAAAAACTCTTTCCTCAGGTCACATGTCACATACTCAATAAATGGACTATACTTTTCCTAGGATTAAGACTCTAGTCCTGTGTTTCTATTTTAAAAATATCTCTTACGTTTTTCATTTCTTTCCACTATCAGTATTAATCAAGTTCCACCGTCCTCTCTCACCTCTATTCCTGAAACAGCCTCCTAATTAGTCTTCTCTCCAGTCTTTTCCCTCTACTATTCTCCCCAGTACCATCAGACTGATGATCCTTCTAAAAGACAAATTTAATCATATTCTCCATGGTTAAACCTTACAGTGTTTCCTCATTATCTTTGGTATATAACTCAACTTATCAATGGGTTATAAGACCTTGGATAACCGTTTTCCCCTTGAAATTCCTATGTCAGTTTTATAAACTTCTTTCACCTCCTACAAAGCAATACTCTCTTTGACCTCTACTCTGGTCTACCCCTTGCCCTAGCTGGCTGACTTCTATTGATTCCAGGTTGCAGCTTATACATCACGTACTTGGGAAGGCAGCCACCCAACCTGTCCCAAGTCTTGCTTAGAGGCCCCTTCTTTGTATATGATTCTCTAGCAAATAACTGATCACACCACAGTGAATCTTTATTGCTATTTAGTTGCCTGTTTTTCCTATTAAATTATTTACCAAGTGAAAAATCAAGTTCATCTTTTTATCATTAGATCCCATTTGCCTGATAAGTCTGTTAACCTCTCTGTACTTCAATTTCCTCAACTAAACTGGGTATGATCGTATTTACATTGAATGAGAAAAGACACATAAAGTATGTAGTGCCTGGCACATAGTGACTTAACAAATGACAATAAATATAGAATACATATATATATATATATACACATAATGGTTTAGTAGACTATTTCTTCCCAAGGGAGTTCTGAACCTGTGGTTGTGTGCATGGGAAAGTGTCCTCCAGGGAGCCAGCAACATACAGTACATCAGCGCCTGCCATAGGCTATGGCCTAACTACTAGTAGGTCCTTATTCACTTAGACCCCCTCTTACTAGAAATTACCTTTCCATTCTTTCCTCCTTTTCTCACCCTGATTTTCTAACACTGACCCTGTCACTATCAGAGTGAGCTGAACTTTCAAATATGGTTTTCATTCAGCTTTTTATACCACCTAGCAACATTTTCAAAGAAGTCCTTTATCTCCAGAATTAAATCTTTCTTGTCACCTGCCCAGAACTACGCAGCCCATAACTTTATCAAGTTCTAAATGAAGGAGTGGCTCTGTCCACCTGAAAATCCATGCTTTCGTATGGGCCCAATCTGCCTCCCGTCCAAAAGAATGGGGTCCATGTACAAAGCTACACCAGCATGAGGTTCTCCAGTGCAACCAGCCAAGGCCTACTTTGTAGGCCTTCACTATAAATACATACAGGGTGGGGCAAAAGTAGGTTTACAGTTGTGAGTGTGCAAAACAGTTGATTCTTATATTATTATTAAGTATTGTATTATTTTCCATAAAAACAACTGTAAACCTACTTTTGTACCACCCTGTATATTCTGTATTGATACATATAAATAGACATACTAATATATGTATGTATAAAAAACAAAAAGTGGTTTGTAATATAATTTACTTCATATATATAATATATAATGAAATAAATTACATTAAATATGAAGGTCTGCACTAAGACTGCGGAGTTAGAGAGGAAAGGATGGATTTAAGCAATATTTATAATTTAGAAGCCCCCTTTTAATCAAATTTTTGTGGTCTCCCAAGATTCAATGGGAAGGACACAGAAAAAAAAGAAAGGGTTTTTGAAAGGCTAAGTTAGAGGTTCATGACTTGTCACATCACGTAGTTGATATATTTAATATACTGTACAACTCAGCAGCCTAATGTATGTCTTCCCTTAATCCTTTTTCATTTCCTTGCTAATAACATTTCAGACTGACAGGAGTTCTCAGAACAACACTGTAAGTCAAAATAGTATCATTTTAAGTCTAATCCCATATATTTTTATAAAAGGGAATTGTGTTCTGACCAAGAGGTTGATATCCGACATTTTAAAAGCCAGACCTCAAATGTCACATTTAATTGACTGTGTGAGTACGCTGTATGAATAAAGACCATTTGTCAAGAGACAGTGCCTGAGTCTGTAAACCATACAGAACCTCAAGAATAACACTGGTCATCACAGGGTTTGCCACCTGAGACCTGAAACAGAGAATCAAATCTTATGAACTGAAACACACCGGGAGTCAGTAGGTCAGTGCAGCGCCGTGCTATTTGCTGTAATGGCACTGAGCAATCACACGGATGGGTTGGTAGAGCAGCGGACCTGTGAGTCACTATTGGAGAACCACCCTGGGTTTGTTTTCAGCTTAAACTATCTATGAAAGAGACACCTGGCAATGCCCCTCAAGGCGATGCTCTGACTTAGGAGCTGACAAAGCCAAGACGAGTGTCTATTTATCTTCATTGCAGAGAGCTAGATGGCCGTGCGACCTGGGAAAGTTCCAGGGACGCGGCTCAGCCTTGATGATGAAGAGATCAGTGCTTTAAGAGAAAGAACAGCAGCTTGGCCCTAGCCAGCTTGGCTCAGTGGATAGAGCACCAGCCTGTGGACTGAAGGGTCCCAGGTTCGATTCCAGCCAAGGGCACATGCCTGGGGTGCGGGCTCTATCCCCCAGTAGGGGGTGTGCAGGAGGCAGCTGATCAATGATTCTCTCTCATCATTGATGTTTCTATCTCTCTCTCCTCTCTTCTTCTCTGAAATCAATAAAGAAATATATTTTTAAAAAAATAACCAGCTTGAAGGCCAGGCCAAATACATCTGGTTTCACTGCGGTATTGCACATCCTTTGTGATCTTTGGAAAGAGAATGGAAGCACATTTTTACCTGTGAAATAATGACTGACTTATATCGTTTATAAGTACTAAATACTTAACATACAAATAGCACATGGAAAGGTGACAGGAATGTAAGTGCCCATCAAATGTGGTGCTGTTTTCCCTCAACTTACTACAAGGGTGGTTCAAGACTACATAAAAATCACGCAGGGTGCGTGTAATATGTAGGTTCCTATCTCTACTTTCCAGGAATTCTAACACATAGCTCTAGAGTTGGACTCAGAAATGTACATCCCAAAGCACCCCGGTGACTGGCACAGTTGATGCACTGACTGACCACATGCGTGTTGAGAGAATGTTAGAAAACTGAAACAGTGACTCAGAGACACAAAGGGTCACTCCTGGACCCACTACAAGAAAAGGACTCGGTTTCCTGGAGTGGCCCTAAATCTCCACAGGGAAGACAGTCATTCATTACCTCAGGCCAAATGTGGAATTTTTCTCAGAGAACCAAAGGTCACTGGTTTTTTTAAAGACGGTATTCTCCTGTCGCCCCAGGTCTAAGACAGAACTATAAGTGATTGTCCGATGACCAAGAATATTTGATTTAAAAAAGATGAACTCTCATTTAAGCTCAGTGAATGTTATCAATAAAAAGATAAAACAAATATTTGAGTGTTAGAACATGTTTTTCCATTCAAATTCATCATTTCCTGGGAGATTGTTTTAAAACCCTGCTTTGTTATCTCAGAATTCCTAAAGAACAAAGCCAGTTTCTTCTCATTACCCCTTCCCTTGACATTTCCTTTGCTCAATTCTGTACCTGGAACTCTCTCATTAAGAACGGTGAGTCAGTCCTCTCTGTATAGGATGTAGTATTATCTACAGTGTTCTAACACAGCAGCAAGTACATTGACATCCTACCTGAATTCCCCAAACTGTTCATCTGACTAAGCAAAGCTCAATTCATTTACCTCCCCAGACAACTTCCCACACTAGCAGTGGTTCTTGAGGAAACCAGCTATTCTCATAACCTGGTGTGTTTTTCCATTCATCTAACAGCCTTGCTCTTTAGATGTATGAATACATTAAATCACTCAGTGCTGCGTGGTGGTAAATCACTGCTCTGCACGCCCGACTTCCACTGAAGCCACTGACAAGAAAGAAAGCCTCATACAAGGAGATCACATGATATAAGACCCTTGCTCCAGACATGGTCTTGGGGGAGCCAGGGTTCATTAAGGGGAAGAAGGAAGAAGAGGAAGAAGACGTGACCATTCGGCATGAATCAAAAATGAAAAGAAACAATTTAGACCCCTTCTTTTAAAATAGGTTTTGTATATGAGAGAATAAGAAATGATTTTCCCCAAATTACAATCTTTTGGAGACAAAACTAAACTGGGCTTTGTAAATAAGAATTTAGGACTTAGGATAAAAATAGTTTTAAAACCTCTAATCATCACTTTCAAATTCTAATACATTTTTAAAAGTTCCTAAAAATAACTCCAAATATCGCTCTATGTTTAGGTTTTTTTTAGGGCTCCAGAGAAAAATCAAAGGACTGGTAATCAGCACTTTTAAGATTAAATTCTAAGTGCCCCCAGATACAGGAAATGGAACTTTCTTCTCTTTAAAGTCTTATGTAGAATGTGTCTTCACTGAGTGCAATCAGGTAAAGAACATAAGAAAAAGAACTCATTCTGAGTTGAAACCAAATTTCAGAGGTACTGGAATGGGAGTGGGGGTGGGAAATGGAGGGGAGAAGGACCCCAGAAAAGGGAAGAGAGAAAATATCAACAATCTTTCAAACATTTAAAACACAATATATAGTACCATATCTATAGTCTTTGTAGCTGCAAGATATTGCTTCAAGCTAAAATGACAAATGAATTAAGAAATATTCTGTTTTGTGGAATATAATGAACAACATAAACTAATGAACAAAAATAGATCCAGAGTCATAGAAGCTTGGAACAGACTGTCAAACCTCAGAGGGAAGGTGGGGGTGGTGATATGGGGGGAAGTAAGAGATCAACCAAAGAACTTGTATGTGCATAACCAATGGACACAGACAGTAGTGGGGTGAGGGCATGTGCTGGGGGGTGGGAGAGGTCAATGGGGAGGGAAGGAGACATATGTAATACTTTTAAATAATAAAGAATTTAAATTAAAAAAAATAAATGGTTTGTTTTAAGAAAAATATCAAAGAAGGGAGCCATGAGGTCTCCTATAAATACTCAGTTCTTACATAGTACACTCTAACTGTGCTACAATATATTTCTATACATCTTCCCTCAAACATATTTATTACCTAAAGTAAGTTTCACCTGTTTCTGGTTTCCATAGTAAAGTCTCTATTGTGCCTAAGTTTTAGTCATTAAGAACCTCTTATTATGAAGGAGAAATCTTTGAAAGTTTTTCATTTATTTCCCCCTTGAAATATTCCTGTAAGACTTGACTGAATGATAATATTCATTCAGCAAAAATTCATGGAGTAGCAACTGTTCCAGGCTCGGTGCTTTCATGGTTGGAGGTGGCTGCATTAAGAAAACTTGCTGAGCATCCTGACACCTCCAGCTTTGCTGCCCAATGAGTGCTTCTTCCTGCTCACACAGGTCACACCCTCCTTGTTAGAAGGAATGGCTACAGAATGAACGACATGTGAGATTTCATTTCTGTTTATCACTGGCTGAAGCACCTTATATCTGTACCACCAACTCCACCATTAGGATTATTGAGCCACTTGACCTACACTGCCTTTCATTACTAGCCCCAGGAAACTCTGGACCTGTGAAGTGGCTTCGTTTGTTTTTGTACGTGCCAAGCAGTGAAATCTAGTGTTCAGAGAGAGATTATTGATGCAGAAACATGGAGCAGAAGCAAAAAGGATACAAAATATTACCTGAATTATTAATGTGTTACAATTACTTTTATAGCATGGCTTAGTGCCAGGCTGCCTTTGGGTTCATTCCATGAACTATCCCTATATAAATAACCCAATAAGTTTTCTTTATTCTTTGGCTTGAGGTACATGGGAAGTTTTAAGTAAGATAATTCTTCATGATCAGATACCTTTCCCATCACTTTTCTTTAGTCACATTAACCTTGGAGCACCCCAAATATCTCTATCTCCAATATCACTAGAGCCAACATCCCTTTTCTGACCACAAACTTACGTTTTCCAACTAATTTCTCCAACTATTCATTAATTCCAACTAATCCTCTAGCCTATTGGCCCCTCAACCTTCTCCCTATACAAAAGCACCCTGTTGTAGGTTCACTCTCCGCCCTACTCAGTTTAAATGCATGGTATTTCACTTCCATCATTTGTCAATACACTTAACTTCCTTACCTCTTTGGCCTTCTCTAGGAGCACCTGAAAACCAAATATCATCAGCACCAACCACAGCAACAGCTTGAATGAGTCCAATTATCACACCTTTTTCTAGACCTGCACTTGGACATTTGCATATATATGTATACTAGAGGCCCGGTGCATGAAAATTCATGCACTGGAGGGGGGGGTCCCTCAGCCCAGCCTGCCCCCTCTCACAGTTGGGGAGCCCTCAGGGGTGGGAAGTGACCTGGTGATCAGGGAAAGACGATGCCCCCATCACACCTCTGTTGCTGCTGCCACTGCCGGCAGTGCAAGCCTCAGCTGGCCCTGGTTACCTGAGCCTCGGGCAGCACTGGGCAGCTGGGGGGCTGAGGGCGGGTCCGGCCACACCATGCACCTGCCACCCCCCTGGTGGGGCTGAAAGGACTGGGGGACTCTGGCGGGGCTGAGGGGACTGGGCGACTCCGACGGGGCTGAGGGGACTGGGCACTGCCATCTTTGTGATGCCATGATGGTCAATTTGCATATTCTCTCTTTATTAGATAGGATATTAAATATTATGTTAATATTAACATATTATTATAAACATGTATTAAATATACGTATATCTTAACATCTCTAAGTGTTGTGCTTACAAAACTCAGTTATTACATGAGGTAAGTACTTTTGGTTGTATTTTACAGATAAATAAACTGAGGCACAAAAGGAGATGAAACTTCATTACAAGGTCACACAGCTAATAAGAGGTAGAGCCAGGATTATCTGATTGCATAGAATCTATTCTTATTTGTCCTACTTCACTTAAAAAATATATAAATACTATTTATAGAAATTCATTGTCCCACCAACAAATCTAAATGTAGGCATGCACCCCAATCCTTTCCTTCATCCTTTCAGTTATAATAATCCTTCTATTTATCTCCAAATTACCATTCCCACTCCCCATCTTCTTAGAAATCTAACTCTGGTTATTTTATTTTCTCTTTTCTGCATCTAAACCCTCACATTCTAATTTCTGAGTAATCTCCAGTGTTTGTATTCTAAACATTTTGTTATTTATTTTGCTATTGTCTTTTTAACAACCAAGAAATATTTCTTGGTCTTGATATTTCTTTCTTAGTTTTAGCCTTTTCTTGTTTAAGACACAAGAAAACTTTTATTATCTCTCAAAGAGTACTCATTAACAATATTCTGAAGATTATTTTGTTTTCTTCATTATCTCTGTTTTATCCATGATCCTTTCATCTCTTTGTTTATTCTGAACTCTTTCAAGATTGATGTTTCTACACTATGTTGTTTGTTCTTTGGCTACAGATTCATTCTTAAAGCATCGAGGGCCTAATGTAATCACTGAGTCTGGGGGAAGAGTTTTCCAATAAGTATTGACTTCTGTGCTCAGTGATCTGAGCTTTCTGTTTGGGGACCCAAAAATATATTAGAGTTGGTTCAAATTTGACAACAGCATGGGTTGAATTGTAGTCCCTACAAATTCATTTGTTAGAATCCTAACCCCCAGTACTTCAGCATCTGAACTTAATTGTTGCAGAGGTAATTAAGTTAAGGTCATACTGAAGTAGGGTGAGCCCCTCATCCAATATAACTAGTGTCCTCAAACAAAGGGGAAACTTGGACATAGCAACACACACAGGGAGAACATCATGTGAAGATTAGGCAGAAATTGGGGTCATGCAATAGAAGTCAAGGAATGCAAAGAGTGCAAACAAACCACCAAAAACTAGGAGAGATGCTTGGAACAGATTTTCCATCACAGGCCTCAGAATGAACCAACTCTGCCAACACCTTAATCTCAGACATCTAACCTCCAGAACTGTGAAAGAATAAAATTATGTTGTTGAAGCTACCTGGTCTGTGGTACATTGTTATGGAAGCCCTACCAAACTGATATAATACCTCTAAATGCCCTCCCATGAGTGTTTGTTTCTGGCTTCTGACATTTAAGGAGCAAGGTGAGGACTACCAGCTGGGATGCTCACTCATCAGCATGTAAACTTTCACTCAGTTCCTTTGTTTTTAGTCTTGTACTTCACCACCTACACACACACACAAATACACATAGACCCTCCCTTCCTGTTGTGTTAGCTGTTCTGAGCCTTTTGGGGCTTAATTTCTATAGAGAAAAAGGCCTCTGGATTGTGGGCAGGTGGTTCTCCTCATTATGCTCCCTCGAGTTGTGGATCAGCAACCCCAGGTGCTCCATCCACAGGATCTTCAAAACCCCTCTCATTTCTTCCTATGCCTGCAAGTTACTTTGCATGGCACATGGTGAAGCTCTATGGAGGGACTTGACTCAAAAATTTCAGTACCTCCTCTGCTATAGCCTACTTTCTAAATGTATATGCTCCATAAATGAGTTATCATTTCTTGATCTACTTTCTGTTTTTCAAAAGTGTATTGCTTCCTCACTATCACCGTTGTGGATACACTTTTCTTAATCCCCTTAATCTCATTGTAGTTGCCTCTCTGTAAGGAGTGGGGGTAAGAATGTGTGAACAATTTATCTTCCCTCAAATAAACTACATATGCTCCTAAATTCGCACCTCTTTCAATTCCACATTTGCCTGTAACTATTGTTCTGCTATCCTCTTGCTCCTTCCAGTTATTTATACTCTTCTTCTCTATTTTATTACCTCCTCTTTAATCCTCACACCTCTCTCATCCAGCTTCTGCTCCTACACCAACTCCATCAAAAGTGTCTATATAATGCCCGATAAGATTTCAATATCATAAAATCCAATTGACGCTATTCAGTTGACTTCTTATCTGCACTGTTTAGATAACTATCGCCGCTTCTTGTTACATTCCCTCTTTGCCTCTGTGACACTTGATTTTCATAAGTTGCCTTCTACCTCCAAGGTTACACCCTTTCAGTCTCCTTTGTTGGCCAAGTCTCCTCTACCTGAACTCTGAAACAGGCATCCCCAGCGGTTTCTCTGAGACACATTTCTCTTCCAAGAGTGCTCTCTGCTTTATGATGTATTACGCTCCCGTGGCTCCACTTCCTGTCCATTCTCTTATGATTCTTAGATGTGTTTCTGCAGCATGGACTGAGGCTTGGACCCATTGACCCATATAGTCAATAACCTATTTGACATTGTCCTGCAGATTTCTTATAGACATTTCAAACTAAATATGCTCCTAATTGTAAGTAATAAAAGGAAAGGCAATATACCAGGACAATGATATGAGAAACAGAAAAGCAGGAGTGGGTAAAGGAAATGTCACAGTAAGAGCCAGAAGTGTAGAAAAAGTTGAGAGTGCTTGTTGTCAAGAAAAACAATTGAACAGAACACTAGAAGGATGGATTTATCAAGTGAGGTATCATTAAGATCTAGATAAAGATCAACAGTTGGAGAAACTAGATATTAGGTGAGATGAATTTTGAAAGATGAATGAGGGGTTTGGTAAACTATGTGTGAGTATAGAGATGTTTAGTGAGTTCTTTGGGCAACAAGGATGTCAAATGCTGGCATGTGAGATGAAGGTGCCAGGTACTAGTATTTTGCTATCTTCATATTTTGGTTCTGATTATTGATTTAATTATTACTATACAATCCTATATAATAAAAGCCTAATATGCAAATCAACTGAAAGGGGAACAACCTGCGGAACGACCAGTTGCTATGATGCGCACTGATCACCAGGGGGCAGACATTCAATGCAGGAGCTGCCCCAGCCCACAGGCCCCAGGCCAGCCAAGGCAGGTGCTAGCAAGGCCTCCCCACCACCCCCATTGCCCTGTTGGTCACTCTGCAGAGGGAGGTGACCAGCAGCAGCGGTGGCGGGGAATGGGGCCAGCGAGTGGGCGGCGCCATGCCTAGGGACCCTACCTGTGTATGAAGTTCATGCACTGGGCCTCTAGTTTGTGTTTAAAATGTTTATATTTTCAAAATTTATTTATTGTTAACAATCACCTCTATAGGTATATAGGGATGCACACAGCCCTCAGTTTGACTAGACACTCTTTATCCATAGTGTCGCCCCACCAGCAAGATCCCAACACTCCATGAATAGCAGTCCCTACCTCTGTATGATTCCAGTCAGAATCCATGAAGACAGAAAGCACAGTCAGTGCTGGGCACGACCTCTCTGATGTCTGAGGAGCTGTTCCTTGCTCCTCTTATGGATTCTTTTTCCTCACCAGTGAGGCAGTGCAGACTTTCCATAAAAATTATTAGTGTCTGCTGCCAACATTACTTTTCCTCCTGTGTTGTTCTTGTGGAATAAACTATGCTGGTTTGTAGCAACAACCAGCTTGACAATTTTTCTGCAAGGAGTGTCATACCAGGGTATATATTGAGCCTTTTGTTTTCTTTTCCCCCTAGCTCTGATCCTCAAAGGTTATAAAATACTTCTCCAAGGCCACCAGTCAGATTACATTACTCTGCAATTCTGTCATTCTGAGGGTTCTTTAGTTTCTGTTCTCTACCTCTCATCTCGGATCCAGTTTTTGAGATTATTTCTCTTTATTTGACATGGATATTCATTTTCACAGGGCAGCCGAGGCTTTCATAAAACTTTACCTTTCTTGCCCGGCCAGTGTGGCTCCGAGGTTGAGTGTCAACCCATGAATGAGGTCATGGTTCAATTCTTGGTCAGGGCACATGCCCGGATTTCGGACTCGATCCCCAATAGGGAGTGTGCAGGAGGCAGCTGATCCATGAGTCTCTCATCATTGGTGTTTCTATTTCTCTCTCCCTTTCCTTCCTTTCTCAGAGATCAATAAAAATAATTAAAATAAAAATAAAAACCATACCTTTCAGCCACACGTCTTTCCAAGGAACTGGTCTTTTCCCTATGCTTTCTCTCCTGCTATTTTGCCATAGTTTAGTCAGCAGATTCAACTTGATTATGTTTCTCTTTGGATCTACAACTGTCCATCCTTAAGCTAATACTGAGAAATAGAACCCATTTTATGTTCCCATCTTAAAGATGAAAAATGTCATTTATATTTTTCAGCAAATTTATAAAGCATCTATAAAATGCTTAGAGTGAGCTCTACTCACTCCTTCTACACCTCTGCCTGGCTAAGTCATGATTATCTTTCATCTAGATTATTCCAATAGGTTCTTAAGTGCACACACACACACATACACACACACACAGTTTATTATTTATTCTCACACAACAGCTCAAATGATATTTTTAAAACAAAGATTTAATTATGTTATTCTGCAGCTCAAGTCCTCCAATGGACTCTCATCTCACTCAGAGTGAAAACCGAAGTCCTGACAGTGCCCTATAAAAGCACTATCTGATCTGGTCCTTTATTACATCTCTCACTCTATCTGCAACTATTTTCCTTTCACTACCTGCCCTGCTACATTGGCCTCCTTGCTGTAAAAGAGCGCACCACGCATTCAGCCACATCACGGTCTTTGCAGCCCCTTCTTCTCTGCCTACACAGACCCGCCCACCTCAGGTATTTGCCTGGCTAGCTTCTTGTTTCTTTACCTTCTTGAGTTTTCTGCTCAAGCATCATCTTGGCAATTTACCTGGCCACCTTTTTAAAAATTTTTTTTCTCTATTCCTCGCCTGAGGACATGCTTAGAGAGAGGAAGGAAGAGAGAGATAAATACATATGTGAGAGAGAAACATCAACTGTTGCCCTTTATAAGTGCCCCAACTGGGGATGGAACCTGAAACCTAGGAATGTGCCCTGAGTGGAAATCAAACCAGCAACCTTTCAGAGCACAGGACTACATTCAACCAACAACCAATGTGCCACTCAGGACAGGCCCGATTTTAGATCGTAACCCTCCCATGGCTCCCTGAACTCTCCAACTTCCACCTTATTGTATTTCCCTCCAAATACTTTTCACTATCTGATTTACTCCATGTTTTAATTATTTTGTATATTGTGTGTCTCCTAACCCCCCCCCCACACACACACATACATGCACACACTTGTGAACATGCATACACACAGACAGCATTTTAGGCCATAACAACAGGAATTTATGTCTGTTTTGTTTATGCTATATAGTCACTGAATAGAAAACTGCCTAGATACCTGTTACGTGTTGGGTATCCATAAACATTTGATGAATTAATAATGAAAACTCACATAGCACAGCTTACTATTTTATGTTTTTATTATAACAGTGGGTGTGCTATTACTACTTATATTAGTCAGTCAGAAAACCCAGTTTTTCTGATGTCACATTGCAGTGATCAAAATACTGTGGGTGAGAAGATAAAGAGGGAATAAATTATAACAGCAAAAATAAGTAAATGGAAATAAAAAGCACTCCAGTATAAGAACTAGTAAGTTTTCATCAAATGTGCACTAAAAATATGAAGGAGGCAGCATGACTCTTAAAATATGTTCCATATCCTCCCACATTATCTTCTAAAGTAGTATAGAGGCCAGTGATACAAATAATGATTCGGATGTTGTTATCAGAGAATAAGCATTACATGCTTCAAGGTGTGTGAATGCATATGTGCTAAGAATATTTGGGGGAGCATTTCTTAAATCAACAGAAGCTATCTGGGAGGAAATGTTTATAACTCATTTTTCTTAAAAGAAAATATTGGATCTTTTCCTGACATGGTACTGGAGGGCACTGAACACATTCTCATAGTAGCCCCCCCTCCCTCCTCCAAAAAAGGAAATAATTCCCAAAGGCTCTCTTTAATTTTGAAGGTCATTAGCTCATTCCCATGAAGATGGTCACATCAGAGTTTTCCCTAAAGACATCTACTGCCTACTAAACAAATTATTGTTAGCTACATGCGAAGTGTATTTGTGGTTTATGGGCTGTGTCTGACAGTTACTAACCTCCTGTCCATGTCAAAGCATGTCTAGCATAAGGAGACAATAGGCTTGAAATCAGTGTCCTTACAATAGTTGAAGGAGCTTTGTGATGTTACTCAGCCATGATGAGCCTTCTTTCTCTCATCTATAAATGGCTATCATTGCATCCTCCTCATGTGATTGTTGTAAGGATTAAAGATATGATGTATGTAATGTTCCTAGCACAGAGCATGGAAAAGAGCAGGTACTGAGTAAATGTTCATTTCCTTTTAATTCCCCCAGATATCTCAAACCAAAGGGCCTTGCTTTGCTTAATTCATGTGATCATCTAATCCACGTTAAGTATGCTGTATGTTACCCTTCACTGATAATAGAAAACATTCTTACTGAAAATTGTTCTATAGCTAAATAAGTGACATAATTGATAGTAATATGGCATCTAAAATGTATCATAGAAGTTTTGAAGCAGATAAGACAAGTAGCTGATTGACAGCTTTACCTAGGCAAGCCAAAATAAGAGTAAATAGACTCTACAGATATTGTTAAGAGATTAGTAAGTCAGGTTGTAGTGGACATTTGTTTTTGCTGCTTAGCGCCATGACCTCTTCTCTTCAAAATTTTGCCATGACCCAACCCAGCCCCACTTTCATGCTGTGCCTTTAGGGTGAAATGAATGCCTAGTCTGGGCTTAGGAATGGGACATATAGGCTAAGCTAAATCAGACTATGCATTCTACCCTATATGATCACACTGAGTGTCTCAGAGATGATACTTGTCCTGAGTCTGACCATTTAGAGCTAATAAGACCAGTATTAAGCTTCCTGGTGAGCTCTCTTGCTATACTGAGTATGCTAAAAAGGTGAGCCTGAAGGTGTGGGTGGTCCCCATGGAGAGCCTAGAAATGCAACCATTCCAGACAGAGGTAGTTGCACCAAATATGTTTTCTTTTGTTATACTTTAACCCTCAATTTAAAAGCATATGTGACAGATATTGATGTCTTGCCCTTAATTTTCTGGCACCCATGGTTCTCGTGCACACCTATAGCTTCCTCCTGCCAGCACCTGTAATTCTCTACCTGAGGTCTGTCTCTGGCTGCAGGAGCTTACTTCACCTAATACAGAGGAGGCCAGAAATGCTTGGAAGGCATAGCCCCTAGGAGCGGCCATAAATGAATTGGAGGATAATACCCAGCCTCCTCAATCCTTGGCGTTGTTACAACTCTGAGTCTGTCTTGCAACATTCCCAAGTGGATTGAGTCTTAGTTTTCCACAGAGGTCAAGGCTTAACACATCTTTATTTGGCTTCCTTCCTTTCCTTTCTCACTTTCCCATCCTCCTACCAATTCTTCCTGGGATTACTTCCAAAACAAAGTACAGAAAGCCTTCTCTCAGAACCTGCTTCTGGGAGAATCCAACATAAGGCGATTGATCTGAGTAGCCCTGGGAAGCAAGCACTCAAGGTGGAATTCTTGGATTACTCGCTGGCTAACCTACAAGGCCTCCACAGCTGGTTTGTGCAGCGGACTCCCTGACATGAGATAGGATTGAGATTCTTAAGAAGTGTCACCATGGTAAATTGGGATGCAGTATACATGGAAGGCAATGCAATATTCTAGTCTTTGAAAGACATGAGAGTGTTGTAATTACAATCATAGAGTTGGTTAGGCTGCTGTTACTAGCCAAAAGATTGCTGAAGCCAGTATCAAAAGATAGATATTCTTATTTCCTGCTGGCAGGGAGAAGACTGCTAAAAATCAGGTTCAAAATTTGCTTATAAAGATCGTGTTACAAAAAGGGCTGAATTCATAGCCCTGGAAAGTCTCCTGCTTTGAAGTCATAAACTTGACAGGAAAGAAAAGAGGTCCTGAGTCTTAGGATGAGGAAATTCAGGGGAGGGGGAGGAGATGATCTTGAGATCATTGAAATACAGATAACCCTAAATCCTCTGGCCAGAAGTTGCTTGTTTCTCCTTATTAGAAGACTAGAAAATGCAGTGCATGAAAATTCATGCACGGGAGGGGGGGTCCCTCAGTCTGGCCTGCCCCCTCTCACAGTCCAGGAGCCCTCAGGGGTGGGAGGTGACCAAGCTATCAGGGGAAGGCAACACCCCCATCACACCTCTACTGCTGCTGCTGCCACTGCCGGCAGCGCAAGCCTCCGCCTGGCCCTGGTTACCTGTGCCTTGGGCTGGCCCTGGGCTGCTGGGCAGCTGCCATCCAAGGCTTGCCTGTGCCTCGGGCAGGCCCTGGGTGGCTGAGGAGCTGAGGGGACTGGGAACGCCGGAGGCAGGTGTGCGGCGCAGCCGGACCCACCTGGGGGTGGGCCTGGCTGTGCCACACGCCTGCCATCCCGGCGGGGCTGAGGGGACTGGGTGCCGCCATCTTGTGGCTGTGGGCACTGCCATCTTTGAGGGAGTGACAATCAATTAGCATATTCCCTCTTTATTAGATAGGATAACAGCCTTCCCTGCTTAGAGACTCCTACAAGGCCTCATCTGAGCAATGTTTCACAGAATTATACTCATCTCTTCCAGGCTTACCCCACTTTTTATACTATAGTCTCTCAACAGAGGCATTTCGAAAAGATTAATTTTTTTGTTGTGGGGGGCTGTCCTGTGCATGGGTTAGCAGCATCCTGGCCTCTACCCACTAGATGCCAGTAGTGCCCCAATGGTGACAACAAAAACATTTCCAAACTTGACCAAAGTTCCAGGTAGGGAGGACACAAAATCACTAATAAGATCAAGCAAGAAAATATGCATGATGTAGTGTGCAGATGTGTTGTTATTGAGTTGTACACTTGAAATGTATGGTTATGCTAATCAATGTCACCCCAACAAATTAAAAAACAATAACAACAGCCTTAGCCGGTTGCTCAGTAGTTACAGCTTTGGCCATAGGACTGAAGGGTCTGGGGTTCGATTTGGTCAAGAGCATGTACCTCAGTTGCAGGCTTGATCCCCAGCCCTGGTTGAGGAGCATGCAGGAGGGAACTAATAGAGGTGTCTCTCTCACATTGATGTTTTTCTCTCTCTGTCTCTCCCTCTCCCTTCCATTCTCTCTAAAAATCGGTGGAAAAAATATCCTTGGTTGAGGATTAGCAAAATAAATAAATAAATAAACAAACAAACAAACAAACAAAACAAAATAAAATACTATCTATGCTGTGGAAAGGCAAGGATTATTTAAAGAAAGAGCTGCAGGACCAGATTAATAAGTATCAGCCAGAAATGGGAGATGTCTGGGAGTGGTTGTGGATCTTGGCTGTGGTAGGATGAACAGTGCCCCTGCCCACACCCTCTACAGAGATGTGAATAAACTAATCCCCAGAACCTGTGATTATGTTATTTTGCATTGCAGAGCGATGCAATGCAATGAGATTTTACAATGAGATTATCCTGGATGATCCAGGTGGGTCCATTGTGATCACAAGGGTCCTTATGAAAGGGAGGCACAAAGTTCAGAGTCAGAGAGAGATGTTAAGTAAAGGAGGGATATAAAGCAGAGAGACGAGAGAACATACTGCCCTGCTATTTTGAAATGAGAGAATGGGGCCACAAACTGAGAAATATAGGTCTCCTTAATAACCTTGATAAAGGCAAAGAAAAGAACTCTACCCTAGCGCATCCAAAAGGCATGCAGCCCTAAGGACAGATTTTAAAGTCCTGACCTCTAGGACTGTAAGAGAGGTTTTCTTTGCTTTAAACCACTACCTTGTGGTGATTTGTTACAGCAGCAATAGGAAATTAAAATACTTGTCCAGGGAGAATATAATATAAACAAGATAAAGAAGAGTTTGTTTATGTGAGAGCATATTCCTATAACTGAAGACTTAACTCCAGGAAAGAATGGCTATAGGTGATTCTAATTTACTGCAAAAATGGTGCCTTAAAACTTGGAAACAATGATAATCTTCAATATAGAAGGGGGGGGGGGGTAGGCTGGAACTGCCTTGGTGGCAAAAGGATCACAATGTGTGAGGGATGCTGCAGTGAACATGGAGGGCAGGTACCTCTTTAAGATCCAGATTTTAGTCCAGCTGGTGTTGCTCAGTGGTTGAGTGTTGGCCTATGAACCAGGAGGTCATGGTTCGATTCCCAGTCAGGGTACATGCTGGGGTTACTGGCTCGATCCCCATTGGGGGGCAAGCAAGAGGCAGTCGGTTGATTCTCTCTCATCAATGATGTTTCTATCTCTCCTTTTTCCTTCCTCTCTGAAATCAATAAAATCTGGATTTTAATTATTTTGGACATATACCCAGAAGCGGGGTTGATGGATATTAACCCATTATCAGATCTAGAATTTGCAAATATTATCTTCCATTTTGTATGTTGTCTTTTCATTCTGTTGATTGTTTCTTTTGCTGCAGAAACTTTTCGTTTTGCACAATACCTGATATATGGAAACAACTTGAAGGTCTATTGGTAGATGAATGATTTAAGAAAATGTAGTGTATACATACTATGGGCTATTATTCAGCCTTAAGAAAAGGAAATCCTGCAGTAAGTGACAACATGAATGAACCTTGAGCATACGATGCTATATGAAACAAGCCAGTTACAGAAGGACAAATACTGCATGATTCCATTTATGTGAAGTATCTAAAACAGCAAAATTCATAAAACAGAACAGAATGTTGGTTGTAAGGGACCAGCTGAGGGGAAAGGAGGAGTTGTTCAGTGCTTATAAAGTTTTAACTATGCAATATGAATAAGTTCTAGAGATCTGCTATACAATATAATACCTATAGTAAATAATATGATATTGTGTACATCAAAATTTGTTAGGATGGTAGACCTTATGTGAAGTTTCTTACCACAAATTTAAAAAATGCAGGGAAGTGGTCATTTCACAATGGTTTTTAAAAATCTAATGTAGCCAGTACCCAATTGATTCCTTTCCCCACGAAGACACAAAGGATGTTTCTTTGCTACTTTAGTAGACAAGGGATGATAATAGGAGATGATGCTCTGGAACTGGGCTCCCTAATGTTGGTGGAGATGGTAGGATTCTGAAATATCAAAGGCCAGGGGGTTGCACTTAACCATCTGGGGTAAGCATGGTGAATGTAACCATTATAATGGGCCAGTAAAATCTAAATGAAAATAAATTGCTTTGACTCACAATAATCTGTAATTATGTTAATTAGACTTGGTGTCCCTAGGGGCAAGATAGATGCTCAGCCAGTGAGGGTATTACTTGACTGATGTAAAAACAACCAAGATCAGGCAAGCAGAACTTTGATGTAAGCTTCCACAAAGGAAATATCTCATTCTTTATCCAGTTTTCAGACCTGAGTCAGTTTTTAAACACAGAGCATTCAATGAAGAGCAGGCCAATTCCCCTTGAAAAAGGATCCTGAAATATTATAGGAAGTCTATATAAAGTGATTCCTCTAATTCTTTCCCAACATGATCTAATAGCATCTATCAGTGACTGCCCCCGAGGACAGATGATTATCTAAATCATTTGAGAGCCGTTGGATAATGAGTAGTAGCTGTTATCAATACCATAATGACATCATGGCCCTCACTTAGGGTGAGGATATATAAAGACTAGGTAATTAATGGAGTCCTTATCCAAGTTTATCACATAGTAGGTTGAATCTGCCATGGACACATCCACTCTGGTCATTTTCTTAGATCCTGAGATAGCAGATATATTTAACACCTGGTTGAACCTTCACCAGGTTCTGGTCCTATGGAAGCAGATTAATCATGGTGGTAAAGGCCAAGTAGAAGCCCCTAAAACTATTCCCCATCCCAGTAAGATAGAAATGTAAAAGCAATACAGAATCCCAAATTGATACAAAGACTAAAATGATGATGTGGCTGTTCCAAACATCCTATATAATAAAGATGTAATATGTAAATGGTTGTTATGCTGTGAAGCGTGATGACTGACCGCATAACGACTAGATCCTGGATCAGCAGAAGGGTGGGACAGCGAGCTACAAGTGGGCAGCGGAGAGCTACAGGAGGGTGCAGCAGGGCAGCAAGCTATGAGGAGGGGTTGGGGGCGGAGGGAGCTATAGGAAGGCAGGGCAGCAGGCTGAGAGCTACTGGAGGGTGGCAGCAGGCTACTGGCGAGCTACTGGTACATGGATTTATGCACAGGGCTACTAGTATCTCATAATGTGCCACTACGGCTCCTGCAAAAACCACACCTGCCAGTTGGAATCTTTTCAAACCCAACAGGAAATCATGCATATCAAAGGCATACATTTATAGACTTGCTCCAAGGCTCTGTTAACTCTTCTGCTCTCTGTCACTGCATAGTCCAAAGGGACCTTGATCATCTTGACATGTATTATCTTGATACTAGAGGACTGGTGCAAGAATTTGTGCACCAGTGGGGTCCCTCAGCCTGGCCTGTGGGATCGGGCCGAAACCAGCTCTCCAACATTCCCCATGGGGTCCCGAATTGCAAGAGGGCACACCAGTGCACAATCGGGGCCAGGGAGGGATGCGGAAGGTGGCCAGGTGGGGAGGTACTGCAGGAGGGCTCCAGGGCATGTCCAGCCTGTCTTACTCAGTCCTGATTGGCCAGACCCCAGCAGCAAGCTAACCTACCAGTCAGAGCACCTGCCCCCTCGTGATCAGTGCACGTCATAGCAAGCAGTTGAACGGCCTTAGCATATCATTAGCATATTATGCTTTGATTGATTGAATGGACAACCAGACAACCTGACACTTAACATATTAGGCTTTTATTATATAGGATTCCAAAAATCAACATACTGGTCTACTTGAGTAATCGTGTTAAGTCAATCAGACTGCTAAATAGAAAACTACAAGTACTCTGCATGCTCTGCTAAGACACATGTTGGATGAATACCACAAAGATTAAGGGACCTATCACATTACTGTTTTAGGGATACAGAGTTCTGGGACATATTAAGATCCTCCCTCAAGTTAAAGGATGTTATTGCACCCTGAACTTCCTATTTTCTCTCTTTAAGAAAGAGGTTCCATATGTCCATCCATGTTTTGTAAGCCTTTTGAATTTGGAGATAGCCTATACACACTTGGGAATATTGCTTTAACTGGGTGACTGCTACTAGTTTCACTAACTTTCTGATCTTCTCCTCTCCTTTTTTTTTACCCCATAAATTATAGCTAGCTACCAATGTGGGGAATCAATTGTAAAACAGAGTGAACATGTTAAATTGGAGAAAGAATAGTTTAAGCAGTGCAAGAGTGGACTATAGGTGAGCTCAGTGGGCTTCCAGTCCCTTTGCAACCAACATCCTTGTGTATACTTAGAACTTCCAACGGCAGGGATCTGTGACTGTCTGTGAACTTTCTCTGGTCATAAAAGTGTCTTCAGCCTGTACTTACGGAAAACAGAGAGCCTGAGAGTTAATGTGCCTGTCAGCCCTCAATCAATGATAGGACAAGTTGGGCAGGAATAACCTAGCTTCTTTACCTCTTAGGTAGAACAACTCTCAGGCATAGTCTACACTGTGTCTCACAGGGCATCTGTGTTGCACACAATGATAACATGCTCATTCTTTCATCCTTTATAGGCTTCTTCTTCCTGCTGACTTTATTCCCACTCCACTAGTGGTGCTCCAGAGAACATGTCACAAAGAGCATGCACACAAGACTGTCTCTAAGTTCTATGTTCTTCTAGGAGAAACTAATCTAAAACATTGCCTGTGGTTTGAACTAATTCTGAGTATATTTTGCTTGTTTGAGCTCTGTTTCCATAAACCTATTTGAGCCAGGTTTGCTTTCCCTGGAAACCAAAGAATTCTACCTTCTATAGAGGCTATAATAAAGTCAATGCATGCTTATTTTTAAAGAGCAGACTCTATTTGCACAATGATGGAGAACAACATTACTTTTCTTAACCATTACATTTTATAATATAGACTAGAGGCCCGGTGCATGAAATTCGTGCATGGGGGGGGCGGGTTGTCCCTCAGCCCAGCCTGAACCCTCTCCAATCTGGGACCCCTCAGCCAAGGCTGTACCCTCTCCAATCTGGGACCCCTCCCAGTAGGATCAGGCCTAAATGGGCAGTCGGACATCCCTCTCACAATTCAGGACTGCTGGCTCCTAACTGCTCGCCTGCCTGCCTTCCTGATTGCCCCTAACCATTTCTGCCTGCCAGCCTGATCACCCCCTAACACTTCCCTGCCAGCCTGTTTGCCCCTAACTGCCCTCCCCTGCAGGCCTGGTCCCCCACAACAGCTCTCCCCTGCAGGCCTGGGTCCCCCCCCCTTCCCTGCAGGCCCAGTCACCCCTAACTTTTTTATTTGCTTTCTCAAAGAGCCCATAAAGATGCCCTGCAGGGTCTCAGAATCACTACCCCTCTGGGTATGGGAAACTAGGATAGCTCAAATCTTCTAATGGCTAAGCAATGAAAGGTCATCTATAGAACAATGTAATACACTTTTTGGAGCAAAGCCTTGTGGCATATTTTCAATGACTTAGCAATGCATTATGTATTGTCAATAATATCCAGATTGCAGCCAAGGAGGTTTGCTTGAGACTAGAGCACAAGGTCACAGGAGAGTTTATGGTGCTTGTAACTGAACAGCATAAAGTCAATCTTAAGTTCAATGAAGGAAATAACACCACTGACAGCATCACTTTCCAACACAAGACAAATAAATTGCTTTTATGATTAGGGACATGTAACAGAAGTGTCCAATCTCCAATTCACTTACAACTCTCATCTAACTCGAGCCTTCAGGGCCAAGCAGGTTATGATAAGACAGCATAACACCATCACAGGCCTCTCTTTACAACCCCTCCTCTGCACTTATTCCAACACAAATGCATGTTAACACACAAAACACACACGGCATGTATTATTTTGTGTCTGCCTGACCCACACTCAGTGGTACTTCTCACAACAGAGGGTCTTCCTGCCTTTGAACCCATATTTGTTCCACTCTCTTCTCTCTCTCTGAGCAACACTCTGTCAAATTCCAATATCGAATAAATCCTCTTTAAAGGCATCTGGTCCTCTTGTTCAAAATGAGCTACTCCCTTCTTCATACCCTTATGTCCCTTTGATCAAAACACATATTATATCACATATATCAAAGTTATTCTAATTAATTTTTACCTGTCCCGTCTTTTCACTTGGTGATGAACTCCTCAAGGACAGAGAATATGGTTTGCTCTGTTTCATGTTTCAGTGCATAGAAGGATGTCTGGCGCATCTAAGATGCTCAATACATGCTGAATGTATCAGTCATTAGACTACAGCTCTGGTTCTCCCATTATTCTTTCAAGACTATATATCTTTAAAAAGAGATAAATAATCTTGTTCAGATGTGATTATAACTCCAGAATTATTCATAGATTGGAATAGAAAACATAGCTTCCCTGGTCTGTCCAAGAGGTTAGAGCTTTAAGTACCTAGTAAAGTCCTCCTTTTTTAGCCTTTTTCATTACTGCCCTGGGTCCAGTAAATGCTGATTCCTACTGTGGTGTCTTGGTTTACACAATCTAGAGGGCTCTTCCTTCTCTTCTCTGTGTATCTAGCACCTACCAATCTTGCAAGGTTCAGTTGAAATCTTACTTCCTTCCCAACAAGTTGGGTCCTGACCTAGCTCAAAATTTATTTGAAGACTGGGGCCCTGGCTATCCCTAGCATCTGACTTAAGGTTATCCCTCTTTTATGTACAAGATTTATTGATTTATATCTTCCACAAAACTCATTACTTTCCTATATTGCTTTTCAATTATTTTTTCCATCTTATCTCCCAAGCCCCCTGAAAGATATAGGGCATTCAGATGTTTCCTTTTCATAGCATTCAGTTGATATAGACCATTTACATTGCAACCATACACTTTGGCAGATGCGGTACTATCTCATGAAGGAACTGACTAATCCCCTAAATATGGGTACATCTAGGAACCTTGATTACAAAGATGGTATTATAATCATATCATATTTCTTATTTAGTGTGGAATAAAAATTTCAAGAATAAAAGAAAATTAGGCCTTTGGATACTTGACAAATTAGGGAAGTAAATTTTCTTTTCTTAGTCCCAAAATAATTTTGATGAGTATGAAATTAACACTATATTTATAGCAGTTTTTATGATCAGTATAAAAGAAGTTTATATACAGAGACACTGAGAAATTGAAAATCTATCTGTAGCAATGTGACAGAAAAGCTTTATAGGCAAATTCTACAACACACACGCACAAGTAAACAAAAACACCTCTCAGAATTCCTATGACAATTGAGTATGTATTCTGATCTCAGTGTTTAACACATAACTGCATTAGCAAGGCTTAAAAATATCTGAGAGTATAATACCTGACATTATATGGCCCATCATACTAATTTATGCAGAGAAGTAACTTACATACTTTACTTTCTCTTTCAAAGGGAAGGTGGAAGGTACAGGAAAAATCAATGTAAGGGTAGAGTTGGATCTTTAATTATAACGTTAGTAAAAAAGATTTCATTGAAAAAAGAGAAGAACTTAATTTTCCAATTGTTTCTAAATACCTGAATGTTTGCTATTATGTAAATTTGGACAATTTTCTTCATTTTTGTTTCTTATTAAGATACATCAAGTCCTTGGAGATGTAACTTGGCATTTTGTTCAGATAATGGCTTTGTTAAATGTTTTTAGCCTTCAGAAGGAAAAAGGAAAGAAATTGCATTTATGTCGCCCACTGTGATACAGGAACTGTGCTTGGTACTTAACCCTTATGATCTCTTGTACTTGTTGATAAACCTGTATACAGGCTGATTCAATCAAACATATTCATTTCAGGCTAACCAACTTATATTTTAAATACATTTTAAGTGGTTTTGTTTAGTAAATAATCAAAGATTTTTGTAAGTTATGGGCAGTGATGTGCTGGCACTCTAACGCTGAAGAAACATCTCTGATTTTTGGTGTTTACAGCTTCCTGTGGTGTAAATTCTCCCACAACTGGGAAAATTTCAAACTGTTTTAACACTGGCTAACACAATTCTTGGATATTTAGCATTTGGTTCCTGTGAGCTGGCTTGAGCCACCCCCACTCACCTCTGCTCTAGGTGTGCAGTCCTTCATTCTGCTTTTAACCAGAATCCCTCCTGTGCAGGGGGCAGAGGTTCCCTCTGTCTTGTTCTGCGTTTCCATTTATTACCTGTTTGGTTCCATGTAACAACAGCCTTTTTACTGCCTATGTATTTAGACAATCTCCAGCCATTATTTCACAAAAGGTTTGAAAGTGCTAACTGCCAAGTGAGCCCAAGCAGCAGGGTGTAACATAAAGGTTACCACCCCACAGTCATGAGGCTGGACTCAGCCTTCAGAGTTTTGTTTGACCAGTTGAAAGCTTTCTGAAGTATTGAATGCATTATGGGCACTAAAAACACAAATTCTCAGTTTGTCTTACAAAGTTTGAAGATCTGAAAACACCAAGACCACATCCCCACATGGCAGTATCTTCCTGGAGCTAAACGGATGCTACCCCCTTTAAATGGAGAATACCCTGTTCAGTTTGCCAAAGTGTCCTCCACCCCAATACCTGGCACCCCAGCCAATTTTGCTCATTCCTAGTACCTGCCTGGCCCCGAAAGATTTTGACTTGGGAACTGTAGCATGATGTTTTTGTTTTTAAAAGGGGGAAGAAAAGGATCTTTGGAGTTAGACAAATTTGGGAACTAGTCCAGCCTCTACCACTGACTAATGTGTGAACATAAGCAAATGATGAAACTAGCTCAAATCTGTTTCTTTTTCTGAGAAATGAAAGGCATCTTATAAGGTTATAACAAGGACTAAACAGCCAGACAAATACCTAGCCGAGCACCCGTCACAGAGTCGGGGCTCTGTACCTGTCAGTCCTTCTCCCATTGTCCCCTCATGCTCATCTCAGGTACGTCTTTCATATTCTGTTCAAATCACTTTCACTGAGCTTAGTTTCTCTTATGCTGTGCCCACTGAATTGGGCTCACTCTCACACAAGGCTTCTTTATTTTTCTTTACCATTTCCTGTTTTCCAAGTTGTATTTTCTTTTTACAAGTGCTACTTGTCTCCGGAATGTCAGTGAACTCACTGGTCTCATTTTTCACTCTGGTCGCACCAATCATCCTAACTGTGCAGTCCACAGGTACATCTGCTGGGTCTGACCCCTTGTCTTAGGAGTCCATGCACAGGAAGAGAAATAGGCACATGTCCCAGTGGTTTAGATTGGAAACAACTACTTATTGACAAACTCCACAACCCCCATCCTACTCGAGAATAAAAAAATTACACACTTTCAGTTATGAGATGAATAAGGTCTGAGGAGCAAACCTATAACATGGTGGCTATAGTTGATAACACTATATTATGTAATTGAAATGTGCTGAGAGTAGAACTTTTCCACAAAAAAAGGGGGTGGGGGAGGTAAATATATGAGATTATTGATGTGTTAATTAATTCAAGGGCCATCCTTTCACAGTGCATAAGTATATAAAATCATTATGTTGTACACTTTATTTTTTAAAATTTATCTTTATTGTTGAAAGTATTATAGATGTCCCCTACCCCTCACCACTAACCCCCTTTTTCCCACCCTTCTCCCCTCCCCAAGCCTTCATAACACTACTAGTATTGTCTATGTCCATGGGTTATGTATATATGCATACAAGTTCTTTGATTAATGTCTTTCTACCCCCCACCTCACCCTATCCCCCATCTTCCCTCTGAGATTCCTCAGATTCCATACTTCTAAGTCTCTGGATCTATTTTGTTCATCAGTTTATTTTGTTCATTAGATTCCACATATGAGTGAGATCATGTGACACTTGTCTTTCTATGACTGGCTTACTTTGTGTAGCATAATACTCTCCAGGTCCCTCCATTCTGTATCAAAGGGTAAGATATGTTTTTTCACAGCTGCATAGTATTCTATTGTGTAAATGTACCATAGCTTTTTTTATCCATTCATCTACTGATGGGCACTTGGGTTGTTTCCAGATCTTAGCTATTGTAAATTGCACTGCTATGAACACAGGGTTGCATATATTCTTACTGATTGGTGTTTTAGGATTCTTAGGATATATTCCTAGAAGTGGGATCACTGGGTCAAATGGCAGCTTCATATATAATTGTTTTAGGAAACTCCGCTGTGTTTTCCACAGTGGCTGCACCAGTCTGAATTCCCACCAGCATTATACTAAGGTTCCCTTTTCTCCATATCCTCAATAACACTCATCATTTGTTGATTTGTTGATGATAGCCATTCTGACAGGTGTGAGGTACTACCTCATTGTTGTTTTAATTTGCATCACTCTGATGATCAGTGCCTTTGAGCATCTATAATAATCCTACATAATAAAAAGGCAATATGCAAATTGCATCACTCCGCTACGCCCACGATTGGGCCGGCTGGAGGCACGGGGGCGGGGGGGGGGGCGGGACTCAGGGTGGCCGATTGGCTGGCGGTAGGAGCGGGGGGCGGGGACTCGCGAGTCCCCGACTCCCGCTCCTCCCACCGGCCGTTAGGCCAATGCTGCGGAAGGACCCATGGGGCCGGCGGAAGACGCTGGTGGTGGCCCATTGTGTGGCTGCTGGCAGCAGTTTTCCGCCAGCACCAGTTTTCCTCTGGCCACCCGCCGATCGGAGCGCCTCCCGGATAGGAGTTCCTCTCAGGGTAGCCGATCGCGCTGGTGGGAGGTGCTCTGATCGGCGGGTGGACAGAGGAAAACTGCTGCTGGCGGAAAACTGCTGCCGGCAGCCAGGTGAAAGTCTATTGCACGAAACTTCGCGCAACGGGTTTCTAGTAAAAGCATAATATGCTAATTTGACTGGTCATCCTTCCAGACATCCTTCCTTCCAGACAAAGCCTCAGCGGGTGGGGCCAAAGCAGAGGCGGCAGAGGCCCTGGGCCATGGCGGTGGGCAGGGGCCAGGGCCAAGGCCCTTGCATGAATTTTGTGCATTAGGCCTCTAGTTTTTTTATATGTCTCTTGGCCATCTGTATATCTGCTTTGGAAAAGTGTCTATTTAGGTCTTTTGCTCATTTTTTAATTGTATTGTTTTCTTTCTTTTGTTAAGTTGTATGAGTTCTTTATATATTTTGGAAATTAATCCCTTATCAAATGTATCATTGGCAAATAAGTTCTCCCATACAGTGGGCTCTCTTGTTATTTTGCTGATAGTTTCATTTGCTGTGCATCAACTCTTTAGTTTGAGATGGTCCCATTTGTTTATTTTCTCCTTAGTTTCCCTTGCCCTAGGAGATGTATCGGCAAGCATTTTGCTACAAAAGATTTTGCTGCCTAGCATTTTTATGGTTTCATGACTTACATTTAAGTCTTTCATACATTATGTTGTACACTTTAAATACCTCAATAAAGCTGGGGATGGTGGGCAAAGTGATTTTGCCCTTAATGCTCCCCTGTTATTTTAATTTGAAGCTCTTTCCTACCCACTGATATTGGATGAGGTAAAAAAGGCCAAAAATCTAACTTACAAACCAGCTGCTAATTATATTTATATTGCTTATGTCTCTACAGGGAAGTGTGTTATCACTTTTACTTGGATAACCTCTTCCTCTCCAGCACATATATGCTATCAACAATTTAAATTTAATTTTTGTTAATAATAATAGATTTATCTCTCCTCTTTACCACCATCACCTAATAATTCCCCAACCATGTTGAGTCCAACTCCATAATATGCCTTGAGTCTATGTCTTTGTATTTCTACTCCCATCCACCCAATTCTGAACCACTCCAACTTCCTGCATGAAATCTGTAATAGCTTCATAGCTGCTCTGGCAGAATACACTTTGACCCACAGTAATTTAGTCTCCATCCAGTAGCTAGACTTATCTCTAAGTTATCAAGTCTGATATTGTCACTCCCCTGTTTGAAATACTTCAAGGGTTTCATTGTATTTAGAATAAATCTCACATTCCATAATATGACACTATAAAGTGTACTAATGAACCTGGTAGTATTGCCAACAAAGAATAAGACAGACATAGACCCTATCTTCAAGGAGTTTAAAATCTAGTGGCAGACAGAATAATAGAAGCATGCGTAACTCTCTATATATGATTTTGGTAAGTTCTGTGAAGAAATGTTCCTAAATATCTATTGAAATTAACTTAGAGCTATAATTTACATTTTGAAGGTTGCTATGATAAGATTCTGGTAAGTAAAAAAAACCAAAGTACAAAGCTTTATCAGTTTCTTACAATAATAGACCAGTGTTTTCAGGGTGCTTTATGTGTATTACCTCATTGAATTTTCGTAACAGTCCTTTATTCTTTTGCAAATACTTATTGATCACTATG
Source organism: Cnephaeus nilssonii (assembly GCF_951640355.1). Taxonomy (NCBI): domain Eukaryota; kingdom Metazoa; phylum Chordata; class Mammalia; order Chiroptera; family Vespertilionidae; genus Cnephaeus; species Cnephaeus nilssonii. The sequence goes on from NC_137077.1 coordinate 57,737,407, forward strand.
TACCAGGCATGATGTGAGGAAATGATTTTAGAGAAAGAATTAATACAGAAAAGAGAGAGATTAAAATCATAACAGCATAAGAAAAATATAAAATACAATTAAACTTATTATTGTAAAGAATGAATAAGGTTGGTATGATGAATATAACAGGGACCAAGGTTAAGAATCAGGAACTCTTTAGGCAAAGCGCTAAATGATGAATAGGACTTAAAGAAGAGATAACAGATGAGAGGAAGTGAAGATAGTATAAAACTAAAGTATCTAGACTGTTAAAATGATTTGAGATTAGAAAACTGGAATATAGATAGATATAAGTAGAAGCATGTGTTTAAGTCAAGAACCCTATAGTTATTCTTTTATACACTTAAAAGAACATGCTCTTATTATTTTAACAATAAACATAGAATTTTAATTATAAAATAGTTTCACTCATTAAGTTACATAGCAATTGAAAAACAATGATCCACATGATAGTGAGGATTTGTTAATTGTAAAATTAATTTTATTGATTTAAAAATCCAAACCACATAGTTACTTGAATCTTATAGTGTAGCTGTCTCTATTGACCAAAATAGTTGGAAGATGGCCAAATTTCCACTCCTTTTTGAAGTCCAGATAGAGAGTTTTTCAAGGTTTTGTTTTGTTTTGTTTTGTACTGGTCATTTCAATATAAAAAAGAATTCTATTATGACACTGTGTCTTTGAGGGTCATGTCTCTATATCTTAGCACAGTTCAATAGAGAGAGATAGATGCAAAATATAGTTAACTGAATGCCTTGTTCCTGGAAGAATAGGGTGTTCAATGATCTGGTAGAATGACTGCCAAATCAAGCTGGACTACTGAACCTTCACACCTCAGGATTGGACAGAATAGGAGAGTGAATCACATCCAACATACTTTTATGTGTTCCAGTTGCCTATTAACATTCACACCTATTGTTTGTCTGGAATTTACATGAAAAGCTCTACTGATCCAATATTCAATGGATCAAAGCTCTAGTGATTCAATATTCAGAAGAGTAATGGACAAAAACTTCCATTACTCTTCCAAAAACTTAGAAAATTCTTCCTCATCTGGAACTGGTCTCTTTTCTGTGGCTCATAGTCATTGGTCCCAACTGTCCTATTTGAGGCACACAGAGAAAGTTTTGTTCCTCTTCAATATAATTAGCCCATTAGACATTATTATGCATCTGTTAAAATGTCTTTTTATTATCAATTAAAAGCAGAATAACTGTTATGTTACATTTGAGTTTTGTCTCCTCATGGTCAATGTAAGGCTGTAACTGTTAGTACAATGTTCTCTAGGCCTTCCACAGCTGTTGGTTTTAGTTGTCATCCTGCCAGTTCTCTCTCCACCTTCCTTTCTAGGCTGACCATTCAGCTCCTACAGGCAGTCATCATAGGAAATTAGTTGACCCTTGAATAATGCTGGGGTTAGAGGTACTGACCCCCATGCAGTCTAAAATCCATGTATGCATTTTGATACCCCAAAAATTATCTATAATCACCCCTCAATATCGTCAGGGATTGATTTCAGAACCCCTGAGGAAATCAAACCCACAGATGCTCAAGTCCCTTACATAAAATGGTGCAGATCAATACATACAGTTTGCCTTCCACATCTGCGGATGCCCAACCGTGGGTTGAAAATACTGTTTTCCATCCACAGATGGTTGCATCCACGGATACTAAACTCAGGGATATGGAGGACTGACTGTATATTTAGTAATAAAAATTCACATATAAGTGGACCTGTACAGTTCAAGGGTCAGCCACAGTTACAACTTCTCTGAGCATGTTCCCAATTCATTTGCATTCCTCCAGTGATAATGGCCCAATATGAGTTCAGCTTTCCTGTGCATATTTTTTTCTAAGCTGTTTTGATTATACAATTTAAAAAGAAAATTTGCTTAAATTAAAAAGATAATTTATTGGTTCAAATAAGTGAAAAGCCCAAGGGAAACTCTTTCGTCAGGCCTGATTGGGTACAAGGCTGCTAGCAACGAAGTCAGGAACCTGTAAGTTCTCCTTGACTCTGTGTTGGCCTCCGTCTCTGGCAGCAGCTCCGTCTCACATTCTACCAGCACAGCACAACTGGGGAGAGCACTCCATTTCTAGTTCTCCTAGCAAACGTCTGTGATTGACACTGACCTACTCACATATCTACTTTTAACCTAAAAACTGGGTCTTTGGGTTATTCTATTCCCTTTGGCCAGGACTTAGACATGTGCCATTTAAGAAGGCAACATCAGTCCCACTCAAATAGTATGGACTAAAAAAGATAATAAAGAGTTCTCTTATATCATAATGAGGAAGGCTGGATGGGTGAAAATACTGATATACATTGCACTGTAGGAAGAACCTTAGTGACAGCTTTTGTATGCGCTGTGATCAGACCGGGACAGAAAGTAAATTGTCTTTGGAAGTACCTACAAGATTCCACATAAGTTACACATGCTATTTCAGTGCTGATTGGTGACTTTAAGTTAGAAGAACACTAGTGAGAGTGTGTCCAAATTTTGTATCTTTTTAATTCACCAACATATAACCTGTACCTATCACAGTGCTTAGATAACATTTACAGATTTGTTGTTGAAATTTTAAGCAAACATAACTATATGACACCACAAAATGGAGAATTTGTTTTCAAATATAAACAATATAATTAGGACCCAAATATACATTGTGAATGCGTCCAAATGTACATCAACAAATATAAGGCTTTGAAGAGGAAAGTGCCACTAAATGGGCAAAGAAATTTACATAGATTTCTTGATTTAAAGGTGAGGGAAATACAGGAGTTTTGGGGAAAAATAAAAGGAAAACTATACGCAGGATCGTGGAAAAACAGGGAAGGAAGGTGCATATCAATAAAATCCCTTAACTGTGAATAATACATTTAATTATTAAAACTGAAAGTAGAGTAAGCATTCTGTTTACTTGGATTTAACATTCTTCCCCTTTTATCTCAAACTAGAAGATGAAAAGAGACAGATTCATTGAAATTTTCTAAGCAGTCAGTTTTGCTTCTTGATCACAGCATAGATTTTTCGTGGGTTCACAAAAAGGCAGGGAGTTTGTTGATCCAAAGAAAACAATTTCCACAGGTTTTAAAAATTAATGATAGCTGTCCCACCAATATTAAAGTTTATAAAATCCATTTGCAAAATGAAACTTGCAGTTATGCTTTTCATCATGTCTAGGAAAATACAAAATGATTAAATTTATCAATAAATCATTTTAAAATGTATAATTTGAACCACGCACATTACATTCTAGTGACAGATACAAAGAACAAGCAACTGAGCAAACCAATAAAGTATTTTAAAATTATAATTCTCATGCAAAACACACAAAAAGAAATGATACATAATGATAGAGGGTGATTATGGTCAGTCTCTCCAAGGAGGTCATGTATTTACTAAGACAAAAATTATGAGGGGGCGCCCGCCATACAGAGAACGGAAGGACATGTATCCCAGGCAGAGAGAACAGCATGTGAGGAAACTCCAAGGCCAAGTGACATCTGCAAATTTAATGAGTTGTAAAAAGTCTTAACATGGCAGGTGATCCAGGGGTTTAATGTGCAAAATAGAAAGTTCAAACCATGCAAGACATAGGCTATGGTAGAGTTTAATTTTAAGTACAAACAATAAGATGCATTGGAGGATTTAAAGTAGGGAAATGGTGTGATTCAGTTTGCATGCGTACTTCTATAAGTAAACTGAAATAATCAAATATATGTGCATGGGAACCCACTTTTCCATAATTAGTGACCCCAGTTCTCTCATACCCTTTGCTCAGGATAATAAAATACTTTAGCCCTATAAAAACTCTCTAGATGCCACCAAAGAGAAAATGAATAAGATCTACTTCTGGAAATGGTAGAGAGAATAATCTTAGACTTGTTGAAGAGGTAATAGAGATAGATCTAGTAAGGGGTTTGAAAAAGGCCAAATGGATCCTAAGAAAAATAGCATTGTATATTCAAGAGCAAACACTTGTGGAACACTTATTAAAAGCACAATAATATTAAAAGCACTTATTTCTGAAAACATGTCTAATTCTTGTGATGATTTACTATGGCCATAGGTGCTTTACACAGTTAATACTCATAATAATGAGATAGTAACCATTATTATCCTTATTTACCAACAAAATAACAGAGGTCTAGAAATGGCACATACAGGTCATAGACCCATCAAGGGGTTAGAGCTGAGATACAAGAGTCCAGGCGGCCTGGTTGCAGAGCCAACATTCTGAGAAATGCTCTGTTGTGCACAGGAAAGGATGAGCTTGCTTGGGGCACTTGAGTGAATCAGTTTTCTGTACTTCTTTCATGGGCCAAGTAAGCTCACATGTCACTTTCCTCTCATAAGTAGGTTCAGTGATCTAGAAATGCACTTATGTATACAGGAAACTCAAGCAATCTTAGTTAGAAAACTGGATCCCCTCGTACTATGGTGCACCCCTTACTAGGGAAATCTCTGTTCCTGGAGCCATTCTAATAGGTCCCATCCTGAGAGATGAATACCAGTCCTGAGACATGATATAGACTCCTTCCTTGACCAGACTTTAGTCAGGTTCCTCGGAGCCCTCTTCTGGACCTGCCCTCAACCTTTGCCTGCCAGCCCAGTGTTAGTAACGAAGCTTACTAAGTCAGTTTATCAAGCATCCTCCTTCCCTTGATGCCTGGTTATTGTGGTCTGCCTTTAGCAAGAATCCTGTTAAACAATTTTAGCAAAAATCCCCTAACCCTTGATCTCTAATCAAGTTCAACATTGTAATTTTCCACCCACAGACTGCCTTACTCTGCTATAAATCCCCAGCTATCTCTTCTGTATTCTAAGTTGAACTCAGTTCTATATTGAAAGATCTTCCTCCTACTGTAGTAGCTTAATAAGATCTATCTTATTCTTTTAAACAAGTGTCCAGTATGACAATTTTTTTACACTCTCCTTTATAGAAAGCTTCTGTTTACACCTACCCATTTAAAAAAAAAAGATTAAGTGATAGTATCTAAAATATTTACTTTGGCAGAATACAATGCAACAATACTAACTGTGAAGCTATATAAAATATATCACAAAGTATCCAAAGGGGACCAAGAAGTTTATTACACATAAGTTTATATGTTATATATTTAGCCATAACATAAATATATGCTAAATATAACAACTACTATTATTACCCTTGTACATGTGGATAACTAATGTTGGAGGAGATGAAAATATTCACATTTAAATATGCCCAACTAAACAATCCTAAATAGTTTAAATTGCATAAACATGTGTTCAAAAATGATTGTTTTATATAACAAATGGATGAAGGAGCCCAAAATAGGTAAACTTAGTTTAATATCAAAATTAAACTAAGAAGCATTCATAAGGAATGTCAACATGTCCCTTCCTCTCCGCAGTGTCACTAGACTGTAAGAAGAGTGAAGCATCCTGTTGGAACAATATTGATTGTTTAAACCTTCTCCAGTTTCTCTGGTTAATTCTTAATGTTTAAAAACTCATTCTCATTTCAGAAAATTATTAAAAGAGCAATTCATTGCAAATATTCAGACTGTTATGAAATATATAACATAGAAAGGGAACATCCTCCTTAATTGCATACCATGGAGATAACTACTGTTAATGGTATGGGCATTATTTTCCAGGTCTTTTTCTCTCTTTTCATTTATACTTAATCTATACTTACATGATGTATATGCATATGTATGTCAAATATGAGTTTTTGCTAGACATGTTCTAATTTCTTTTTTATTTAACAATATATCAATATGAATGTACATTTTCCCATGGCATATGGACCTACCACGATCTATTTAAGAACACAGAAATCTGCTTTCAAACTAGCAGCCATTTAAAAAATCCTATGGCCATGACATAAACTGAGAATTGCTCAAGATTTCACTAAACTTCTACTAATCTTTCTATGAATGAAAAAGATACCAAGGACCACAGGAAAGAGTAAGTAGAGGAAGGAAAGGAAAATTTCAGCTGGAGTAACTCACCACTGCACAGGTCTAAGGGTGACACAGCAGCCTGAGTCTAAAGGACTTCCGTAAGGAAATACTCCACCATCACGTAGCTGTGGCGCATAAAGTGGTTTTATAGCTAACAAAAATCTATTGCTCATTGTGGAGCCGTGTACTGAAAGCTAGTTTTGGGGAAGGCAATTGTTAAAGAAAAAGTCTGTCATCCCAGTCATGTCAGGGTTCTGAGGGTTATGGAAATAGAGTCTATCAGGATTGTAGCTCAGGAAATGGAGTGTAACAGGTCAAGTACCATGTCAATTTGGGGCAGGCCACTGGGCAGAAGTGTTCCTGGCATGGGTCAGTGCCACAGCCAAAATGAAAAAGAATATAAATAGATCCAATTAAAAGCAATCCCCTTGTGGAGGTCACTTTGGCCTTAAAATCAGACTGGCAGGCAGATCTGTCTATCTTATGACTAAAGTTTGGTGGGGCAGGGGGAGAAATAAAAACTGCTCTAGCCTTCCATAGCTTTTCCGTAGAATGAGTAACTAGTATGGAAGGCATAGAATTAAGTTCCATGATCACAAACAGATTACCTAAGGAGACTCATGTCAGCTACTTGGATCTTGCAATTCAATCCCTGTTGCAGATGTGACCTTAAGGAGTTAATTATTATTATAATTCATCATGGCAAAGCTTCCATAAGTATTGAGAACCAGAGAGTCCAAAGAATTGTTTAGGTAATTTGAGGCAAACATTTTTGTCTAAATTATATTAATAGAATTCACTGAATGAATTCACAACATGGGTACAAATTTCACAACTATGTACTTATTGAACACTCTATGTCCAAAACCCTGTGCTAGGTACATTCACATAACTTTTCTAATCCAATTGAGGCAACAGTTCTGTGAAAGGAGCATGAAGGAGATTGTTGCTCAGAGTTAAGAAGTGACTTACCAGAAATCACTGTTAGCAAACAGAAGAGCCCTTTTTGAACCCAATCCTCTAAACACTACTGCTACAAAATTGCTAAGTGTTCTACTTCTTTTAAGAGAAACACATTCTGCAGCACACGATGTCTGGTCATACACGGTGACAAATGTCACTTTTCTTACAGCAGGGTCCACAGATCAAAAGCCCACAGGGCTGCTCACAGGAAACTGGGATTTCAGCCCCAAGACTGCCCTTATCTGTGTAATCTGAAGCAAGTCAGTTCTACTGGCTTTATTTCCTACAACAACAACAACAACAACAAAAATACATGAATTGATAAAAACTATATGAAATCTATTTTCACTCCACAATGCAAACTTGAATTGTTATTAGCGTCAATAATGTGAGTTTTGATCCAGATTTAGTAAACACACTGAATAAATGGTACTTTGTTAATTGTTTTCCAAAAAATTAGATATTTTATCATCCCAATGATCCTATGGAGTAGATATTATTGTACCCATTTTATATGTTTAAACTAAAACCAGAATCTCAAATAATGTAGAAAAATAATCTCTTCACTAATTATATATAAATGACATAAGCCATGATTTATATCTAGGTATTCTGACAACAAGTTCAGCGCCTCTATCACTACCATCCAGCTGTCTCTTGTTCATGGTGGATGAATTTAATTTATATCTGCTATATTACCCCCAGACTCCATCTCAGGACCATTTTAGGGGTTGGAGTTCCAGGAAAACAATGTGGAAAAACCCAACAACATCCGCTTTTTTTTTTTTTGAAAGTTGCAGTAAAACTGAAATATCTGACACTGGCTATAAGTTGCTCACAAGTTTAATCAGCCTGAACCATTTACAGTAAGAAAGTCTATTACCACATTTGTATTCCTAAAACCCAAATCCAGAAATACAGTCTGGCTAAGGGAAGGGAAATGTGATGGCAGTGTTTGTGGCCCTAGTATTTGAGAGAGTTTCTAAAAGAAATTTTAATATTTTATTTTTTAATTCAGTTTCTAAGGTCTGTTCTTGCACAAGCTGCAGCCTGAGCTGCAAGATTGGAAGAGAACACACATACTGTACAGCATCCTTTATTAATGACTTTTCCTGGATTTCTATATTCTAGCAGTCCATCTTTTTATTCATGTTCGAAAGACTTAAATTCTGCTTTTCCCAGTTTTTTGAGATATAATTGACATAGAACATCATATTAGTCCAAGATGTACAATGTAATAATTTGATATCCTATATAATAAAAGGGTAATATGCAAATTGACTATAACGATGGTACGACCAGTCACTATGATGCACACTGACCACCAGGGGGCAGACGCTTAATGCAGGAGCTGCCCCCTGGTGGTCAGTGTGCTCCCACAGGGGAAGCTCTGCTCAGCCACAAGCCGGGCTGATGGCTGCGAGTGCAGTGGCGGTGGTGGGAGCCTCTCCTGCCTCCTCGGGAGCGCTGAGGATGTCGACTGATGGCTTAGGCCCGCTCCCCATGGGCCTAAGTTAGTCTTGGTAGGCTTTAACTTTTAGCACTATATCTAGGTAACAATTCTAAACTTCCTGAGGGTCACAGTTCTTTGAATGTGTTCCCCAAAAAAGTGAGCATTCACACAAACACATTTTTTCATCACTTTTGTTGCCATTTTTAAAGATTGCTATAGTTCCAAACAGACAGAATAGGGGAGTGAATCACATCCAGCATACTTTTATGTGGTCCAGTCCCCTATTAACATTCACACCTGGTGGTTGTCTGGCAGATACATGAAAAGCTCTAGTGATCCAATATTCAATGGGGGAGCGGGCCTAAGCCATCAGTCGGACATCCCCCAAGGGCTCCCGGGCTGCCAGAGGGATATCTGACTTCCAGCTTACACCCAATCCCCCAGGGAGCGGGCCTAAGCTGGCAGGTGGACATCCCTTAAGGGCTCCCAGACTGTGAGAGGGCTCAGGCCGGGCTGAGGAACCTGCTCCCCACCCTGCCGCCAAGTGCACGAATTTTCATACACTGGGCCTCTAGTATGTATATATTGCAAAATGATTATAATAAGTTTAGTTAACATCAATCATCTCACATAGTCACAATTTTTTTTCTTGTGATCAAAGAACTTTTAAGATCTCTTTTAGCAACTTCCAAATATGCAATGTAGTATTATTAACTAGAGTCATTTTCCCCAGAAGTTATTTATTTTATAACAGGAAGTTTGTATCTTTTGACCATATTCACCCATTTTTCCTCATCTCCCACTTCCATCCTCTGGCAACCACAAATCTGTTCTTTGTATCTATGAGTTCCATTTCCTTTTTAGATTTCACAAATAACTGAAATTACACAGTCCTTGCCTTTCTCTGTCTGACTTATTTCACTTAGCATAATGCCCTCAAGGTTCATCCATGTTGTTACAAATGGCAGGCTTTCTTCCTTTACATGGCTGAATAATATTGCATTATATACCTATGATTTTCTTTTTCCATTCTTCTACCAATGACAGGTTGTTTCCATGTTTTGGCTATTATATATTATAAACAATTCTGCAATGAACATAGAGATGAAGATATAACTTTGAGATGGCTATTTTGTTTCCTTGGATATATACTGAAAAGTGGTGTTCCTGGATCATATGGTACAGTTGACCTTGGAACAACATGAGGGTTAAACATGCAGTTGAAAATTCACATATAAATTTTGACTTCCCAAAAACTTAAGTTGTCCCTCCATATCTGATGGGTATAGTTCTAGCCCCCTACCCAGATACCAAAATTTGCAGATGTTCAAATTCCCTATATAAAATGGAGTAGATCAATACATATAATTGGCCCTTTGTATTGGCACACTCCCAATCATGTATTGAAAACAGTAGAGGTATTTATTTTTTAAAAATTCACATGTAAGTGGACCCACCCAGTTTAAATCTGTGTTGTTCAAGGGTGAACTGTAGTTTTAGATTTAATTTTTGAGAAATCTCCATACTGTTTCTTATAGTGTCTGCACCCGTTTACACTCCCACCAACAGGATACAGGGGTTCTTTTTTCTCCATATCCATGCTAGCATTTGTTCTCTCTTATCTTTTTTATAATAGCCATTCTAGGAGGAGTGAAGTGATATTGTGGTTTTTATAAAGACTTAAATTCTTAAAACTACTGAAAAGAATATTTCTTAAGAAATAAGGGAAAACAAGAGTCAAAATGTCATTTCAGTAAAAGGGATGTGCACATTCATAAGAATAAGTCTAACATACCATACACACACACACACACACACACACACACACACACACACACAAACTTCCTTCTTGAAAACTACTCTGTAAAACCAATGTTTGGAACTATAGCAATCTTTAAAAATGACAACAAAAGTGATGAAAAAATGTGTTTGTGAGAATGCTCACTTTTCTGGGGAACACATTCAAAGAACTGTGACCCTCAGAAAGTTTAGAATTGTTGCCTAGATATAGTGCTAAAAGTTAAAGCCTACCAAGACTAATTGGACCATAATCTAGAAAACTTAATCTAGGAAATGCATTTATTTCTATTTTTGTTGGGCTCAATACTAATGGGAATTTTTAAATTACCAACATGGCAACTGTTACTCAATGCTGTTGGGTAACTAATATTGGATAACTTGTATCATTTATTATTCACATTGAACAACATCTGGAATATGTAAAAATAAGTAAATACTATTGTCAAATCAAAGGATTTGATATATAGATGAAAAGTTTGTTAATTGAATAAGATACTATGTAATTTATTTTACTTGTATAAAAAAAATTTTTCTAGGGAAAATAATAAACTTTTGTCTTTCTCCTGAATCTGTGACATATTGGTGGTGCTTTAAATATTTTTTTTGTGCCTGAAGACTTAATGTGCATTTTCTGGTTACCTTTTCTTTCTATTGGTTTATTTAAAATATCTTTCCTATAGCAGTTATTTGTATTTACATGTTCTCCTCAAATAGATGAAATTCTCTTAAATAGAGACATTAAAAGATTAAAATTCTAGCTACAGAATGGAAAATGAATTAGGAGATGAGACTTGGAGGGAGATATAAAATTCAGGGCTTTGACTTTAAATTTATTTGAATTTAACAGATATCAAACTATGAATAAACTGGAAGTGTGTGGTAATACTTGTCACGAATGACTGCTATTCTTGACTATAGAAATTGTGTCAATGGTGGTGGAACTTTCTTGTGTGGAATGATAAGAAGAACAATTAGAGAGATCAGAGCATATCAAGAGTTTATTTTTGTATATGAATTTTGAGGAAGTGCTAGTGAAAATGGTAAATATTCGGCTATTAACAGTGAAAAATGTAGAACTCAGAACAGATGTCCTACCTGGAGCAACCTGGGAGTTACTACTACTTAGATTGCATTGTAAGCCGTGTCTAAAACAATCTAGAAAAAGAGTACAGAAAGGGAATTTAAGAGGATCTGAGAACAATTACTTGGGAACTCTGCCATTGAGAGTCAAAGTAACTAAAGGAGATGGAGAAAAAGAGCCAAAAGAGAAGAAAAAACATTACAAGTCAAAAGAGAAGACAGCTTCGAAGAGGAGTGATCAACAACATTATACTCTGCTAAGTCTAGTAAGATAAATACAAAAAAATATCCATCCTCTTCTGTATTATGGCAGTCATTAGTAATCTTAGCAAGAGAATAGTGAATTGGGAGGCACCATGCATGTGAAGAAAATGAAAGTATTTGCAAAAATTTTTATGGGTATGCTAAGCGAAATAAGTCAGTCAGGGAAAGATAAATATCACATGATCTCACTCACTTGTGGATTATAATGAGCAACATAAACTGATGAACAAAACAGATCCAGAGACAGAGAAGCATTGATCAGATGCTCAAACCTCAGAGGGAAGGTAAGGGAGGGTGGGGGTAGGGGGAGAGATCAACCAAAGGACTTGTATGCATGCATATAAGCATAACCAATGGACACAGACACCAGAGAGGTGAGGGCATGAGGGGGGGGGGGCGGGCAATGGGGAGATAAGGACACGTATGTAATGCCTTAATCAATAAAGAAAGAAAAAAAATTAAAAAAATTTATGGAACTTTGTGGAAAGGGGTGGAGAAACAGAGTGATAGCTCTTTTAATCAGGGTAATTTATGTAGCTGCCTCTAATAGACAATGGTGATGGATAATTATTTATGTCTCACTCACAGTGTTCATCGATGACCTCCCTACCCTCCATTCTGTAGTTATGCCATCTGGATCATGTGGCCTCTGAGTTCACATGGAGAACATATACCATCTCTTAGTGTTACACATTACTTTTACTCACAATCCATGGATAAGAACTAATCTGGCCCAGAAAAGTTAGGAATTTTAAGATGGCATTTGAAATATTCGGTGCACACATACTACTTTACCACAAAAATTGGAATAGTATATGGGGTCAAGGTCTATATTTTTGTGGATTGTTTTGTTTTATTTGTTTTTAAGATGGGAGATATAGAACACATTTCTATCTGATGAAAATAATCTGGGAAGGAGAAAGAGAAAGAGAAATAGAAGCAGCAGAGAAGGAAAATCTCAGAAGACAACATTCCATGAGAAGGAAAAAGGGGATGGAATCCAAACCACATGGGAAGGAACTGACCTCTGACATTTTATCTGCTGAGTCAGTGTCATAAAAGGAGGTGGTGGTGATTGGTGGAGGTGTATTTATTGAGTTGTGATGGAAAGATGAAGTGCCATTTTTTCATTGTAATGTGGAGCAAGATTATGAGCTGAAACTCAAGAGAGCAGTGCCTGGTGGTGGGGGGAGCGGGAAGCTCAGGAGAGAAGCATGATGAAGACATTCAGTAGTTTATGTGGAGAATAGACGTATTTCACTTGACCTCCTATTTTTTTTTAATTTTTTGTCAGTTTCCTCCAAATATTCAGTTCTCCAACCATTCTAAAATATTTAATAGAATCTAAATATGCCATGTCCTTGTTCAGATTTCATGATTTTATTGTTGCGTTTTTCTCTGCCTACACTATTCTCCGCAACCCTATCTTGACTGCCTTGCAAATCTTCAGTCATCCTTCATCTCTTCACTCAAGTAGGGGCCCTTTTATGAAGCCTTTTCTGTTTCTCCAGAAAGTCCCCCACTTCCCCTTCCTTTTCTAGTAATTCATGTCTTCCGCATGAGACTCTACGTTTCCTGAGGTCATGAAATCTTTGTTTTCAGAATCTAGCACAGACCATTACACAACATGCAAAGATGCTCAAATTGCTTGTAAACCAGCTACAAGCATTTAGTGAAGTATAAAGTATATTAAAGATTATGAATAAATTTTGTCACTCTACAAATCTGATAGAAATCTAAATTTTAATTAAATATTTAAAATAGCATTCAAAATAGGAAAACATGATAGAAATCAGCCCATATTTACTAAGAGAGGTTGAGTGTTTTCTGCCACATAAGCAGCCAGTTCCAAGTCAGAAACACTGTAAATAACTAATTAAAACATCTTTCTGTTGCAATAAAAATAAAATGCCTTCAGCAGTCTAATCTGCTTTCTCCAACTCATTTAGCAACTTCCTTACTGTGTAAATGCCCTTTACAAAATAGATACCAGCTTTACAAAAGTTATTTTTGAATAATTGAAATATGAAAGCAAAATTTTAAGGCATGCCATCTGTTTTATTTTTCTTGGAGCTCAACGATTTTATCTTTCCTGAGATTCAAACCACCTCACCCTTTATAGCAATTCATTAAAACTTCACTGCAGGGGAAGGTGAACAGGAGAATCACAGCCACAGGATGTGAAAAACCTCCCAATTAATCTAGAGTGTTTCTACCACTTTGGATGATTCCTTATAGTAACTCTACAGGCTCTACAGGTAGGAAAATTTGAAATCACTTTTCAGTTTGGCAACTCAATTTTTAACCAATGTACATGGCATTTGTTATGTCTTCCATACACCATTACACAAATCCAATTAAAATCACTACCATTGGGTAATAAAGTATTGCCATTTTTCTCAAAATCAAATTGAAATCTAGGGTTGCACAGCTGTCGTCACCACACACACCTGCACACTATTGGGAAGGAGGCAGAGTTTATGTGGAGGTCTCAAATATATTTGGCTAAAGCAAACCTTTACAGCATAGTCCTTTAACCTTCATTAAATTATGTAATTAAATACGACTTCAAAAGTAGATAAAGTCCCCCTTCCATGGGAAACCTTGGAAGAAGCTGTGGCACAATGGAAAGAGCACTGGTCACAAATGTGAGCCTCGGGCTTCAGCCGCTCTACCACTCCGGACTACGCAGCATAGAGTACCTCTGAGTCTCACTGTCCTCACTGTGAATGGAGGGCATTGGACCTCTTGATTTCTCACATCAATTGCAGCCCCATAATTTGAAGAAATGAAAAGGCTAACTAGATAACATATATGTCTCATTGTGAAACCTGTTTGTGTACCTTTCATATTACCCCGTGCTATGAAACTCGATTGCTGTTCAATAAATGGTATATAAATATATGAATGCCTATATGTAAGCAGGAATATGAAGAGACTTGTAAGAGCCAGTGGGATGCAAGGAAATCAAAGAGAGAAGCAGGGACAATGGGTAGCTAAAAGGAAGGAATAAAAACAGGACAAATGAAGTATTTCCCTTTATTTTCCACTAGAGGCCAGGCGCACAAAATTTGTGCGCGGGTACAGTCCCTAAGCCTGGCCTGTGATCAGGGTCATCTTCCCCAGCTGCCGGTAGCTGGCCCCGCCCCCCGCCATCACCCACCCCTGGTTCCCCTTTCGCCATCAGTTTGGTTATCAGTGCCTGATGGCCAGGGGAAGGGACCAAGAGGTTGGCTGTTCCTGCCTGCTCACTGGCCCTGCCCCTGCCATGGGTGGCCATCAGATGATTGGAGCCTGCTAGCCAGGGAAAGGGACCATGAGGTGGTCAGTGCACCTCATAGTGACTGGTCCAGTGGTCGTTCTGCTGTTAAGGTCAATTTGCCTTTTATTATATAGGATAGAGGCCTGGTGCACAGGTGGAGGCCGGCTGGCCTGCTCTGAAGGGACCCCAGATCAGGGTGAGGGGTCCCTGCTGGGGGGCGGGGCCAGCTGAGGCGAGGGGCTGTGGGTGGTTTGCAAGCTGGCCACGCCCCCATTGGGGTGAGGGTCCCCGCTGGAGGGCGAGGCCAGCCTGGGCTAGGGGCCACCGGGGGGTTGTAGTCTGGCCATGCCCCCAATTGGGGTTGGGGTCCCTGCTGGAGGGTGGGGACAGCCTAGGCTTGGGGCCACTGAGGGTTTGCAGGCCAGCCATGCCCCAGCTTTGTCAGGAAGGACGTCTGGAATGACGTCCAGAAGATGTCTGGTCTAATTAGCATATTACTCTTTTATAAGTATAGATGTTTGCCCACTGCTTCTGACTAACCTGATAACTTTTTTTTTCTTCAGGTAGTGTTTGCTCTGAAACCAATAGTAAAAGTCATTATTAGGGTACTAAAGTATCTGTTTAGTTAGTATTTAGCTCAGCTTCCAGTGTCAGGAAATCCAAAATAATAGTGGCTTAATTGAGAAAAACAATTAGCTCTCACTTATGTAATTCAGGCAGTTCAGAGCTGGTGGTAAGTCAGGCTCCCTCTGTTCTTTGCACTCTGACCTGGAGGAAACTAGACAAATATACAGGGGTGGGAAAAAGTAGGTTAAATTACCAGCTGTCATTGCCTAAATGATAAGTCATAAGTAAGGATACAAAATAGTAACAATAATAATAAAAAGAAAGGACTAAATAATGCAATAATTAAGAAATAATATAAGAATAAACTCTGTTTCATGGACTCATGACTGTAAACCTCCTTTTGTCCACCCCTGTATTTCTCCATTTTAATCTAGTAGATGCTCAGTGTAGTATCTCGCCAAAGAATGTTTACATTTTCTAAAAAAATCTCAAGAGGTCAAAACTTAAGTTTAGAAATGAAATAAATGCCTCACTAAATAAAGTCTCATTGAATAAATGCCTCAGTGAAGGAAAGGAGAGTTTTAGGAGGCTGTCATGAGGCGCTCCAATGACACTACTCAGCAGCACCTATGTCTGGAAACGGAACCAGTCTTCCAGCACTTTCATTCTTGTTTTTTTCTCCAGTGGTTCTTTCCTGCATTTGTCTACAGAATCATGGTTTTCTCTTTGTGTTCTTAATAATGTTACAGAACTACATGGTATGTAGCTGAGTTTTAGTTTTATTTTAATACTATAATTAAAGGCGATCTTCTGAATCTAAATGAAGATTGTGGTTTGTCTTCAGTGAAAAGTTCAGATTACAGGTTCACCAAATATATAACTATCAAAATCTTAGTACATACTAATTTATGGACATGAATGTTCTCACATGTTATTAAGATAAGATTTTAAATGAATGTTAACGATACTAACTAAAGCTACAATGAAAAAAAAGACATTTATTACTATAAGATATTCCCACTTATAGAACAAATTTATCTCTTAATATGTCCCACTGTGTCCAGCTATTAGAGCACAGGGATTATTTTTGATTCCATATTATGAGTCACTTTCCATCCACTCATTTCACTTCATAGCCACCATGGTCCATTGGGTGAGTTCCAGACTCTAACTAGCTAGGGAGCCTTACAGATCTCCATACCTACAGAGTTTTACATGTTTAAAGCAATGTAGACTGTTTACACTTGTGCTAAAGCATCTAGATGTTATTTCCTTTAAACATGCTACATTTTTATCCTAAATTAAAACTTTAGGATTCTTTTACAGATATCAGTGTTATGCTCAGGATGGGAAGTAACTGGATCAGGGCTCCATGACCACCTAATCCACCAATATGCAAATTCCTCAGAGAGCATTTATTCAGGGTTCCCAAGGCAACTCAATTCCAACTTAGTCAAGTACATAGAAATGAGGAAAAGATGTGCATAAAAGTATCTGGAAAACTCTTAAAAGTGAAAATTCATGCAAATTCCCAAGGTTTAATCATGTAAAGGCATAGAGTACAGATAGAATACATGACTGTCCTTTTTTTAATTACAAGAAAATCAAGTGATTGTAAAGGTTGTAGTAGGCAGAGTTCCACTCCCTCCCACCCTGTCTTAATCCCTGGAACCTATGAATCTTTACACAGAAAAAGAAACTTTGCAAATGTGATTATGGCCAAGGCCCTGGAGGTGGGGAAATGGAGCTGAATTATCCAGGTGGACCCGATCTAATCACAGCAATTCTTAAAGGCAGGGAACCTGGCTGAGTGGAGCTGTGACTACTGAAGGGTCAGGGGACTTCCAGTTTCTGGGTTTCAAGATGTAAGAAGGGTGCCATAAACCAAGGAATATGGCTGCTTCCAGAAGCTTAAAAGGTGAGCAAACAGATTTCCCCCACCCCACCCCCTGCTGGAGTCTGGGGAAAGGAATGCAGCACTGCTGATACCTTGACTTCCACCCAATGAGACCCATGTGGGACTTCTAACCTACACAGATATAAGGTAATCAATTTGTAATGTTTTAAGCCATTAAGTTTGTGATCATTTTCTATTGTTGTTGTAATAAATTAACACATGAGTGCTCTGAGCACCACACTTTGAATTTCTATTAAGCATTCAAAATCCTATCTAATAAAAGGGGAATATGCAAATTAACTGTCACTCCATCACAAAGATGGTAGCGCCCATAGCCACAAGATGGCGGCACCCAGTCCTCTTAGCCCTGCCGGAGTCCCCCAGTCCTGGGGGAGCGGCCGCTGAAAGCAGGCAGCGTGAGTGGCCTGGTGGATGCCCGGCTGTAGATGGGCCTCTGGCCAGGCTGGGGCGTGGAACGCTTGTGTAAGAAGAGAAGGAACCAGCCAGCTGAGCAGAGTCGAGTGGCCCCTGACTCCTGGGCAAGGTCAAGTCCGGACGGCCAGAGGGTGGAGGGCGTGGAGGACAGTGTGACAGGAGGGGCTGGTGGCAGAGGCACAGGGGTGAAGCCGGCCGAGAAAGAGGAAGGAAGCCCTTTATCAGAGTTCCTGAGAACAGGGAGGGAAGTCGTTTGCATTTCCCAGCCACGGATGGGCCTCTGGCGACGAGGCAAACATTCCATGCCCGGCTGCGGATGGGCCTCTGGGCCGAGGAGAGCCTCTGGGCAGCAGGCGCGGAGCGGCCAGGCCCGCAGAGAGCCATTGGCGCACGGATTCGTGCGCAGGGTTACCAGTAATAAATAAATAAATAAATAAATAAATAAACAAATAAATAAACAAATAATACTGAAACAAAATCAAATGGCGTTACAGTAAAGATGGCCTAGTCTGCAAAAGGAAAACTGTGTTCTACAGCATTTGACAGTTGTTTAAATTCATGTGTGGGGTATTGATTGTTTCTTGTCATGATACGGTTCTAAAGCATATGTAAAATTATGTTCTTCAATTTTATCAAAAACTAAAAAAATGAGAGTAAGGAGATATGAGGATGGGGAATAAAAGGAAAACACAGGAGGTTGGACGGGAATAAGAAGGAAACAAAGAATGAGGAACAAACAGGAGATTTTGGTATACTCTTATTGGGGTAAGCAGCCTGACAAAGAATGTTAATGCTTTCATATCACAAACAAATTCAAAGAGGCCTGACAAGCGAAGAAGCAAGAAATCACGAAGTGGCCTAATAAACAGCCACAGCTGTCCCCCATGCAGTGGCGTTTTCTCCCGGCGGCGCCAGTGCTATTATGTCTTGTGAAGCACATGTGCTCCAGTCATTTTTCTCCTGTTCTAAATTTGGCTCCCACTCACTATTCCATTTTCAATAAAAAATGCTTGCCTCTATCGTCTCCAAACATTTTTTTTTTTACTTCTATAATAAAATCTCTGAGTCTGCTAAATACTGTATATTTCCCAAATCCTGGATTCCGAATCAATATAATCTATGACCCAACCACATTTCCTTACCTCTTCTCTAGGGCCAACCATTAACAAAACTATAAGTAACGTGAAGCATGTCTTGTCTTGCAAGAGGGCTATAGTCAGTCCCATGGGTTGGAAACCCCAAGGCTATTCAGAAAATCCTAAATCTTTTGTAAACCCAGGCTGGAATACTTGGGGGTGGGGCATGTGGGAAGTTTGCGTTTCTATATTTTAAAGCCAAAGATTCCATTCAGAAAAAGCAGCATTTGAACATGTGCTAGTTTATATGTAGACGACATAACTCTCAGCTTGGTCAGAGCAAGGAATCTTAGTAATTGACCTAGCTGGGCCTCAGCCCTGACCTAGTTAATATGCCACCAACCCCATGTGCACTGGCTGCGGAAGGCCTTCCTTCTTCCCCTGAATGTTTTCCAGTTGAATCCTCTCATTTACCGGAAATATGTCAGTGCTCACTGCTGTGATTATAAAAGTACTTTATTTCTGCTGACACACTACTCCACAGGGATCTTGGTCTCCCATAAATCTCTCTTCTCTATTACTATCGCCATCTTTCTTTCATTCTTTATCTCTCCTCCATACCACTCACCCGACGCTCCAGCTGCCGCAATGATTGCTCTGTCAGAGCATCATGGATAAGTCACAGACCTTCCTTATCACCCACAGTTTCCCTCCTGTGCTCTGAATTCCCAGGGAGCTCTAATTACGGAAATAAAGAGCAAGCCAGGCTGCAAGGAAGCCTCATGCCCAATTGCCTTTATAATATATCCCAAGAATTTGGTTTACAAAAACCAGATTTGGATTTTTTTTTTTTTAAGGCAATCAATGCAGGTCCAGGGAAGAAATTTAGAAGTGTTCACCTCTTTTGAACTGAACTAAGCATGAGCAGAAGGAGGGATTTCTTCAGAGGCTGGGCAATGCCTTTTCTGCTTTAAGTGATACTCAAAACTCAAGTGCAAGAAAATGAAGGAGCAGCCAGAGCAGTGTGGCCGCCTACCCCTCACAGAAATTGGTGATGCTGACACTGTGGTAGTACGTGTCACCCCTCTCTATGTGGCCCATGCAAGAGGGAGAGGAATGAACAATAAATGGATCAAACACTTGCATATAAAACACCTGTAAAAGTTCCAACATAACAACATAAAATGTTATCACTGTGTGGGTGGTTATTTTGTAGTGAAGAAGCAGTTCTATGTTTTTATCATTTTCATTGTAAACATTTTCCAATATGTCGTGTAGTAGGCACAGTGATCCCCCAAAGATGTCTACACCCCAATTCCTGGATCCTGTGATTATAGTGCTTTACAGGCAAAAGGGACTTTGCAGATATAATTGAGGTGATGAATTTTTAAATAAGGAGAGTGCCCTGGATTACTCAGGGAAATGGGTCTAATCACCTGAGCCCTTAAAAGCAGAGAACTCTCTCTGGCTGCAGTTAGTAATGAGGCACAACAAGTTGGAGAGATTAAAAGTGAGAGGGATTTGGTTCACCTGTGCTAAAGGGAGGCCACCTGGGAAGCATGAGAAGGAACGTGGCAGCGGGAGGGACTGGGCCCAGCTGACAGGCAGCAAGGAAACCGGGAGCTCAGTCCTGTGATAGTAAGGAATGAATTTGGCCCAAAACCTGAGTGCCCTTGGAAGTAAATTTAACCCCCCAAATCTTAGGACAGGAACTCAGCCCTGCTGACTAGTTGATTTTGTGATCCTGTAAGGAAAGGTCCCAGTGGAATTACTCTGTACCTGGTCTTCTTACCCACATACTGTGAAATCATAAATTACAGAAATAATGGGAAACTAATTCATATTAAACAAAAGTTTAAAGTGCCATAAACATCAATATGCCCACTGCTTAAATGCAATAATTCTCAGCGTTTTTTCATATTCTTTGTTTGTGTTGTGTTCTGCTCAAGCATCTCAACGTGTTATAGAAGATCTGACTTCAGCACTACTTGATCATGCCTCTCCAAAAATAAGTACACTCTCTCCATAACCACAATATCATTACCGCAATTAACAAAACTGAAAGTGAAGTCCATTCTGTTAAGAAGCTATTCTGAAAACATGAATTTGTTTTGATACAATTTATATATTAGGGAACAATTGGAGCTTAACAGAATTTTGAATTTGTATATGCTTTCTGTCAGCAAGCTATAAATACAGCTTTTCTTTAGTTTGGAATAGGATCAAATCAAATATTACAGATTGCATTTGGTTGTTATGTCTTAAATCTTTTATCTGGAAGAGCACATATTATTTTAATGACAGTGATAATTTTTTTAAAAAATTTGGTCAAGTTTCTGAATGTCTTAGATTTTTTTTCTGGGCTCATCTTATTATTTCCTCATGATCTAATTTAACTTATATCCCCCTTATGCTTTCTGTAAAATGTTATATCTAAAGTCTTAGAGTCAGGTTAACTATTTTGGGAAGAACAGTTCATAGGTGCCACCTATAAACCAACCTTCCTGCCTCCTTCCTTTCCTTTTTTTTATCAGCTGGGTCTATTTCTTACTCTGTCTAGATTTCTGACAAGCCAAGAAAAATGTTTAATTTTTTTTCCCTTTAATAATCAATTTGCGACAGGAGTAGGTGAAATAGGAATGGTATTTTAAGAATGATTTAAAACTCAGAAATTATAAAACAGATGATTAGTATAAGTAAGCTACAATTTTAAATGTTTGCATCATGAAACTATGATAAAGTAAAAAAAAAATACTGGAAAAAAATTTGTTATGCATATAATAGGTAATAGTTAATTCCCCTAAAGGAAAAAATTTCTATACATCAGTAAGAAAGATGTAAAATTTCAATAGAAAAGTGAGAAAAATAAACAGCTCTCTCTATAGAGAAATGCAAATGACTCATAGACATAATATGCTGCATAATATTCATCTCACCTGTCTAATTGCCAAAAATCAAAGATGTATCAATATACTAATTTTATCAATGTATAATAATACATATGTACAATAATTATGAAAATACATTCAAATTGAAATGATGTGATGAAACAGATGTTCTCAGGTATTGCTATAAGATGTCCAAATTGGTACAACCTTCAATAAATTAAGGCCATTTGGTAATGATTATCAAAATCAATCCATATATTCTTTGAGCCAATAATTTTCCTTTTTAAAGAATTTAGCCTATGTACATAGGTTCAAAACTAACTTAATTAAATAATATTATTTCAATTTTGTTTTAATAAGTTGGAAAAATGGAAATGATCTAAATGTACACTAGTTGGAATTGCTGCAATAAATGTGAATTTGGGCAGGTTTATAAAATGGAATACTGTGCAATAGGGAAAGTAATGAGGCATAATACTGTGAAATAATTTTATAGATATATTTTTAAGTGAAAAAGCAGCATGCAGAACAGTGCATGTAGACCAGAACTGATATTTATTAAAAATAATAGGGGTGTATATACAAATGTGCACACACATGTCACACATATACAGGCATGTATTTGCTTGTATATGCACAGGCTACCTGCCAAAGTACCTGATATCAGTCACCTCCTGCGGTGTGATCTGTATGGCTGGAGAGAACCTTTTACTGTATATTCTTGCATATTTTGTGAATGTTATGCTTTATGAAAATAAAAATAACGCAGAAGTACCTGGAAGAGAGCACCTAATGAGTGAATCTCGGAGAGAGGAAGAACTCAGGAACTTTACTCTCTCACAAGTCTGGAGGCTAGAACTCAGCAATCCAGTTCTCAGCAGGCCATGCTTTCACTGAAGGTTTGGAGGAAGGATCCTTCCTTGCTTCGTCTACCTTATGGTGGCTCTAGGCGTTCCTTGGTTTGTGAGGATAATGCCAGTCTCTGCCTGTCTTTACCCTGCCCTCTTTTCTGTTGCATGTCTGTTGTTGTTTTTCCCCAAAGTCTCGCCTCCTCTTATAAGGATGCCTATCATTGGATGTAGGCCACACCCACAGGCACCCAAACCTTCATCTCCAGATGCTTAATTACCAAATAAGGTCACATTCTGAGGTTTCAGATAGTACAGAATTGCTTTTTTCTGGGCAACCATGGCTTTGGTGAAAATGGAGGGTTCTCTTGCTGTGAGAAAGACGGCTAAACTGTCTTGGAGGAAACAAGCCGTCTCTGCCTCTCTAGACTAGCTCGGTTTTATTTGCACCTCATGGCTGTTCCTTTTCCATCTTCTCTATCTTTTCTTTCTTTTTATTTTCAAACTCTAAATACTGGAGAGCCCCAGATCTCATTCTTGAATTTCTCCCCTCCAACTTTGATTTCCCTGTGTAATGAGGTTTACATTCAGAATCCCTAGGACACTAGCTTTGCATCATGCCCCCCTCATTGTGCCCAAGCCAGGGCCATGGAGTGTCCCCCATGGTTGTCTGGGAAATGGTGCCTCCTGAAGCCATGCCGCTCAGTGTGTGCAGCATCCGTGGCAGCCCTAGGACTGGCCACTACATAGTCTTTCCATTTCCAACATTGTCATTCCTATGCCTTTCACTGGCACTTACCCTGTCTCTGGGCTTCTGCCGTCTGCCCTGTGCCAGCTCATCCTTCAACTGTCAGCTAAACATACCTTAGCTTTGTGTGAGGAGCCTCCCCTATTCTATATCCTCATTGCTCTCTACACTTTTCCATCATAGAACTTATTTATTTCCATTAAATTGCAGTCATCATTTATGCAACTGTATTTAATGAAAGGCAGCATGGCAGAGTGATTGAGAGCACAGGCTCTGGAACCAACCAGGTTTAAATCCTGACTTACAACTTCCTAGCTCTGTGACCTTGGACAAATTGCTTGACTAGCCTCAGTTTCCTGATCTGTTAAATGGAATAATTGTGGTGCATATCTGATGAGGTAGTTGTGGCAATATGAATGTGTCTATGTAGAGGCATGTAAATGAGTATACCTGATACATGTTATGACACATGGTTCAGAAATTTGTGGGCAGCATGAAATTTGTCAACACTATAAGTTGGCAATTAAAATTCAGGTGTTATAAAAGCTGGGGCTTATTTCATTTTAAATTGCAAATGATTTAGAGTACTTTTGCATTTTTGGTTAAATTATATTTCTTTAAAAAAAGGTTTTATATATGTGTGTGGAAGAAACCATAGGTTGGTTCAAATATCCAATAATTATGTTTCCCCTTGTCTTGCCCCAAATATAGGCTTGAGTGTTGCATACTAGGATTCTAAGCTTCCTAGCAGCCAGGAATGACCAGGAGACAAGTTCTGGCCAATGACAAGGGTGCAGAAATCCCTGGGAGGCTTCCCTCTCCAAATCAAAAGACAAACCCTCACAAGGAGGAAGGCTGAGGAGGTGTGTCATTTAACCCTTTGCTGAATTCCCCTGCCCAGAATTCAGCATGTGTACCCCCTGAGACCCAAAGCCACATGCTTACGAATGGCGGAGCAAGAGAATGGAAAGAGCCAGGTTCCTGATGACTTTCCTTGCATGGCTCTAGCAACCTTGGATGCCACTCTGGACTTCTTATGTGAGAAACATTAATCCTAAAAGGCTGGATATACAGGCAAGGCCAGACTGTATGTGACAATAGAACTCTGATCCACATACTAAGCCCAGGAAGCCAAACCACAATCTACAGCAGTGGACCCAGAATGGTTAGGATTTTGTCACGGGTGACTGACAACTGTTTTTGCGTCCTCTTCTCTTTCTAACTCAAGACCAACCAGAGAAAGCCTGTATTTCCCTCCAAACCAGTCACATAAGATGTCCCACTTCTAGTTGGCTGCTTGCTCCAGCTTCCCCACACCAACCACCTCCAATAAGAGCACGCATGAAACCTTGTCATTTTTCTTCTATAGAGCTTTCCCACTTCGCTAATTGCCTTTGAGTCTTTGTCAAATGCAAATGATGGTGTCTGACTCCCTTGCTGTAGAAAGTTCTGAATTCATAGCCTCTGCTTGTTCTCATTTGCATGGTTTTCATTTGTTTCCACAAACTCATATTTGTTTAAACATCTGTTTGCCAGCTTTTCTGTTGCTCAAAGCTAAGTGAAATTTTGATGCAGCATGGGTGTTGTTGTTTTAATATATATTTAGTGATTTCAGAGAGGAAGGGAGAGGGGGAGATAGAAACATCCATGATGGGGGAGAATCATTGATCAGCTGCCTCCTGCACGCCCCACACTAGGGACTGAGCCTGCAGCTCAGGCATGTGCCCTGACTGGGAATCGAACCATGACCTCCTGATTCATAGCTCAATGCTCAACCACTGACCCATGCTGCCTGGGCAGCATGTGAGTTGTTTGGTTGCTATTTTTAATCATTTATATATTGTATTTTACTAATAAGGCAAAGAAGTCTATTCCATAATGCAGTGCTTCTCAAACTGCAATGTGCATAAAAGGGTCTTGACTTTCTGATTTACTAGGTCTGGGGTGAGGCCACAGACTCTGTTTTTAATAGGCTCTCAGGCGATGTCTGAGGCCCACACTGAGTAGCAAAGCTGTAGTGGATATTTTCCAGCAAGCATTTAGATTTCCACCTTCAGCAACAACAACGTTATAATTAAATAGCAACTTTCCCCTTTTTACAAGGGAGAAGGATGTCAAAAAGACAGAGTCCAGTCAACATGGGAATGTAGTTTTTCATGTTCTCCTTGCTCCCAATCTCTCTTTGGTGTCTGGGGCTTCTCTGGGTTTTTCTTTAGATTCTTCGGGTAGATGAAGTCAGAGTTCATCAAACAGACTAGAGGATCAAAGATTCCATCTGAATCCCTTATTCAAACACTCTTTCTTGTGAAATGAGATGAGGAACCGTGCTTCACAGCCTTGGTGCTACAGTTCTTGACCACCCATCGGTCACACAATCTGGCCCTCTAACATCAAAGTGATGAGGCAGCAGCCCTTTGGTAATGAGATGAAGATGTTTTTAGAATGAGTCTGCAAAGTGCTGAGTCTCCAGCAAATAAGTATGAGAAGGAGAGATAAGGGAATTCAACAAATATTCTTTTACTATGTCACATTTTTTACATTCAAAACAAATATACAGCATTTCCCAAACCACTGTTTTTTTTACAAACACCATAACAGAAAATGGAGAGGCACACGACCATAATAAATAACAAAGTCTATGTATTAACATCATAGGAAGGTGTGCTCTGAATTTTGAGAGAGATTTCACTTTTTGCAGATTTAGTAAGAAAGACTGAGCCTGAAATCTTGTTTAAACAAAATTTTCACCAAAGGCCTTGTCAGAGAATAGAATCTCTGAATCCAGTGGTAATTGTTTTTTCTGGACATCTTTAAATGCATAAAATTTAAACCAAGTTTGCTGTCAAAGGGGCTGTCTTTAGTTTCAGTTTTGTGGCATTTTGGTTTTAGAAACATCACGAACAAATCTCCCAAGTCTGAGTTTTGAGAGCCGTAAATCAGACTGCCTGCTCAGTTCACAGACAATAAAGCCATCATCATATTTCTCTCTGCAGCACCCAGAAATCTGTAACACCCCCTGGAAGAGCAAATGGCTATTATACCTCCCGATATCTGATACACGGACACAGGGCGTGTGTGGTAGCAATTACATCTTAACAAAGTACTAATCTGACCCTCTCTGTGCTCTGATAGCATAACAGTAAATATAATCTTAAAAATGGCATATGATTAAGACAGCCTAAGGTTTCTCCAGACTAAAGTTGCTTGACTAAAAAATGACTTGATCTTGACACTAGGCCCTGGCATCTCCTTTCTTATAGAATTCACCCTAGAAAACTTGCACTGTGAATTCTTCTCTCATCCCTTGGCGATGTAAAGTTTCTTAAGAGCTTCTCAGTCCTGCAACCTAGAGATGTTTTTCTGAAGGATCTAGGACCAGTTCCTTTGAAATGAAATCATTAAGGAAGATAGAGTCCCTGTCTCCCAGTCTCTGTAGGAGGGTAGGAGACTTAACTTATATGGATGTCTTTTTCCAAGTTGTAACACCACTTCCTTCGTGAAGACGGGAGAAAGTTTACTTTTCTTGTGGGTAAGGCCAATTAGCAAACACCTGAGGCCTAAGATTCCACCAACCTCAGCTTGTAAAAAACCCTTCCGCCCTCTGTTTCAGCGGAGTTGCATTCCGGCTGTGATCTGGCTTTTTTCCTGCAATAACCTTGAATAAAGTCTTCCTTGCCTGTTTAACTTTATCCAAGGCAATTTTTGCTTTGATATAGACAGATATTCAATTATGTAATTTATTACTAAGCAAATATACCCATGTTCTCTAGCATGTTCACAATTAAAGAAAAGTAATAAGAGGGGGCAATTTTCCAAGTAGTTCTAACAGCCACCACCACCACCACGAAAATAAAAATTTTGAGCCTTTTGGATTAGAAGACGGTACCAATGAATTAATTTGTCGATTAAATCTCACAACAAATATGTCGTTTTTGTCACATTAGAGGTAAAATGTAAGCAAATAGAGGTTCTGAGAGGAAAGGCACCCTCCTTGTTCCCTATCACATGCTACCACACTGGGCTGTTTAGGGAGGTCTGGAATGTAAATCAACAATTGTAATTCAGTATGGTAATTGCTTTCAGAGGAGTACATGCAGGGAGTCTTTAGAAGGTCAAAGAAGAGTATCTAATTTAGATTGGGGAGGTTTTTAAAGAGCAAGTGACATTTTAATTACAACTTGAAGGATCAGTAGGTATTAACCAGGCAGAAAGTTGGAGAAGAGTTGATCTCAGTAGCAGGAATAAATAACACACAAGCATGGAAACCCGAGAAGGTGTAGCATTATCTGAGATGGTATGTACTTTAGTGGGTGGCTGGTTCCTAGGGTGTGTGTGGAGCCCTTAACTCTTTTTCTCTTGCCCCACAACACGTGCATTAGAAAATGCTTTCAATTTAGCTTCCAAAACAAAACCTGTCCACTTCCCTCCATCTCTAACCTACTTAAGTTAACTTTGAAAAAATAGAATACATGTTAAAGTTTCCATTTTGGGTGTTTAGAATTGAGACTTAGGGCTTGAGCAGGTCATAGCACTAGTAAAATGGCTAGCATAGAATTCAGCCACCTCTCACCACCTCCATCATTACCACCCTGGCTTGGCCCCTATACCTTTTACATGGTTCATTGCAGTGGTATTCTAACCAGTCTCCCAGCCACCACTCTTTGCCCTCCTCCAATCAAATCTTCATACTACAGCCAGAATGGTCCTTTAAGGTAGGGGAGGGTGGGGGTTAGGGGGAGAGATCAACCAAAGGACTTGTATGCATGCATATAAGCCTAACCAGTGGTCACGGACAACAGGGGCGTGGGGGCATGCGTGGGGAGGGGTTTGGGATGGGAATGGGGGGATGAGGACAAATATGTGATACCTTAATAAAGAAATTAAAATAAAAAAATGCAATTTTAACAACATAAATAAATAAATAATAAATAAAAGCAAATCGTATGTTACTCTCTTGACTCAATTTTTGCAGTCCATTGCTCCTCTTTGCCCTAAAAATAAAAAGCACACTTTTTGTTGTTGTCTTTAAGAGGAAGAAGGATATGTCTGTTCTACTTCTCTGGTTTCATAAAGAATTTTACCAAAAATCTCTTAGGCTTGTTTTCCATTTTAAAATCCTTCCCACAGAGGTATCTTTAGTTACTGGATTGGTAAATTGGGAGAGGAACTAGGCACAGATGGCTCAGCCTCTCCCTTCTCTTTGGGACCTATGGACTGATAGAGAACTTGCCCACCAGCCTGCTCTCCACCAAACAGAGAAAAGGCCTTAGTCTAGGTGGACATTTTTGCATAATTGGCTCCTTTTTAGTTGGGGACACATTACAAATGTCACCTGACCATCCTGTCTAAAAGTAAGCCTTCCCCCTTCATCACTTATAGAAACCACTATTGTTTTCTTTATAACATCCATCAGTGTCTGACATTTTCTTTGTCATTTACTTATGCTTTTCTATCTGTTCACATTCAAATGTAAATTCATAAGAGCAGAATCTTTTCCTTCTTATGCATTCCTATATCTCCAAAGCCTAGAACCATACCTGGCAAAGGCAGACAGATAGTTGTTACATAGCTTGGATCTACAGATGTAAAGAAAGGCTGGGTCATGGAGACAGATGCCTAGCTAAGTGCCCCTGTTTTCATATCATGAAAATTTAAAGCTTGAAAGCATTCCTCAATAATTCCAAACTGAATAAAATATAAAAGGAATTTAAATAAACTACCATATAATAATTGTTATAAAACAGATTAAGAAGTCATTAAGATAACTACAGCTATGTAGGATATACAGTGTTTTCTATTGGCTAGTTGAAAGAAACATATCAATAACGTTAAGACTTGTTTACATCAAAAATGGTCACATTTTGATTAATTGCCAAACACTTTAATAACGTAAATGTGCAACCTACCTATACTTAAAAGCCTGAGACGTGTAATTGAGTTTCCTGCCCTATGTGGGTAATCTCTGATTTTCACATTCTGTTAATCACTTATACCCTCACAGGCAAAAATATGCTGCTGCCCTCAGTTGTCTAAGTAGAAACATTCATTTTGTAAGTGAAGGCAGCTGTAACCTGACTCATTAATCGCTATAACATCACAGGTGATTTAAAGGACGTGATTTTCAAACAATTGTCTTCCTTGTACTAGAAAAAGACAGTTTTTAATTTGCTGTCAATATCTCCTGGTCACTTGCTGGTGGTTTTGTGATGAGCCTTGGCTAATGTGTCTGGCTTGATTTAGAAACATCTAAGGCATCATATATCTGAGGCAGAGGTGGTGATCTTGAGTAACTGTTTAAAGTCCCATCGTTCATATTCTCCAAAAGAAATGTATTAATAAAACTGAAGATGTTCAAGAATTATAGAGACAAGAGGTAATTTCTCCTTTAAGCACTTCATTCCATTATCCCCTCGGACTCCTCCTCTCACAGGTGAAGCTTGGGAAGGCATCTGGCCCACAAGATGATCATGGTTGCTATTATAGATGTGACATGTGATTAAGCCAAGCTTCTAGAGCTTATATGTACTGGATTCTTATGCTAAGAAGTTAATCCTTGTATTTCCAATGCAGTTATTTCTGCAGATTCAACCTAGGGGTTTTAAGTCTGTCTCTTCTTTGATGGGTGATTACTCTAAAGGAGTTCTGATAGCCTAAGTGGTGTTTCCATTTCTTCTGGAGAGCTTTACTTAAAGTAATTAAGGTATCCTTAAATCATTTTCTTTGCTGAAAACATCTTCCTTTTTCTATTTTTATAAAGTAAGATCATTTCATTTTTTTAAACTATTGATTATTATTGATTTTGCCAGTGTTTCTGAAAGTTAAAGTAATGCACAAACCACTTTCAAAAAAGCAAAATGTCTTAAACGCTACTGGTATTAAAATTTAATTTTTGGTAAAGTGACTTAAAATTTATACACACATAAAACCAGACATATATTCATCCTATTTCCAGATCTCAACTACCATAAAACTGATATAAATTGAAATATTAAACACTAAAAAAACCTACAAAACCAATAAAGTTATAATTTTATTTCCTGTGATGGATGATGTTGTGTCACTGGAATTAAATTACCAAAGTTGAGGTTTAATAGTTAAAAGATGGAGCCTCTGGTCTAGTTCTACATGTAATACATTTATCGGTCTTAACTTGATAATATTCAGAAAATGGATTTTTGCAAAAATAATTTGGTAAGAATACATTAATAATTCCCATTTTTGTTTGCTATTTCAGAAAACTCTGACAATCACCCCTTAACAAATCATGGCCATCAAGTATATTTTTAATGGTAATATGAAGTCAGCTGATAATCCTAAAAACTTTCTCATTTAAATTAGCATTAAGCTAAATTCTAATTCAATAGTTGATGGAATTGGGAAAATAAGCATTATTCATTTAATATTTACTACCATAGTTACTGCTAATGAAATATAAATTGGTCTATTCACATTATAATAATACCTCTGATCACAACATTTATGTATAGTATGATTTCAGCACAGGCTCTCTGCACTTGATGGACCTATATTTTATCATAACTCAGTTTCCCACTGGTGGTCTCTGAGCTGCATCAATACTTTCTTTCAGATAGTACATAGACATTGTAACTATATGACAGTCCTCAAAGTCAGTTTTGAACCTCCAGAAACTTGCCCCCAGATCCATTTACTTTAAGTGATTATTCATTTAACCACAAAAAAATGTAGGTAAAATTACAGTGTGTGTTTCAAAGGAAAGCCCATAATTTTTCCTTCTTTTCTTTATATTTCTTAACCCTCTTCTCCTCATGCCCCACCTCCAACCTTGACCCAAAGAGGTAGATGAGGAGGGCTCAGCAAGGGTAAAATTGTTAGCCATCTTCTGTGTGTCTGATGATTTACATAATCTTATTTAATTCTCACACCATCCTTGAAAATTGTTCAGTCAGGATACAGGGGTTCAGAGAGATTATATAATTTGCTCAATCCCACACACTAGTAATTCTTACGACTGGTTTCCAAACCTGGAGGCTTAATCCAAAGAACCCATTCCATCAAATTTCTGTGATCATTACCCAGTTATGAATGTTTTTCTCAAGAGACAGTAAACTCCTTAAGAAGATGGATAGTGTCATGTTCACTGTGGTGACAGGAGTCTAGCCTAGTGTGTGACACTTAATTGCCCATTGCTACTTTTTAGTAAATGAGCAAATTTATCTCTAGACATAAAATGTACATCTTTAAATCAATCCAAGTTTAGATCATTCTCTCTCCACAACTTGAATGAGAGAATATTATTACACTGACTAACTTCTCTAAGCCTTCATTGGGAAACTCAGAGAATAATGAACAATGACCTAGCCAATTTGCTTCATGGAATTAATCCTAGAAAATTATACCTGGATACAGATGTTATTTTGTTAGGTGCTAAAAGATCTTAAGCTTCGTGAGTTATAATACAAGGTCAAAGCCTGAACAACACTCTTTGTTAGAAAAAATCTAGCAGAAATGATCTGTTAGTAAATTTACTCTATTTGCCAGGGAGGCAGGGGGAGCATTGGGGAAGAAATAAAGGAAAGGAAAAAAATGTCTTCAAGTTCAGGACTGTAATCTTTCTCTTATGGGTGACTAAAAATGACATCTTCTCTTAATCTCCCAACTCATTTATTCATTCATTTATTCATCATCATCATTATTGTTATTACTACTACTTCTACTATTACCTATTTCCAACACTGTGCTGGATTCTAAAGAACATGACAAAAACAATTTCATAAAAATGTTTGTTGTCCCAAGGAGAAAACATTATCAGACTAGAGGTAAAAAGGAAAGGTAATAGAAAGAAAAATGCTAAATTAATAGGCCCTTACATTATATATAATAAGGAATAGTGGCTGTCACAATCATTATAATATACAATGCAGTGAGAAACTACCAAAATTCTATTTTCTCCAATTTTTCTTCATTTATGTCTTTGACAAAAGGAACAATTCTTGTCAAAAAATGTTGCTAAAAGGAAGTATGAGAGCTTTAAGCAAGTGTTCTCAGGTTAGAACTGAAAATATCAGCAACCTAAAGCTTCAAGAAATAGTAACCATGAAGAGTTTCATAAAGATGAGACCCAGATGAGTTTTTATTTATTCTTAATTAAGACTATTAGAATAAAGTAGTTCTCCCCAAAAGCTCCCATGTTTTAGGAAAAAGAAGGCTAAAGCTCAAATTAATCACCTATCATTCATCATTCCCACCAGAAAAAGCACTACACAGTTTAAAGATGGCTACTAAATGTTTTCCAAAGTAGTTTAAAATTTGTTTGCTAAGATGTTCTGAAAATATGCACAAAAATAGGCAGAAAAATAAAATGAGATTTTTTAAATGTTGAGTCTCTTTACCTTATTTCTGACAGAAGCACCATAAAAGAGATAAATTTATTTCTCTACTAGAGGCTCAGTGCACAAAATTCGTGCATGGCGGGGGGGGGGGGGGGAGAGGGTGTGTCCCTCAGCGCAGCCTGCACCATCTCCAATATGGGACCCATCGAGGGATGTTCAACTGCTGGCTCCCAACCATTCGCCTGCCTGCCTGCCTGCCTGATTGCCCCTAACTGCTTCTGCCTGCCAGCCTGATCACCCCCTAACCACTCCCCTGCCAGTCTGATCGATGCCTAACTGCTCCCCTGCTGGCCCAATTACCCCTAACTGACCTCCCCTGCCAACCTGGTTGCCCCTAACTGCCCTCCCCTGCAGGCCTGGTCGCCCCCAACTGCCCTCCCCTGCAGGCCTGGTCGCCCCCAACTGCCCTCCCCTGCAGGCCTGGTCGCCCCCTACTGCCCTCCCCTGCAGGCCTGGTCGCCCCCAACTGCCCTCCCCTGCCGGCCCAGTCACCCCTAACTGCCCTTCCCTGCAGGCCTGATCACCCCCAACTGCCCTCCCTTACAAGCCTGGTCCATCCCAACTGCCCTCTCCTGCTGGTCTGATCGCCCACAACTGCCCTCCCCTACGGGCCATCTTGTGGTGGCCATCTTGTGTTCACATGGGGGCGAACATCTTTGACCACATGGGGCAGCCATCTTGTGTGTTGGGGTGATGGTCAATTTACATATTACTCTTTTTATTAGATAGGATGAAAAAGTTTCCATTAGTTGTTATATTTTCATTAAATACTAGAGTTCTGGTGCACAAAATTCATGCATGGGAGGGGGGATCCCCTCAGCCCAGCCTGCACCCTCTCCAATTTGGGATCCCTTGGTCGATATTGGGCCTAAACAAGCAGTCGGACATCCCTCTCACAATCCTGGACTGCTGGCTCCTAATCACTCACCTGCCTGCCTGTCTGGTCACCCCTAACTGACCCTTACCAGCCAATCGCCCCCAACTGCCCCCCACCCCCAGCCGGCCTGGTCACCCCATGCAGCCTGCTTGTTCAGTTGTTTGGTCATCCCTCACTAACCCCCCTGCCTGCCTGGTTGTAGGCAGCCATCTTGTGAGGGTGTGAGGGTCAATTTGCATATTACCTCTTTATTATATAGGATTAGCTGAATATTGTAATTAACACTTCAGTTCTCTCTAGTAATATGTATTTATGAATGTAGAGTTAAATTTAGATATCTTGCAAATGTATTTTAAGCAATTAAAAAGGTTTATTTGAAATTACTTTAAATTTGAATAATTTAAGGTTATTAACTATTAAAAAATTTTTTAAATATTGAAAAATGATTTTCACAGGTACCTACATTTTTCTCCTATTTATTTTTATGCTATTGAGAAATATAGCAATAAATGAATAAAAGTTGTGTCCATTGATATGAAGAAAAGTCTTCTTCCCTTTTTTTAACAGTTTTAATTTATCTGAAATTGTCTATTAGCATTAATACATATAAGATTTCAAGTCAGTTATAACTAATCTAATTCATGATTATTAGAAGAGTGTAGGGACTTAAGACTGCATTAGTTTTCCAGATCATTTTCTTAGCCCAGGGAGATATGGACCATATTCTTATGCAGTTTCTTTCAGCTTTGTCCTTGTAGCTTCAGAAAGAATCATACCTTAAACATCTGCTATAGAAAATACACAAAGAGAAATACATTAGTAAATGCCATTATGCAAAATCCTTCAGTGAGTATTTCTATGTGCCAGGGACTGAACTAGTCACAGGGAATACAATAGTCAGCAAGACTGATCTTGTATAGACCATTATAGAATTCATAAGGGTTGGAAATTGAGAAGAGAACATCCCAATATCCAAGACAGGATACAATCAAAAACTTTAAAATGAGCAAGCCCTCAGAGGCAAATGACAAGAAAATGGGCTTAACATAAAGGAATATATAATTAGAAGACAGTGAGATAATATGTTTGAGAGGTGATGAGGAAGGAATCAGTGATGGCTAGAATATTAGGTCTGAATCAAATGAAAAACTGAATTTTAGTTATTATCTAGAGTGTGATCTGAGTGAAACTGAAAACAAATGAAGCTGCCCAATGAGTTTTCTCAAACCATGGGTACATGTAATAGCGTTAATCTAATCAGGTTGTGTTCCACTGTGTAATTATTTGTTTTGTCTTTTGTACATTTAGAATGCAGTAGTTCAAAAACAAATGTCATGCTTTTTTTATAAATTTGTTTTTTTGGAAGAAAAATTTGAAAGATATAACTTATCAGCTGCTCAGGAAAAATAAATTCAAAAAACACAAAAGCATTATTAAAAAGTAACATTAAGTAGTTCAATACTGTTTCTTTGACTATTTACTATGTACCAGACACTGCTTTTGCTAATTTGGGCATAAGATAGGGAACCAAAATGCAAATTTCTCTGCTTTCATGGACTTTGCATTAAAGTGAAAGAGACAGATAAGATAATGAACAAATAATTATATAATGTAATGACAGTTAGAGATATGTGCCAGGAGGAAAATAGAACAGATGTAAAGAGGTATGAAGAGGGTGGTAGGCAAGCATAGATATTTTAGGTATGGTTAGCATATAGGGATGTCAGAGGCGGTAACATATGACCAAGACCTGAAGGAAATGAGGAATGAGCCATGTGGTCCTTTGGGTGTGGGGAGGGGGGACAAAAGAGGGCCTGCAGGAAGAGGCAACCGTCAGTGCAAATGCCTTGAGGCAGGAACTTGACAGGCGTGAGAAACAGCAAGGACAGTGGGGCTCTGAGTGGAGATAGAAGCAGGAGAGGAGGAGGTGGATGGAGAAGTTATCATAGGGCTTTGTAGGCCACGGGAAAACCTTTGAACTTTATCCTAAATATCCTAAAGACCAACAAAGCAACTGGCTTTGACTACAAGAATAGCATGATCTGATTTGTGTTTTAAAAGGATCTCATTCCTGTTTTGAGAAGAAACTGTGGGAAATGACAGAAACAAGAATAGTAGTTAAAAGGCAATTAGCAATAATCTAAGTAAGAAATTTGGTGACTTGGATATATGGAAACAGGTAAGGTGGTCAAAGTGGCTGGATTCAAAATATAGTTTGCAAAAGGACTGACAGAATTGGCTAATGGATACGATTCACAAAGTGAGAAAATAAGCAGCGTTCACAATGACACCACCATTGAGGTCTAAACAGCTGGTTAAGAGGTCCTGTAATTTATCAAACTGAGCTATCTTAAGAGAGGGATAGACTTGGTGGGAAATAAAGAATATGAGATAGATAATTGAAGAAAATGTAGGAGAGATGTTATTATTTAGAGCAGAAATAGAAAAGAAAAGCAAGAAAGCAAGAGAACAAGTAAAAGGTGGAAGCAGGAATCTCAAATGAGACTTTAAATGAACAATCATGCTTGAAAGAAATAAAAACTTTTTATCATTATTTATAGATTTATGCCCCATTTTTAAAAGTTTAGATCATATATCTTCTTGAAAGCATTTTTCCCCCACCATTGAAAACTTTAAAATGATGATTTTCATAATTAGAAAATATGGATCTATAATAATTTATTTAACCAAACCTTTGTTTTCAAAAATTTAAATACGCTAAATATTTTTTGGCAATTTCAATAGCAATGTGAGAATATTTCCTGGATTTTAATTACTTGCCTTTGTAATTGAGTAGTTCTGTTGCCACTGACCAGGAAATCTTCTCACATTATTGTCAGATTTTATGTTGAATAGTCATTGTGTCATCATTATATTGCTCTCTCCTACAGAATTACTTGAATAGGATATTAATATGTCAGTAGCTTGGAGCCCTCAGCCAAGTAAAACACAGTAAGTCTGTTAATTCATGTCTTGTCAAACCTGAAAGAGAAAATGCATCCGTCTGTCATGCTTACATGGAAGGTAATGGAAGCCCTGGAAAATAATGACCTTCCATGGGGTGGACAAACAATCAGTGTGCTCTTCTACGCCGCTGATGTGTCTTCCAATTTATTACCCAGAAGTGTTGCATTTCCCCAAGGAAGAAAAAATCCTTTCATGGGCCCAGGTTCTTTAGTAAATGCTTATGACAGAGCATTTCCTCTTCATTCTGTGTCACAAAGCTGCCTATCTATCAGGAATGGGGAAAGTCAGGTTTGATAAATTGGAAGCCTATTTAAAATTCTCCAGCTCAGAGCCATTATCTCTCAATGCCATTTAGTATTTCTTGTTCCTTATTTTCAAGCTAAAGGGAAAATGTGGAGAAAGGGTAACCTTTCTAATACAATACAGGGCTTTGATGGCTGAAATTTGGTTGCAAAACAATTTGTAAGTCACAGATATTAATTATGTTAACGTCCAATTGCAGTTTGTATAGCTATAAAATAAATAGTACCAGAGTTGTTATCACAAGGAAACACAGCAAGAACACCATTTGCACTTCAGCCCCTGACCCTAATCTACCTTCTTGAGGAGGAGAAGGGTGGAGATAAAAGTAGGTGTAGAAAACAATGGCAAAAACAGATTCTCGGATGTTTTGCTTTCCAGTAAGGCCAACCCCCATTTGAACAGAGATACCTTTATTAGGTGAGGGATTTGATCTCTTATCAACACCCTATTGAGGTTAATGACAACTGTCCAGTAAAAAGGAAAATAAAAGTGTAGAGTCCTGGGAACAGTAGGGCTAATACCAAACCTACTTGCTTTCCAACATTGTCTAGGTTGGCTCAGAATATCCTAAGAAGCTTGGTAGCACAATTGGGCAATCTCCACAGAACCAGCCTGCGAATCATTATTCTACTGAAGAACACAAAACCAAATTTCAAAGAATTGCAAATGTAGGCAACTCCTATGCTTTGTTGAGTACACCTATCCAACAAAGCCCTTGCTAAGCCCTTTCTTATTAGTATTGAACTAAATCATCCCCCACACATTAGCATGCTGAATCTGAGTATATTTTAACTTGCTGGCCTTATTGGGATATTTTACATTCCTCCCAAATAAAAAATTTTGAAATGCAGCTTATCTCAGAGACAACTAAGTAACTTCACCCTGCAAAGCAGACAATTCCTCAAATCATTCTTTCTCTTCTTTCAAACTAATCTCTGGACCCATCCTGGCTGGCCCCTCTGACCTATAGGGCTCCTCCCATGAGGTTGGGTTTATGCTTCTGTTAGTACCATTCATATTTCACTGTCTTAATCATCTTCATATTGAATGATAATATTAATAGTTGATACCCAACACTACCTAGAACAAAGTAGGAGTTGAATAAGTGTTGGCAAGATTAGCAAGTTAATTCTAATAATGTCACCTCACCCCCCTGGCTCCTGGATATCCTTCCACTTAAAAAAAACAAAAACACCATTGATCTGATTCTACATGTAATCTAATACTTGGAAAGACCTCTATTAGCTCCAAAATTTTTTTTTAAGATAGAGAAATCACTTTTTCCTTAAAGTACAAAGCTATTATTATTATTACTTATTTTGTTAATCCTCACCAGATAATATTTTTTCCATTGATTTTTAGAAATCAATGAGTGGAAGGGGGTGGGAGTGGGGTGGGGAAAGAGAGAAAGAGAAACATTGATGTGAGACACATTGATTGGTTGTCTCCTGCACTCGCCCTGACCAGGGCCAGGTATCAGCATGGGTCCATGTCTTTGACTGAAAATTGAACCCGGGGCCCTTGAGTCCACAGGCCGAGGTTCTATCCACTGAACAAAACCAGCTAGGGCAGGACACTTAATTTCTTTAATGAGTGTCCAGTTTAGTCAAGCAATTGACAATCAGACTTTCAGAGGTAATAGAATGAAATTGATTTCATTCTAATATGAAGGAAATAACCAATATGGTTTTTCTTCCTATGCTAAAAAGGCCATTGAGGCAAAGAACGTTAAAGGGCCAGGCTACTTTCTTGAAGAGGAGAAAGATAGAGATAAAAATATGTGCAGAAAACAATGGCAAAAACTGAGATCTCAACAAGT
Organism: Cnephaeus nilssonii; assembly: GCF_951640355.1. NCBI lineage: Eukaryota > Metazoa > Chordata > Mammalia > Chiroptera > Vespertilionidae > Cnephaeus > Cnephaeus nilssonii. The sequence goes on from NC_137077.1 coordinate 57,776,002, forward strand.
ATCCTACTGAAATAGCATGACCAAATCATACTCCCAAAGGAGAAATAGGACTTTGGCCTCCATCATCTTTCTTTGAACAATTCAGTTGTAACTCTCCTTGACATGAAGCAAAGTGGTAGGCAACCTGCAGACTAGCTTTCAGGGACACAGTCTCAGATCTTGCCTAGACTTACTAGATCTGACCTGCAGTGTTATAAGGATTTCAGATGAATCCAATGCACATTAAAGTTTGACAAGCCCTGGCATGAAGAACAAGCTGTAAAGTCGGAATAATAATGATAATGGCAATTCAGCACATATGTCCAGTAAAGGCAAACAAATTATATTACCACCACTACAATTTTTCACATATGAGGAATCAAAGAAACGAGAAGTAAATAACTTATCCCAAGTCACAAAGGCAATAAATTGAATCAGGAAGTCAAATAAAGCTCAAGTTGAAGCTCTAACTCTGCTGTTACTGGCTTGTTGACCTTGAACAAGCTACCTAAACTTTCTGAGGTTGTTTTCTTATTGGAAAAAATGGGATATTGTATACACATCTCACAGTTGTTATGTAAGTTAAATGAGATTATTTGTATAAAGAATCATACATATATTGATATTATTTATATTTTCAATGCTTCTGATAATCTCTAGAAAATACTAGTCAGCTATTTCAGGATTAATAAATTTAATCATTATGTTGGATGTGGGATGTGAGTGAAAGTAACTCCAACAGAAGGTGTATGAAGCAATACTGAGGAGATTTAATCTTCAGATCTTTGGCTGTGGAGATAGGTGACACATTCCAGGGGCAGAGACTAGAGAAGAAATTGACAGACCTCAAAGAGGAAATGACAGCAGTCATGAGAGAAAATGTTTGAAGGTGAAGCTTTGGTTGCCAATTAGCAGATGTTTTAAATTTAATATCTGTATTAAACCCTTAAGTGTTTAAAGTTAGCATAATCAATCGTTTTGTAATGCTTTTTGCTTTAGGTTTTTTCCTTTTCTTTGTTTTTTTGCTTCATTTCTTATTTTTTCTTTTTTAAAGCCAGAGGTAAACTCCATAGGGTAGAAGCAGATGAGAACCATGAAAGGGTGAAACCTGTTGAGAAATTGTGAGATTAAAATCATGTTCCTAGAATCCTGGTACTACACCAAGCCTGCCGAGCCATGAGGCAAACAGGGAAGTCTCCTGCTGTGTTTTCTAAGAAACCAAATACAAAAAAATCTAAAAGGAAGCAGTGTGAGGTAAGAAAGGAATCATGCTGCTGCAAAGACCCTCCCTCACTTTAACCTAGGTATGTACACACACACACACACACACACACACACACACACACACACACACACTATATGAGTGCACCCATAGCCCCTGCATATAGACATACTGATACACACATATCCTATACACTCTACGCATCTATCTTTCCCCAGTATTTTGCTTTGCAGGCAACCAGAGTGGGGGTCCTGAAATTATACTCTATTAGGTACATTTGAAAAGGAAAAGAACCTTGATTTAATTTATTTTAATATTTTTAACTTACAATTTATCACTGAACACATGTAATATGGGGCATCCTACAGGGCAGGCAGGGAACATTGCTAGGGTTCCTAATAGCATTTGAACTTTCAGTTTCCTAATTACCACCTACTTTCTACTCCCTAGAATGGACCTATTAGTGTACTTTACAGAATGAATAGATCTTTTATTAGCAATTATGTTTCAGAATTGCTTTTTATATAAAAGCCTTGCACTAACCATATCATTCCATTGATCTTACCTCAATGTGCTCCTTATAGTCATTTCAAACAGCTAATAACCTGCTAATATAACTTAACAGGTACATTTTGTACCTTTCTCTGCACCGACTGTAGACGTACCACTCATTAACACTGAGAAAGAGCACAGGCTAAAGCCCTTTCTTTTAACAAGCCAGCAGTGTGAAACCAAAATCGGAGCTCTCTTTCTTGTAATCATCTTGCCGCACCACCTCCATGAGACCAGGAGGTAAAGTGTAGGGAGAGAATACCTCATCGAGCAGCTTCAATAAGAAATTCTTAGGATTTGGGTGGTATTTCTAACGTTTTCTTTCAGATGTGTTCATTCACTTCTATCTTGTGTCATTTCAAAGTCTCAGCGGTGCAGCTAGCTGCTGCATGAGGAGCATGCCAAGGTCATATTGAACAATGATACTTGTGCTGAGGTGCACTTCCACACTAATATCACTAGTTCCAGGCCAGACCCACCTCTAACAACACATAAAGGAAAAACAAGTTGCTGTCACTTGGCAAGACAGCAGCAAGGAAGGTGTGAGTCTGCAGGAATCCTCATGGGATGGTGGTCACTGACACAGTTGTTAACTATAAAGCCCAGGATTTTTCTATTCCCAGTAGTTCTTTGATTGCATTTGGTTATTTGGGGGTTAAGTCAGAATGAAAGGTGTTTTCAGGAGTCCAGTCTATTTAATAAACTGCTTACAGTAAGGGAGAAATATGTTTGAGATTGTTTGCATATTCTATAAGGAAATATAAGCCAGTTAACAATAGAACCAATAAGAATTTCATAGAGTTTCTTGCTGAGTGTACCATATATTTATATGAAACAGATATTGCATACCTGCCAGAAAAAAAAAATCAGCACAGAGCTTCATTGGAATTCCATTACCCCAGTTAAATTAACCCCAAATGACAAAATTGTTCAATAATTGTATTCTTTTATTATACCCACTGCTTATGCTTTCAAATAAAATCAAGCAGCTCTTAAAAACAGTGTTTTTTCACAAGGAGACCCTTTTAGTGAACGCCTGCTTCCAAAGTCTTCACTCAGTGAAAACTCCCACTGATTTAATTCCCTTACAGGTATTTTCATAACCTCTCTCACACGAACATAAATGTTCATGGGCTACATCCAAGAAGTTAACAAGCCTAAGATAACAGCTCTGCAAGCTATGAACTCAATTCCTGCTCCAGTTTGAGGGAGAACATGTGATGCTAGCAAAATAAGGAAGTGCAATACATCAACCTGTCTGCCAAGAGAATTCAACTTGCTCAAAATACATGAACTTAAACCAATAATCTGGAGAGGTAGATGCAAATGAACCAACATGGCTGCACTACCAGCTCCAGCTAGTTTTCACCATAGCATTAGTGTGCGTGATTGAAACACAGATAGTGGCTTTCTCCACAGTACTCCCAGAATGCTTTGTACACACAGCAATGCTAGCCTTTTCTTCAATGTATTATTCTTATTTCTTGGGATGAACTTTTCCCTCTAATGATCTTGGGTCCCCTGAAGGTAGGGAACATATTTTTGGTTTTACAAATGCTTGTCAAATGAATGAATGAATATTAAACATTTTCAATTTTTTTTCAAACGACTTGAGTTCTTCATTTTCAACTTATATGTTTAATATTAATACTATTTTGTTAACAGATGTCTTAAATTTCAAATCTACTGTTCACTTTATTTTGCTAATCATCTTTCAAAGACCATTTCAAATGTAACTTTAACCATGAAACTTTTGTTAATTCCTCTAGCTGCTATGATTTCTTCCTCCTTTGAATACCCATTTCACTTGAAATGTGTTTCTGTTTCAGAACGTCCCTTTCTCCTATTTTTTTTAAATTCTTTTATTTCCTCAAACCCAATAGGCTAAAATTTCCTCAAGGGCAGGGTCCACCTTTTCATCAGTTGCTTTGTTCAGCATGAAGTCATGTACATGGTAGGTGTTTGATTTAATGCAAAATATGGCTCAGTACTGTAAAATATATCTTAGTAATTTCAAAAATATAAAAAAGACATAACCATGGCTTGTAAAACATCTGGCCTTAAAAATAAAATTCACATGAAATTCAACTAATTCACCAAAGGGATGAATATGGGCTAAAACAGTTTATGGATATCTACATAGAGAAACAAGTAACATTTTGAAAGGTAGAGAAGAAACATATGTATGAAAGACAAATATCAGAAGCTATATTATAGTATAGCAAAATGAGCCCTGCCGTTTGCTTTTTCATGTGACACTGGCAAGATTGCACTGCCTTTTGGAGTCTCTATAAAATGGACATAATCATGCCCACTTTACTTTGAGAAGTGTGAGATTTCTGAAGCTTCCTATAAACTCTAAGATGCTGCACAGGAGAAGATGTTTTTAAACACACAGAGGATTAGGTCCGGAATAGAAGGAAATGAAGATAGATGGGAAGGGTAAGGTTGTATTGAAAAGTCTCAAAGTCAAACAGAGCAGCTTGGATTTGATGAAGTAGAAAGTAGAAGATGTGCATACTCTTTAAGGTGGAGAATGACAGTAGAAAAGTAGTTTTAAGGTGTATAATCAAGAAGTATTCAGCAGAAGTGAGATCTGAAAAGAGAAAGATACTATATGTTCTCAACTCTATGTGGAATCTAAAACAGGTAAACGCCTACAAATAGAGAGTAGAATAAGGATTGCCAGGGGTTGAGAGGAGACAGGGAATGGAGAGATTTTGGTCAAAGGGTGCAAATTATATTGTAACAATACTGTATAATATACTTGAAAATTGCTAAGAGAGTAGATCTTAAATGTTCTCTCTGCAAAAAAGATAATTATGTGAGGTTTGTGAGGTGCTAACTAACTTCATTGTGCAACCATTTCGCAATATATGTGTATTAAATCACCATATTTGTACACCTTAAATTGAGAGGATGGAAAAGGATATTCTAAGCAAATCTAACCAAAAGAGACCACAGGTAGCTATACTTATGCCAGACAAAATAGAATTTAAGCTCACAAGAGACAAAATGTCATTACATAATGATAAAAGGGTTAATTCATCAAGAAAATATTATAATTGTAAATATTTATTCATCCAGTATTGGGTCACTTAAACATATAAAGCAAATAATAACATAACTGAAAGGAGAAATAACAGCAACACAATAGTAGTAGGAAACTTTAATATCCCAATCTCAATAATGGATAGATCATCTAGATAGAAAATCATTATGGAATTAGCTGATTTGAACAACACTATAGACCAAATGCACCTAACAGACATGTATAGAACATTTTGTCCCATGGTACTTAAATATATATTATTTTCAAGTAAACTTGGAACATTCTTCAGTATAGATCATATATTCAGTCATGAAATAAGTAGTAACAAATATGAAATTATAGAAATTATATTATCTATTATTATGAACACAATGGTATAAAATAGAAATCAATAACAGGAGGAAAACTGACAAATTTACAAATATGTGGAAATTAAACAATACATTCTTGAACAACCAATGTTTAAAAGAAAAAAGAAAAAATGAAATAAAACATGTGAAAAAAGAAAAAATGAAATAAACATGTAATAACATACCAAACTTATGGGGAAAAGAGGGAAGTTTATAGCTACTTAAATTACATTAAGTAAAAAAGATAAATCTCAAACAACCTAACATTGCACCTGAAGGAACTAGGAAAATAAGATCAAACCAAGCCTCAAGTTAGTAGAAAGAAAAAATAAATATCAGAGTGGATAAATGAAATATAAACTAAGACAGCAGGAGAAAAGATCAGTAAAACTAAGACCTCATTTTCTGACAGTTTTAGTCTGTGTGTGTCTTTGAGGCTAAATCAAATCTCTTGTAAGCAGCATAGCATTGTCTTTTTTAACCCATTCAGCTACTCTGTCCTTTGATGGGAAATTTTAATCCAGTTACATTTAAAGTAAATATTGATAAGTTTGTTTTCTGACTGTTTCTTAATTCCTTTTTTTCTTCTCTTGCTGTCTATCTTTGTGATAGGATTTTTGTAGTAGTCTGTTTTGATTCCTTTATCTTAGTCTTTTGTTTGGTCTACAGGTCTTCTCTTTGTGCTTACTGTGAGGCTACATAAAATATCTAGCAGTTGTAACAACCTTTGTTAAGTTGGGCCAGTCACAGCAGTTGGCAGCCACCTCAGTTGGACAGGGTCACAGGCTATATTCCCTGACAGGGCAGTGCCACTGATTAGAGTCTGCAGTTAGTCAGTGCTGCAAGCTAGGGTCCTCAATTACTCCTGGTCAGATGGGGCCACAGGCTGTGCTCCCCAAGATAGTACTGCTGTCTAGAGTCTGCAATCAGGCAGGGCTGAAGACAGAGCAACATGATCCAACAGGACCTCAGGCTGTGCCCTAACATTGGGTGGGAATAAAGACAGGACTCTATCATCAGACAGGCACTGGCTGTGCAATCCTGTTGATCAAGATAGGTGGGACTTCCAGGATATCCTGCAGTTGGTGGGGCTAGCAGCTGTGGTCTGTTGTTGGATAGCGTTGCTATTCCAGACTCCCTGGTGCAGAGAATCCACAGGCAGTATGCAACAATTGGGCAAGGCCGTAACTGTGCTCTGATGTCAGGTAGGGCTGTGAACTGAGCTCTAAAGCCAGGCAGTGCCTTAGGCTGGGCTTCAAGACTGCCTGAGATCACTGTTTGGGCTTCCTGGTCAGACAGTGCAGGAGGTTATGTTCAGCAGCTGGGTGGGCAGGCTGACTTGCTTCCCTGCCTAGGCAGGCCATAGAATGTGTTCTGTAGCAGCATGGCATATATGCCCGGACTTCCTGATGAGGCATGACTGGAGGCCATGCTCAGCAGTTGGACAGGGACACTGCCTTGCTTTCTTGTCCGTGGAGGGCTGTAGAATGGGCTGCAAGGCTGATATGGCCATTGGCTGGGAAACCAAATAAACTAGAATTGCCAATCAAGTTCCTTGGCAAGATGTGACCAACATCTTGGATCTGTGCTTACGTACCACCTCTAGCAGGAGCACTGTTTTCTAATATCTACACACTGGTTGCTCTAAGGCACATCCCACTTCCCCATCTCTGTCTGATCCCTGGTGATCAGGGTCTATCCAGTGAACTCATGAGGTAAGACCCAAATGGTCCTCCGGGGAAGCAGTCCACAATGTTGTGAAGCAGGATGCCCGCCTGAGGCTCTCTTTTACTCACTAGAGAAACAGGAAGCTGAGGGGCCAGGGTGTCCTCTCAGTGTGCTGCTCTGCCAGCTTCGGGGAGGAGCAGTGAGGTCAAAGTGAAACCACTCCTCTTACCCTTCTAATATGTTTCTTTTCAGTCTCTGTGTCTAAGGGGGTGCTTCTGCCTAACTCTTCGCTTCTGGAATTTTCACAAAAATGTCTTGTCTATGGATGGTTACTAGCTGGTTTTCTGTGAGTGGGACTGATGTCAGGACCAGCTATTCTGCCATGTTGATGACATCACTGTATTGTTTCTTTTTAATAAGGAAAAAAATAGCCTGGCCCAGGATTGTCAGTAGAAAGAGAATACAGAGCACACTTCATCATGCTCCTCAGATATTAGGCTATTATAAAATGACCGCTGCCAAGTTTAAAGTAAACAGATAGAGAAAGTGCATAGCCCACTTGTGTTGATCTATAGGAATTTATCTGGTATGACCTTGCTGAACAAAGGTATATTTCTGCCCTGACTCCTTAATTATCCCTTAGAAATAAAAATAAATTGTTTCTATCCAACCCAGTCTGTATTTCTTCCTTATGTACTACACATCTATCTTTTGTCCTCCCCTATCATCTACAGTGCTTGATATAAGAAAATCATATGTATTAGAAGTCTGTATCCCACTGTGCATCATATTCCACTTCCTGCTCAGTTGTTTCCTAGTAGATTTAGGTCCCAAATTATGTCAGAATGTACTAACGGGACCTAGGGAGGGGGTTGTCCTGATTCTGTTTTAGAAACCAGTACTGCACAGTAGGGGATTGATTGCCAATCTTTGTGTTGCTGCACAATCTGCATCACAATCCTAGAAGTAAATAGCTAGGAGAACTAAACCCGCCTCATGGTAGATAGGACTATTCTATTCCAAAATAGCAAAATGTGCCATAATGTTATATCTTACTTCAGTGCTATATGATCTAAGGTTATTGTCATTTATTCTCAGTCTTATTCATATGGTAGTCTGAAGTGCAGTTCCAGTTAATCAAAATATGAATTCAGTGTACCTAATGTAATTAAAATAATGATGATAATAATATGGTAATGATAGTGAGAGAGTCCAGTTATCAGTCCCACACTCGTCACTAAAGAGAGTGTATGTATCCCCTATTGTTTTCTGCCTTGAAGAAAAGCACTGATATGAATAGGTGAAGCATAAGGACATTATTTGGTAATGATGCCAGGTGAGATTTTTTATTTATAGAGAAACAATTAAAAATTCTGCTTCTCCATGGCATTTACTTTTGGCCTTTTTTTTTTTTTTTTTTTGGCAGGGAATAAGGCATCTCTTTGGAGAGTCCTCTTTGGATCTTCTTTTGAGATCTTCATCTGTTGTCTAAGGCTATTAGACTCCTTAAGGCTGATACAAGGTGGCTGTTAGCTATCTTCCATTTGGGACTGGCTTCTTGTCCCGGAAAGGTCTAGAACAGTAATTCTCAATGGGAGGTGATTTGGGCACTAAAGGACATTTGGTGATGTCTGCAGACATGGTACATACTACAATGCACAGGAATGCCCTTCACAACATAGAATTGTTCATATCAAAATATCAATGTGCTGTGGTGGCAAAACTCTGGTCTTCATTCTGGTCATTTTAGCACATAAGGGGGAAAAAGCCAAAAGCAGGTGACATGGGTACTTACTCATTACGTTGTTATTTCTAACTTTAACTATCACAATCATTTTGTCAAGTAGTTATTAGTACTTACATTTCACACATGAAGAAGGCATTATGTGTGTACACTCATAGATATATGGTAGACAGTAGAGAGACAATTTTAAACAATATAAATAACTGCAAAATATATTTTAATTGCCTGTTTTTATTTTTCAGTGTTCAGAAAATATTATGACAGCTCACAGAGCCAAGATAGAAATCTAACTCTGTTCCACTGCAAACTCACATTTCTATGCTACCACTTTATTTATATATATAAAAGCCTACGCGACCGAACAACCGAACTACCGTCGACTGGTCACTATGATGCGCACTGACTACCAGGGGGCAGATGCTCAATGCAGGAGCTGCCCCCTGGTGGTCAGTGCGCTCCCACAGCCAACCTCCCGTGGCTGGCCAATCTCCCGCAGTCCCTCTCCCTGGCCGCTGGCCCTGATTGGTCCCCATTGTCCTGATCCCAGGACAGGCACGAATTCATGCACCAAGCCTCTAGTAATTTTAATAACATAGCTGCCTCATCATTCATCTGTGAACCATTAGTGAACACTCACTCAATGCTCTGAGTGGCAATTAGACCTGGAAAGAGTATCAAGCTGCTTGTACTCACACACATGTAGTTCTGTGTGGTTTTAGAAAGTGTTTTCCATATATTATCTCATTTTCAAAATGACCTCTGAAGTAAGTGAAATGTTGTACACCATTTTGCAGATGAGAAAACTGAGGTTCCACAAATGTAAGAGAATCAAAACCCAAACTGAGATTTCTGACTCCAATTAATCTTTACTAGAAAAGCCATTCTCACCTTAGCTTTTCTTATGTTCACCATAAGTGTACTTCCAGTGCTTCCCAAACTTTTGACATAGTGATAATATTTGTTCAGTCATTTTAGGCAAAGAGAGGTGTGATTAGTTCAATATTCTGGGACTTCAGCTGTCCCAAACACCCCCATCCCCCAACCACAAGTGCTAAAATTTGACACACCAGTAACCCATGCTGGTGTGTTGCAGATACTGACTGAAAATATGTACTTAGCCTCACAAATGGGCTTTATTAGAGTCCTCAGTTTACTCCATTATGCACCAAAACGTGGTAGGCAACATCACCAATAATATGTCAATTATAGCATGAACTTATAATCAAATTCACAACAGGTTACTGCCCGCATAGCAGATGTTCTATCTATATAAACATAATTTAGCTTCATGTTTCCTAGCATTTTAAACATTATAGAAAGATTAATTCAAACATTCCCCATATTATTACTAGAGATATATCAAATAGTTGCCTCTTAAGAGAACACAAATGGCTAGGATCTTTCACTTCATGTTTTCTCTCCTCATCAACAGAAACCAGTAAGACAAAGTGAATTATAATGCAATCATGTTCTTTTCTAGTGCACCATTAATCCTTACCTTTCCATTCTATTATAATTCACTTTACCTAACAAAACCAACATTCTTAATGATATATTAGCTCAAATTTAGCATAGTATATCAGGAAATAAAAATATAAATCTCAGACATAATACTGTGTCAGTATGAGTGAATTTCTTTCTGTGTCTGCGTCAATTTTGAGTCTATTTTTACCCCAATGGATTTTGATCTCTGCAAATAACACTTCTCAAACCCCATGATGCCATTCTAAATATGTTTTAAACCTTTTTGAATTAAATAATTTCAGTTTCCTCTTGGCTAACCTTTTATCTAGCTAATCTAGAATTTCTATGAAACATGAGTAGATCAAATAATCACACGCAACCTATTTCTTACTTGAATGCAATAATTGTTCAATCTTCTTGCAGTATTTTTTGTTACCATGAATAACATCACATCGATTCACTTCAGCAAAGATGCTGAAAAGAATCATTTCTAGGAACAGAATGTGTAAACTAACTTTATTTGGGTTTTTAGTAAAATGGAATTGTGGTTGGAAGAGATTATAGAATTTTCAAATATGATATTTAGAAGATGTTTATTAGATTTTTATGGTTACAAGTTTTCAATCTGTTTTGTTAACAATATTTAGTAATTTATGTACTTAGTCTCACAGTAAAGAGAAGAGATATTCCTATGGAATTCCAGAAAAATAGATGACAGTCACTTATGAATGAACTGTCCAAAACCTACCCCCAACAATTTAAATATTATAAACTCATGTTACCTAGGCTTTAAAAACAAATACCTGATAGTTTTACCTTGTACGTTTTGGTCTTGACATAGTAATTAAGCTTAAAAAATTCTTCATGGTTCACCCTTTTGTTGATGACCAAAAAGCTTAGCACTAACTAAAGTAAACTTTGTCCTTTAACTTAAAAACAGTGTTTATAACTACAATTCTTGCTTAGTGTTACACACACACACACATATGAACATACAAGTTTTTCTTCTTTTTCTGCATAGAGCAGTGGTCGGCAAACTCATTAGTCAACAGAGCCAAATATCAACAGTACAATGATTGAAATTTCTTTTGAGAGCCAAATTTTTTAAACTTAAACTTCTTCTAACGCCACTTCTTCAAAATAGACTCGCCCAGGCCGTGGTATTTTGTGGAAGAGCCACACTCAAGGGGTCAAAGAGCTACATGTGGCTCGCAAGCTGCCATTTGCTGACCATGGGAATAGACCATTGTGCTTATGACTTGAGAAGAGAAATTCAAAAATAATTTATAGACAGACTCATAATTTGTGGAATATTAGAAACTATTAGATTTTCAAATATAAATCTGTTTAAATATCTCCCCTGCTTAAAAAGTCTTCTGTAACCCCCGCCCCCTCACTGACTTCAGGATAAATATGAAGCACCATTATTTATAGGCACCCACGGCCCTTCACGATCAGGCCTAAGCTTGTTTTCCAGCCTCAAGGTTCACCCCTCCTTCTGATGCATGTCTGATCTGTCTGATGCTCTTAGATCCTACACAGTGGGACTATTGGTTGTTGCAGAAGACCAAGAAGACCAAGGATGCTTCTGAGGAAGTTGGAGGGATACTGTTTAATAACGCCAGCGGACTCAGGGAACAGCCTTCCAAATCTGAGTGAAGGAACATGCATGGGGCCCTCCCTTATATCTCCCTTCCTGTGATCTTTGTTCCACAAGCATGGATTATGCTTCTGGTCCTTTGCGCGGGTCTTGCAAGAAGGCCCCCAGGTGTTGGGAGTCTCCAGGCCATATCTGGTGGTCTGGCCTGGCGTCAGAGTTAGGAGCCTTCCCTCTGGCCAGTGCACTGTCCACAGTCCAATGGCCTCTGTAACCGGTTCTGCAAGACCAGTGTCTGGGAAAGAGGCAGTGACTTAATTATAGGCTATCAGGAATGTACACTGAACTTACTAGCCTGGATTCAGATCACTAGCCCCAAATATCAGGGCTACATTGGAATTAGCCCTTTTTGCCTCCTCAGGTAAGCCTTTCCCCAGAAGTCCTTTCTCAGGCCTCTACACCTACCTGGTAAGCTCAAATGTTGCTTGCTCAGTGAGAGTAATCAGCATTCCTGCCTTACCTGAGCCATAGCCCTGGTTTGCCTCTTGCTCTTCCGCTCCCTTGTGCACACCTCTCCCTCAATTAGAGTGTGAGAAACTTCCACAGAACAAGAGACCCTCCTCCAAGAAACCCTCAGGACCTCAGAAGGTGCATTTTGTACAGAAACCTTACACTTGTTTGCAGTTTAGGTTAACTTATTTTTCCTTCATAACCTCATTCCTCCACTTAATTTGTTTTACTTTGTTGACTTATGGGAATACATTTTCAAATAAATAAATATAGCAGTATTGACTTAAAAGCTGGCATCAAAATCCTTTTAGAGAAAAATGCCCTTATTAGGAAGCACATTTTTAAGCCATGGGGGAAAGGTAAGCCCCTGCGGGCAAGTGTTGGCAGCTTTCAAGACAACAAAAGCAGTCATCTAATTGCTCTGTGTTAACAATGAAGAGAAATATTTCGATGGAAAATAAAGAGGAAATGGGGAGGAGATGGAGAAAAATATATAACATATAGACAATTTCAGCTAGAATTTTGATTACTGTAGAGGGACTTAAGAAGAGAATTATCTTAAGATGACTATTAAGCTGATTTCATTGATGTGATACAGACTTGTCCATCATTCCAAGTATCAAATATATGTTCTGCACCCTGGGATGGAATTCCACATCTGGGATGTCTAGGTACATAGTGAAAAGAGTTTTTAGGAGTAAAATAGTCAGGTTTAGGAAATTTTAGGAACTAGGGGTTCCACAGTGAGGAACCACGGGGCTGCAAAGCTGGGAGCTGCCAGAAGGCACACGTTCACAGAATAAAGGAAAGGAATCCACTCACTCAGAGAGGGAAGAGGAAGGCCAAAGGGAATAGGAAAACAAAAGGGAGAAGAAGAGGGGAACCTCAGGTGGGGTTTGAGCTCCGAAGCTGCTATATCAGAGGGGATATCAGGACACAAAAAACTGCGGCCTTTATAAACCTTAGAAAAAAGGGAACTAGTGGGTCTCTCTCTCCACATGGGAATCTGAGCTTGTTTCCCAATAAATTTCCACCTTTTCCTATACCAACTTTTGTCCGTGGCTTCATTCTTTGAACCCACCTAGACAAGAAGCCAGGAAGCCACCTTTGCATCCTGCCCAGGGGAATACCGCAAGTTCCAGTTTAATTCCCAAGTTTCAATAGCAGGAACCTTGGGGAGAATGCTACAAGAGGATCCCTAAATTGAGCTAATTGTGGAGGTATATGCAAGTATACTCATGAGAACATGGGAACCACTGATATTTGCAGAAATACTGTTCTAGGCATTGACCACCATCTATGGAAAGCATGAGAAGCCAATGCGAGCTGTACTCTAAGGACTGCGACTCCACCTGATAGCTAGTGTGGAAGAAAATCAATCATGGCACGATTAACATAAGACTTTGTTTGAAAAAACTTAGCAGAAGGCTCAAAAGAATCTTTCTAATTTGAGAAACAAGGGCAGTAATTTTATAGAACTTTCGCAGGAGGGCTTACATAATTTCCAGTTTATATTAAGAATAGTGTAAGGGCAAGTATACATTAAAAATAAGAGGCTTAATTCTCTTGAAAATAAAGAGACTTCTCCCCTCTCCCTTTCTTTAGAACATTTATTTTAGAGAACTTGTAAGTCCTTTCTCTCTCTCTCTTTGAAATGCATGTAAAACTTTTTAGAAGTGATTATGTCTTGCCAGCTTTATGACCCAAAAATCTCTTTCTCAAGGACCTGGAAGACATCTTTTTGAAATGTAAATATCAAGAGAGAGCAACCCCTGCCTCCCAGTTTCTATGGGAGAATTGGAGCCTAATGTTAGCAAGTGCCTGACTCAAAGTTGTAAATAGGAGAATGAAAACAGAAGTTTATTTTCACTTTGTACAAAAGCAGTTAACTAGCACCCAATAGTCACCCCAATTACCTGGCGCATTTAGGCTGAACTCTGTGTGATAAATGGTGCGGTCAAGTACTCTTTCATGAGGACTAGTTATTATCTTTAGGACATGTGTGCAATGGTTGGTATTTGCTTGCCTATATTAAAGGGTGAGATTTCTTTCTGTCTTTGCAATCTCTTAGCAAATTGTCTGTGGTATATATCCCATTCTGGCTTAATGCTCATCCAATAATAAAACTGTGTGTGTGTTTTAATTACCCATGTGACAAGATTTTCTGGGTTGGGAGGTTTTCTTTTTAATTATTTCTTCAACAACAATTGATCAAAAGGAAGTATTTTTTCTGGATTAGCAACCATTGGAAAATTTGTATTTTACTGACAAAGCATGAGGAGGGGGTATTATAAAGTTAGAGACCAAATTCTTGTGCAAAAGAGGGTAGTGAAGAACTGCTGTGAGACTGAGGGGGGCCCAAGTGCATGTAAGAATCACAGTGGAAAATTCTCACCAATGTCTATTATGGTAAATATTGGAAATTAACAAACACTCATTGTTTTGAACATCTCTCCTCAATAAACACATTGACATCAAAGAGTCGGTATAACTCATATTTACATCCTTTGTCTCTAAAATATACTAACATCTAATAGATATTGTTTTTATTGGTACTTAATTAACATAACATTGTATAAGTTGAAAGGTATACAACATGTTGATTTAATACGTTTATATGTTGGAACATGATTACCAGCAGAGCTTTAACTATAACACCTCTATCACATCACATAATTATTTCCTTTGTGTGGTGAGAACATTTAAAGTCTATTGTCTTAGCAATTTTGAATTATGTAATATAGTATTGTTTACTAAAATCACTGTTTTGTACATTAGATCTTCAGAACTTATATATCTACTACAGGCAGTCCTCAGGTTACGTCGGACTCGATGCACGTTGTTTCGTGGTTACATCACCATCTCCCATTTATTTATAAAAAAAAGTTCTGTCATTTCAACGTATGTACATATGTGCTTTATGTTTTTTATTATTTATTTACCATAAGTAAAGGTCAGGAATTGTTACCTTTCTTTTAATTTTTTTTACTATTTCACTTCATTACTGCTGTGTATGTGCTCCATGTGAGTGACGTAGGTGCTTATGTAGGTGGGTTCCGACTTACAGCGAAAATCGCGTTATGTTGCGCCATAAGAACGGATCTCTGATGTAACCTGAGCACCTACTATAGTTGCAAGTTTGTACCATCTAATAAGATCTCCCCAATTCCTCATCCCCTAGACTCTGGCAACCACCATTCTACTGTTTCAATGAGTTCAGATTTGTTTGGCTCCACATATGTGATATCATACAATATTTTACTTTTATCTGGCTTATATCACTAAGCATAATGCCCTTAAGTTTCACCCAAATTGTTTCAAATAACAGGACTTTCTTCTTTTTCATGGCTGAGTAATATTTCATTGTATGTCACATTTATCCATTCATCCATTGACAGACATAGGTTGTTTCAAATTCTTGGCTATTATAAATAACTAGGGGACAAGTGCACAAATTCATGCACCTTGAAAGGAACTGTGGGCCCTGAGGTTGCAGTAGGCACAGGGGCGGGTCTCAGCCCATCCTCCGTGCCCCTTCCTCACCTCTCCTGCTGTGGCCCCTGTTCCCTGTCTGCTGGCAGCCCCTCTCCCACCACCCCTGCTCTCATGCACTGACAGTGCAGAGCGATTGGGGCTGGCACCAGCAGTGGGTGCAAGCGGGGCCAGTGCCCCAATTGCCCCTCAGGAGCAGGGGAAGGTAGAGAAGCCCTCAGAGGTGATCAGGACTGGCAGCTGCCGCTCGCACCCACTGATGGCACCAAGCAATTGGGACCAGCCCTGGGCACTGGCAGCAGGTGTGAGCAGTGGCTCCAGCACTAGCCATGGGTGCAAGCACCAGGCAGGATAGAGTCACACAGGAGCAAAGAATTTTCAGTAACCACCAGAGGCATGCCCCAATGACAGCCACCGGTGCCCCACCTTGATCTGGTGACCCCGCTCACCTGCTCTACTATCCCACCACAGCCGATGCCCTCCATGTTCCATGCATGCCTTCTGGTGGTCAGTACACGTCATAGTGTCCGGTTGTTCGATTGTTCTAGTTGTTCCGCTGTTCATTCTATTTGCATATTAGTCTTTTAATATATAGGATGCTGCAATAAACATGAAGGTACAGATACTTTTTGATATCCTATTTTTATTTTCATTGGGTATATATCCAGAAGCAGGACAGCTGAATCATACAGTAGTTTTATATTTTTAATTATTTGAGGAACCTCCATACTGTTTCTCATAATGGTTGTACCAATATGCATTCCCACCAATTGTGCACAAGTGTTCCCTTTTCTCCCTATACATAGCAACACTGCTTCACTCTTGTCATCTTGATGATAGCAATTCCAACAGGTGTGAGGTGATAGCTTAATGTGGTTTAGATTTGTGTTTTCCATATGAATAGTAATTACAAAGTTCAGAACCTTTTTATGTACCTGTTGGCCATTTATATATCTTTTTATGGAGAATATATATATATATATATATATATATATATATATATATATATATTTTTTTTTTTCAGTTTCTCAATTTTTAATTGGGTTGTATGAGTTCTTTATATGTCTTGGAAATTAACCTCTTGTCTGATTGATGTACACTTCACAAATATTATTCCCCACTCTGTATGTTGCCTTTTAATTTTGTTGGTTGTTTTTTTTGCTATGCAGAAGCTTTTAAGTTTGACATAGTTCCACTTGTGTTTTGCTTTAGTTGCTTGAACTTTTGGTGTCATCCAAAATATCGTTGTCAATCCCAATGTCAAGGAGTTTTTTTCCTTACTTTTCTTTAAGAAATTTTATGGTTTTGGGTCTCATGTTTAAATCCTTAATCATTTTTAATTAATTTTTGTCAGTGGTATAAGATATGGGTTCAATTTCATTTTCTGCACATGGTTAATCAGTTTCACATAACCATTTATTGAAGAGACTATCTTTTCCCCATTAAGTGTTCTTGTCTCCCTTGTCAAATGTAAGTTGACCGTATATGTGGGGTTTTATTTCTGGGTTCTCTGGTCTGTGTTCCATTGGTCTGTGTATCAGCTTTTATGTCAGCACATATTGTTTTGATTACTATAGCTTTGTAGTATAGTCTGAAATCAGGAAGTGTGATGTCTCCAGCTTTGTTGTTCTTTCTCAGGATTGCTTTGGCTGTTCAGGGATTTTTGTGGTTTTATACAAATTTTAGGGTTGTTTTTCTATTTCTGTGAAAATTGCCATTAGAATTTTGATAGTTAAAGCATTGAATCTACAGATTGCTTTGGGTAGTATGTACATTTTAGCAATATTAATTCTTCCAGTCTGTGGATGCAGGATATCTTCCCATTGGTGTCTTTTCTGATTTCCTTCATCAAAGTCGTATAGTTTTTATTGTACAGATCTTTTACCTCCTTGGTTAAATTTCTTCATAAACATTTTACTGTTTTGATGTATTTGTAAATGGAATAGTGTTCTTCTGTTGTTGTTTATTCCGATATTTTATGTTAACATATAGAAATGCAACTGATTTTTGTATGTTGATTTTATAACCTGCAACTTTGTTGAATATGTTGATTAGTTCCAGTATTTTTTTGGTTGAGTCTCTTGGTTTTTTAAAATATGCTCATATCATCTGTAAACAGAGATAGTTTTACTTCTTTTTTATTTGAATGCCTTTTATTTCTTTTTCTTGAGTGTTTTAGTTAGGATTTTCAGTATATGTCGAATAAGAGTGGCGAGAATGGGCACCCTTGTCTTGTTCCCAATCTTTGAGGAAAAGCTTCAACCACTCACCATCCTCTCTAATAAAATGGTAATATGCAAATTAACCATCACTCCGCTACATAAGCCACGCCCACCAGCCAATCAGAGCGAGTATGCAAATTAACCCCAATCCAAGATGGCTACAGCCAGAGTGAGCAAGGTTTCCCAGGTAACAGAGCAAGCCAAGCTTTCCATAGCCATTGCAGGCCTAAGCCTCCACTCAAGCTACAAAGTTTCAATTATAGAAGGTAAACAAATTCAAACAAATGGCGGCAGAATGGAGCTTGAGAGAGCAGGCCAGGGTTGCCGGTGGCAACAGAGGAAGCAAAGCTTTCCGCACACCCTGGCGGGGCTCACCCGCTTAAGGCTACAAAGTTTCAATTGTAGAAGGTGAATTAACTGCCACAGAGATGGCTGCCGCCCCGGAGGGAGCAGCAGGCTTGGCTCCGCTCCAGGCTACAAAGTTTCAATTGTAGAAGGAAAATAAATTCCAGATACCAGGGCCTCCCCTTGGGTTGCCAGGGGGCGTGGCCGGCCTGCAAACCACCACAGGCCCCTCACTCAGGCCTCTCCACGCCCCAAGGGAACCCCACCCTGATCCGGGACAACCTTCAGGGCAAACCAGCTGGTCCCCACCCGTGCACCAGGCCTCTATCCTATCTAATAAAAGAGTAATAAACAGATTGGTCATCACTGCAACACACAATATAGCTGCCCCCATGTGGTCAAAGATCCTGCCCCCATGTGGACACAAGATGGCCACCACAAGATGGCCAGCAGGAGACGGCAGTTGGGAGGCACCTGGCCTGCAAGGGAGGGCAGTTGAGAGGGACCAGGCTTGCAAGGGAGGGCAGTTGGAGGTGATCAACCCTGCAGGAGAGGGCAGTTAGGGGTGACCAGGCTGGCAGAGGAGGGAAATTGGGGGCAAACAGGCTGGCAGGGGAGTAGTTAAGCATCAACCAGGCTGGTAGCGGAGTGGTTAGGGGGTGATCAGGCTGGCCGGCAGAAGCGGTTAGGGGCAATCAGGAAGGCAGGCAGGCAAGCAGTTGGGAGCCAGCAGTCCTGGATTGTGAGAGGGATGTCCGACTGCCCGCTTAGGCCCGATCCCACCCGGATCGGGCCTAAATGGGCAGTCGGACATCCCTCCAGGAGTCCCAGATTGGAGAGGGTACAGGCTGGGCTGAGGGACAACCCCCCGCCATGCATGAATTTCGTGCACTGGGCTTCTAGTTGAATATAATTTTAGATGTGGGTTTATAATAATGGCCTTTTTATATTGCTCTATGTTTCTTCTAGACCCAATTTCTTGAGGGTTTTTATGATGAAAGAATGTTTTATTTTGTTGAAGGTTTTCTGAAAATATTGAGATGGTAAAATTATTTTTATCTTTTATTCTACTAATGTTTTACATCACATTTATTAATTTACATATTTTGAAACATCTTTGCATCCCAGTGATAAATCCCACTAGGTCATGGTTTCTGAACTATTTCATGTGCTGTTGAATTTGGTTTGCTAATATTTTGTTGAGAATTTTTGCATCTCTTGTTTTGTAGTTTTGTTTTGTTTTGTTTTGTTTTTTTCATTGTATTCTTATCTGAATTTGCTATCAAGGTAATGCTGACCTCATAAAATGAGTTTGGAATTGTTCCCTGCTCTTCAATTTTTTGGAAAGGTTTGAGAAAGATCAGCATTAATTCTTCTTTATCTGTTTGGTATAATTCTCCAGTGAAGCCATCTGGTCCTGGGCTTATGTGTTGGAAGGTTTTTGATTACTCATTCAATCTCCTTACTAATTATTGGTCTGTTCATATTTACTATTTCCTCATGACTCAATTTTGGTAGGTTATTTCTAGGAAATCATTCATTGCTTCTATATTATCCAATTTACTGTCATATAATTGTTTGTAGTGGTCTCTTATGATCTTATGCATTTTTGTGGTATCAGTTATAATGTTCTCTATTTCTGTTTTTATTTATTTGAATCTTTCTTTTTTTTTTTTTACTGTAGCTAAAGGTTTGTTAATCTTGTTTACTTCAAAAAAACCAGCTCTTTTTTTTGTTGATCTTTTTAATTGTCTTTCCCGTCTGTATTTCATTTATTTCCACTCCTATCTTTATTGTTTTCTTTTTTGCTAACTCTGGGCTTAATTTGTTCTTTTTGAAATTAATAGCTAAAAAAATTGTTGTCAGATTCTAGATTTCCATTACAAATTAATTTTAGAACATGTCCAGCTATTGTATAACATGCTACTTACAAGAACAGGTTTGTTTACCGATGCAGATGAACCCTTTTGTTTTTAGTAACCTTACTTTTCTGTTTATTTATTGGATTCACCAGAATCTACAGGCATCTGAATCTGCTTTTACAATTTGACTTTTCCTTTATGGTAGTTTTGTTTGATGGTTTGGTTTTTAATCTCTATTCTCCCTAATAACTTCTCCATCACTATCCTAATATCTTTTCACTATCAAATATTTCTTCAAAGCTCATAGTATAGGTTTCAAGAAAACTTGAAATTTAAAGATACGACTTTTACATTCTTAGTACATGATACTGAACACTCTCCTTGTTACCTGTCCATGTAAGGCTGAAAATGTTGATATAGCCCTTGAAAGTCCTATACCCAGTCTATGGGGCTTATTTAGTCACATCTCAAAGGGGATAAATAAGCATTTCCTCCTTGATTTCTCCAGTGTAATACTAATTCTTTCCATGTACTTGATACTATTTTGGTTTTTAAATTCTATTTAATCATAGTCCAGCCCCCCTTCCCCTGCCTCATCTGCCTCTTCCAGGATTTAGAAATTGATAGCAGAGGAACAATTCCAAAGATTTCTGCAATCCCCTGTAAATTCTGTTGAGGCTCTGATCAATGTGAACTGAATTAGGGATTGAGAAATAAAGGAGTTAGGGGAGCAAAAAAGGGAGCCAGAGATGTTGAACATAGATATGAGATGGCATCTTGTCAGCATGAACAAATACATTCCCCACAGGTCTCGCCTCACTCCTCTCATCAAACAATTGGGATGAGAACATGGAGTTGTGTCAAATGTGCAAATATGCAAAATTCTTAGGAAAATGCCAGGCATATTCCAGGCTCTCAATAATTATTAGCCACTAGTAATAAAAGTAGGTGTGGTCATCAAAAGTGTTGTTTTTTTTAATATAAATAGTAGCAGGAGTACTATTAAGACAGTGCTATTGTAGAAAGAACATAAACTCAGGAGTCTATATACCTGGCTTTGAATCCAAACCCTGTTGTGTATAAACTAACCCCTAAACCTCATCATTTCTTAGTGTCATCATCAGTAACATGGATTTAATAATATTTAACTCAAAGGTCTATTGTGAAGATCAAGGCCTTGCACATTAAGAAGTTGTTCTTGTAAACTAAAAGAAAAAATACTATGAACATTAGTTATCCTATTCCTACATATACTAAACAGAGCCAGTTTGAGTTGAAGGAGACTACTAAATCTTCCTGACTAAAATATCTTAACAGGTCTTGTGTAGACGTCTTTCTCCACCATTAGAGATTATTTCTATAGCTTATACAAATGCTTCTAAAGAAAGAACATATGGAGCTGTTATGTCAGTTATACCATAGGGTAGGCCTAGTTGTGGAACAGATTTATCCCACTCACTTCCACTCTGACACAATAAGAATAGACTTGCATGGGGACTTGGAGGAGGAGAACAGAGTCAAGAGACAACTAGAGCATGAAACACCGTTTGGAAGGACAGAGTGAGGAACTGATCGCTTGGATCAGACACCAAGGAGAAATTTCACTCACAAACAACACAATTGTACTCTGTTAGACCTAACTTAAAATCACAATGACTTTTTGTCATTTCCTTTTTGATAAAAACTATGAGGAATATACAATTGGGCAAAATATTTTGCTTTAAGTTTGATGTGAAAGTAAATTTTAAAAAGACTTCATTTTTTTATGTTACTTTTCAGCTCACTAATTCATTCAAGTTAATTATAGACATCGCATATAAATTACCATTTTCTTTAACCACTGAGAAGCAAAAACAAAAACTTCTTTATTCTAAAACATTTGGTGTTTTTCCCTCAAAGACTCTGTGATTATAGTCCTGGTACACAATTCTGGGTTATCCTGGAAACTCACTTTATAAAAATAGAAAACATTCTGACTACCAGAAATCTCTTTGCAGTGACACTGCCATCTTGAAGTATTAGAGGGGGGAAAAAAATAAAACAGTAGGAAAGGCTGCCATTGAGCAGATCTTGGCAAAATGGACTGTGTTTCTGCTCTTTAAAATGGAAATATACTGTCTCAGGATAGTGTCAAAACTTCTGAAATATCACCACATACATTTCACTACACTAGCATGAGCCACTGAAATTACAGCACTATTCCCCATCTCATTTCAATTGACAATTGTTTTAACTTACTTTTTTGCCATAAAACCATATATTCTACCTTCTCTTCTGTTTTCTATCCTAAGTCCACATATCTAGATTTCCCTGGCAAGAATAACTTTATTTTTGCTATAACCTTTTGAGATACACTATAGCAATGGTAATTCATACACAAGATGGTAAATTGCCCATGATTCTAAATTGTTTCTTATACCATTCTTAACTAATGCACAAACTTAATGTGTTCCTGTTCAGTTATTCTTCTCTACTGAGTCACAGCAAAGCCATATAGAGGTCTTTGGGGAGATTAAAAATTAATACTTCAAGTAGTAACCAGACTGGGGAATTAATATAAAGAAGAGTGAAAAAAAAAGGATTTCAGCAAACCTTACCCCATAAAATTATTTCCTCCAAGGTTATAAGTACTTTGGGTAAATCTCTCATTTACACCATACTGCACTCAGTGCAATGTCCTGCTCAAATGAACATTTGACAAATAACTATTGATGATGACATATGAACGTAACTTTCAAGAATACAAAAGAAAGGAACCCTAAATGCCAAATTTGATTAAACCTTTTCTTCGGTATTTTTTCCTCCCAAATCCCCCAGTTATTTAGAATGGTAGAACTTTTTCGCTTCTAATTTATGTTCTGGGCCTAAATGCTAGTTTCTAACATTCTCATTACTCATTTCTGGATAATTTTTATTAGGATCTTGGATGCTTATAAGTGGAGTAGAGTGTTGCTCCTTAAAAGTTTGTATTTGCAAATATCTCCTTCTCTGGAGGCTGAAAATTATCCCAGAAAAAGGGGAATCAGGATCCTCTCTGAGGTTTATGAATATAAAAAAATATTTCTGATGGACTAAAGTAAAACCACTGAGACCAAACTTCAAAATGAATACCAGTGCTCCTGAGAGGGAGATCTGCATAAAGGAAAACAGCCTGGAATTATGATCTGGCTGCAGCACCAAAACCTAGGCATGTTTGAAGGAGATATTGAGGGTCTGGCAGAGCTTATACTGCAGTGGAATCCATGCTACCCAGTGTCCCTAGCATGTTCCATATGTCTTAGGGTAACATCAAAGACCAACCCCCAAGGAGAGAGAACATCACTGTTGGCTCCAAAGATTGCTATAGGACATACTTTGATTGAATGTGGGATCATTCTCTTGATTTGCTAACCCTGGACATATAACTAGTAGGAACATTCTTAGACGCCTCACTTTCCCAGCAGCATCATAGCTGCCTTGGCTTTTCCCCTGGGCACGGTGATTTCTGAGGAAAGTAAAGGCCACCTGATTGCAGCAGTACTGCCTCTGGCCAGCTCAGAGGTTTGTGAGTTCCATCTCAAGTGAATCGTTGACTTCCAGGGCCACCTATAGGTGAGAAACACTTTCCTAAGTTAATGAGTATCTTTGGGGTTTGGAGAAAATATCTGAGGAAGTAAACCAAGGAAAAGACTGGATTTTTAGTGAATTAATAGTAAAGTATTAGAGCATTAATATCTGGAGCAAAATGCAAACATGGCCTTATTTGATATTAAGTTGTCCAACTGGTATACCTAAGCTTTTCTTCTCCATAATCCAACCACAAAGCTTTAGAGATAATCTGGGAGAAAGAAAGAGAGGGAAAGAAAAGGAAAGAAAAATAAACTAATGAAAAGAAAAGAGAAAGAAACTAATGATAATATGGAATCTTTTTAAAAAAAAACATTTATTTACCCTCACCTGAGGATATTTTTTCCATTGATTTGTAGACAAAGTAGAAGGGAGGAGAGACAGAGAAAGAGAAACATGGATGTGAGAGAGACACATTGATTGGTTACCTCTCACACACATCCTGACCAGGGCCAGGGATTGAGCCTGCAACTGAGGTATGTTCTCTTGACGGGAATCAGACGCGGGACTCTGCAGTCCACAGGCCGATGCTCCAACCACTGACCCAAACCAGCTGCTAGGGCAATAATATTGAATCTTATTAAGAATCATAGTATGTAAGTCAAAATGTCAATTCAGTGGTGTGCGCGCGCACGTGTGTGTGTGTGTGTGTGTGTGTGTATGCTTGAAGTGACATTTTTTTCCATTTGTACTAGTTCTCCTACAAAGTATCTGTGAGCCAGTTTAATATGGCTTGTTATGTCAGTTTTTCAAGTGCAGCTTTCTGCAGCTGAGACACACATCCCTCATATTGAGTATTGATCACTGATGATGTTTATTTTCCTCCCTTGTGAGACACCTCCCACTCAGCTTCTCTCAGCTGATGCCAAAGCCATGATTTACATGTTAACAGTCCTGACACATCTAAGGAATTAACTCATGTCTTGCTTTCAACTGCCATCTTTTTCTCTTCCCTTTCATGCAGATGTTATGTCTCTTGACCACCAGGTAGAGCAGTCACTTTGAGCTTTCAGCCATCTCCAGGTATTCCATCGACTCCTTGCATCACAATACTTTCCCTAATTGCATGATGTTCAGTGGATATTCTCTTCCAGTTTTAAAATTTCATTAATTTATAACACTGAAAATTATTTTATTTTAAAATAATAATCTGTTATTTTCTAGGCATGATTGAAGGAGATATTGTTAGATGTTTAAATATTTTATTTTTCCATGTTCATATTCAGAAATTTTATTTAAAATTTACTGATTTTTTATTAATTTGGCAAAATAATTACCTACTAATTAAAAGCATGTAAAATCTTGTCAATTCTTGTTTAGTATATATGGTATATAGTTATATGTGTGTGTATGTGCATTTGTATATATGGTATAGGTAATACATATGCAGCATTAAGTATTCTTATGGTAATGATAACATAACTTTTGGAAAAGGTTTAAAGGAAAAAGAATCAAAATATCTATAATCAAATATATCCAATGACCCTATTAAATAGGACGTGTAATAGTATAGCAAAGGAACTTAAGTAATATGAAATATGAGTAATAACAGGTAGTGTTCTTCACAGATTCAACAGAAGTTATTATTGGTCCACTCACTCTCAAGCCAGAGTAGCCAATAACTGACAGAACCCTGTTACCTTCACATGCCAATGCCACCCACGGCTCAGGGAGAAAAGACAAATGTCCTTTAGCTGCAAGAGATCAAATGAAGACTTAAAGAAAATGAAGCTACCTTACTTAGTTCCAGTATCACATGGATCTGTGCCATAGCAAACAGGGAAATATAATTGGTACTATACAAGGTAGTTGATATAGACTCCACACCTTAAAATAGGAATTGTATACAGTTATAGACATAAAGCACAAGAATTATCTGTACCTTAGATATCAAGGCTGACACGAGGAAGTGATCACATCAATGTGATGATCAGACTCATTAGAGAGAGAGAGAAAAAAAAAGAATTAGAAAACAACCAAACTCCATATTGTACATGGAATGATGGTGATAGAAACATTTAACAAAGCAGTCTAAACTTAAGATATCTCAAATTTTCAAGTTAGGAAGGTATACTGGTTGGAGTAAAAGCCAAATTGCTATTGTAAGGAGACCCAAAAGGCAATGGTTTACATAAGATAAAAGTTTGCCTCTTTCCTATACCAGTCCAAGCCTGGCAGGCAGGCTCCCCTCCATCAAGTTATTGGGGTACAAGCTAGCAAGATAGCTCTACCATCCTCTGGGCATTGTCAACATCTGCAAGGAAGAAGTCAGTTTCCATCAGATTAACCAGTGGGAAAGAAAAAGGGAGCATAAAGAAAACCATCTTAAAGCCCAGTACAAAGGGAATACATTTCACTTCAGCTCCATTCCACTGGAAGTATAGAGCAAAATTTGGTGGACAGCTAGCAGGATTGGACTTAATGGCAGGGCTGCACATTAATAAGAATGCATTTAGGGGGGTGGGTGAGAGATATGGATGACTATTGGATGAATGATTGCCATTTATTGATGGTTGTATAAATATAGTATGTGATTCATATGCTCTAGTTGGTGTAATGATGCTTAACTAGCCCTTTATATTATATTTTGCAATGCCCTGAGTTTAAACAACCATTTACATTGTTTAAAAAAACACACCTCATTGATCTGGATGGACTGAAATGGCACAGGTTACAGGGTTGAGAATAAGGAGAGTAGGTAAGCAGCAACATCACCTAATGATATCTGAATCAGGGCTTTTCTAGACCTTCCTTTTGCTGTGTTATCTAGGATTTACATCCATTTTGCCCATCCTTAATTTTCTTTATTGATGTGTCAGTGCTTGCTCTCTATATAGTGAGCAATGAAAGATAGGTATAATATATATGTATGTATGTAACACATCATTGATAAATATAGCACCCCCAAAACTAGTAATAAAATATGCTATGAGGATGTGGAGAAAAGGGAACCCTGGTGCTCTGTTGGTGAGAATGTAAATTGGTATAGCCACTATGGAAAACAGGATGAAGGTTCCTCAAAAGATTAAAAATAAAACTGCCATATGATCTAGCAATCTCACTTCTGGGTATATATCCTAAGGAAATGAAATTAGTATCTTAAAGATATGTGCACTCCCATGTTCATTGCAGCATTATTTATAATAGCTAAGACTTAAAAATAACCCAAGTGTCCAGCAACAGACAAAGATGTAGTGTGTGTGTGTGTGTGTGTGTGTGTGTGTGTGTGTGTATGAATGAATAGTATTCAGCCATGAGAAAGAACCCTACCATCTGTAACAACATGAATGAACCTGGAGGATACTATGTTAAGTGAAATAGCCAGAGAAATACAAATACTTTATGTAGAATCAATATATAAATTCTAAAAATAAAAAGTTCAAACTCATAAAAGCATAGAGTAAAATGGTGCTTACCAGGAGCTAGGAGGCTGGAAAAAATGGGGAGATGGCAGTCAAAAGGTACAAAGTTGCTGTTATGTAGAATGAATAAATTTATACAGCATGATGACTACAGGTTATAACACTGAATACTGGAAATATGCTGAGTAGACTTCAGGTGCTCTCATTACAAAAAGAAATGGTAACTGAGGAAATATGTTAATTAGCTTAACTAGTAATAATGTCACTATCTATGTATATATCTATCAATCACCATGTTATATACCTTAAATTAATATGACTTTTCTTAAAAATATAGTTACAGTCTGGCTGGTGTGTATAGTCTGGTTGGTTGAGTATCATCCCATGCACCAAGAGTTCGAGGGTTCTATTTCCGGTCAGGGCACATGCCTCGGTAGCAGGCTCAATCCCCAGTAGGAGGCATGCGGGAGGTAGCCAATCAATGTTTCTCTCTCATCAATGTTTCTATCTCTTTCTCCCTCTCCCCTCCTGTCTCTCTAAAAATTAATAAAAACATTTAATATATATGTTTATTATAAAAGGGCTGTATATTTACCGGGAAACAAAGTGATCACTAGTATTTGAGGAGAGGGGGGTTTTTAAATGAACTCTAACCATTTTGTCCATAAAATTCCTCTCCTCCCAGAAAACAAAGCAGTTCAAGAGGTTCTGAGGATCTATGTTTATTGTTACAGACATAGACTTTAAGGCCAGAATCCCAACTGCTTTTGTGTCTGCGACCCATTCACTTCTACCACTTATTTACTAAAAAGATAATAGAAATAACAAACAATGTGAGGATTTCCTGATCTGAGAATAGGAGGGAATGTGCCATTAATCTTAAGACAGTCTCTCAGGAAGACGAGTTCAGAGAGTGTACTGAATGTGAGCTTTTTGAACTAGATCATTTGAGAGTCATAGAGTCCAAGTACACCCTTCGGTTTCCTATCACATTGACCTCAGCAACATCCAAAAAACGAGAATGGAATATTCTAAAAGAAGATTTCTAGTTGTCTGCTGAGCTGTGAGCAGTGGCAGCATCTGCAGAAAGTTGCCTAGAAACAGGACCGCACCCTTTTAAAAGAAGCTTCTATCATAGTATTTCTTAGGGCTTTAAGCTCATTTTACTAACAAGAAACCTTTCCCTCAATCCTATAAAAATAAATGTCTCCCAGTACAGTTTTTATTTGTATATCTGTATGACTTGCACAAGGCAGAAAAACACAGTGAGGAAAATAAAGGAGGGAGCTGTACATCCTAGTTAGACAGAGGTTTTGCAGGCAAACCAGCAGATGTGCACGTACTGCTTGGGAGCTTTGAATTTGACCCAGTTCTTTACACCATCGAGGGCTCAGTTTCCTCGTCTATGAAAGGCCTATCATGTTTATGTCATAGCATAGTCTGAGGATTAAGAAGAGGATGTATGGAAAGCACTCCGAGCAGGGCCTGGCACGTGGGAAACAGTCACTAAGCATTTGACAGTTACCCTTTGCTGTTTACCCTTTGATTGACTTTGGGTTTAAGAATAATGTTGACCACTTTCACAAATGATGGCAAAACACTGCTGTGCTCTCTTCCCAGGTCTGCGATCCACAGTGTCTTTCATTAGTATTTAAATTGATTGTAAATATGTACATTTCCTCAGCATTTCAAGATAATCACGTTTTCCTGTATGTTTCAGTGGTGACTGATGGTCAAAACACCGGAGATTCAGTATGCTTGGGAAACCGGTAATGAAGCTTATAGAGCTTATTGAAAGTGCCATTTAACAAAATGTATTAGCCCATTCAAATGTCATCTCCAACTCTATTGTACTTCAAGTTAAACGCCATGCAAAAAACAGATCTAAAAGGCTCCATTACTTGCTTATTTTCAAGGACACGAGGAAAATGTCACCAGTTTACAAAGTAAAATGAGAGACTCTGACAAAAGGTGGAAAGTGAGCTAAGCCCAAAACAGTGGCTGGTAACGATTCAACGATTCATCACTTATTAGGAATAACTGATGTTTTTGTGATTTCCAGGTCTTCTTTCAAAATAGAATCTGCTCACCCCACTATTTCATAGCATCTTTTTTTGTATCCATTAGTGTAACATATCCTTCCACACTCATTGGGGGAGATTTCTCTCTCCTGAAATGTCACCCTCCACGAATAAGTGTAGAGCAAGCCTTCCATCACTGTAACAGTTAAACGACGGTGAAGCTGAGTAATTGAAACAGAAAGAGAAGTCACCTTGGCAGCCCCATAACTGGGAAAGCCGTGTAAAAGGCATCAGAGCTTTTATTGTGAATGACTTGAGTGAGTTTATGTCTATTCACCAAAAATATATATATTTAAATAATTTTTCCAGCTTTGAGACAAATCAAGGAAATTCTTCCTGGAGCTTTTAATACTCTGTCAATTATAATAAAATATGCATACTGGAAAGTAAAGAAAATTAAACTATTGTTTCTCTAGGCATTAAGCAAATTATTGATGTTCCTGGGCGGGGGGGGGGGGGGCTCTTACAAAAGAATGCCACTAAGATAAGAAATAAGTGAAATTATTATGCTGAAACTGGTTTGGCACAATGGATAGAGCGTTGGTCTGTGGACTGAAGGGTCCCAGGTTCGATTCCAGTCAAGGGCATGTACATTGGCTGTGGGCACATCCCTGGTAGGGGGTGTGCAGGAGGCAGCTGGTCGATGATTCTCTCTCATCGATGTTTCTAGCTCTCTATCCCTCTCCCTTCCTCTCTGTAAAAAATCAATAAAATATTTTTTAAAAAAGAAATAAGTGAAATGTTTATTAATGACACTTTGTAAGAATTCTGGGATTACTTAAAGGGTTTTGTTTTGTTGTGATTGTTTAATAGCCCTCAATAGGTATTAGAAACTAGGTATGTGAGACAATCTGGTATTTAGAGTTGTGCTAGCTAAAGTCGATGCTAGGAAAGAAATAAAAATGGCAAGGAATTTAGAACACTAAGCCTGCCGCTTTCATAGACAGTGCACTGGAGTAGGATTTCCTCCTCACCCCCTGAATAAAACACATAATTATATCAAATTGCCAATTGGCATCACTAATGTAGACCCATTTTTTAACATTATCATTATTATTTTTATATACTCCAGGAAATGGCAGCACTTTACATTATAAAAGTTATTTTTTAGCAAACTGCAGTGAGTCACAAATATAGAGGGTATTTTATAACGTTCAGTGTAAGCAACTGCTTCATTTTAATGATCTGAACAGAAATTAAGCTGCCAGCTCAATATTATTGACATTTAAATCCCATGTAGGAAATACTGTATGACCCAACCATGAAAATTAGAGAGATTTCCATAAAAATTATAACTCTTAGCCTTAATGTTTATGGCCTATCAAACAGATTTTCCCTAAATTTAATAAAATGTAATGTGTTCCTACTTTGATGAATGAACATTTCCCATCACACTTTCAATGGCATTATGTTTATTGCTGAAAATTAAATCAGGCTTGAGCAGGCCTCCAAGCCTAAGTTCAGAGCTGTTCATCTGCCACTTGCCATTTCCTGGAAGTGAAATGTAGGGAAAGATGCTGAGGTCAGTTCATCAGGAACATGCCTGAGAGCTCCCAGGAGGCAAGCCGAGGTGCTTTATGCAAGAGTTACAAAAGAACTTGTTTCCATGAAGCAACTAGAGGACCTTTGAGTAAATTCAGGCCCCATGCAACTGGGACTTTGTAAACTCCTGCACCCTGACTCTGTAAGCAAAGCAAGCAGGCTTTGTCACAGGTGACTCAGAAGAGACTGGACATGTCTCATTGCACTTTCCAGGACCTACTGATTTTAGGACCCTCTCCAACATAGTTCTTCTCCACAGGGTGGTCATTACCTACATATAGGATGCTTACAGTTTCTCTCCAATTACTTCTCTCTCTCTCTCTCTCTCTCTCTCTCTCTCTCTCTCTCTCTCACAGGTGCTCACATGTTGGGCTATAGGGATATTTTTCTTTTTTACACATCTTTTTATTTGGACATACTACATTCTTTCATATAAAGCACACTAAACAATTAATACCATAAGGCTCTTTCTATAGCACTGAAAGTCTAGAAACATCGAGTTGAGATGTTTAAATTTGTGTTCTATATATTTCCATGTGAATGTGTGTGTGTGTGTTTGTGTATGTCTGCATACATGGGAGAGAAAAAGCAGATTTACAGTTGTGAGTACACAAAAAAAGCTTATTCTTGTATTATTATAATAATAACCCACATGTCTTTTTCCATACAAACAACTGTAAACCTACTTTTGTCCCCCTCCCTGTATTGTTAATGTTTATTTACCAGTAAATATTACTGGTGATTTTATTTACCAAAATTGAAAATAATGCTGCATAGTGTGACAAATATAAGTATACTTATGAAGAAAATAGAGGAAGATTCTTTAAAATCAGAATTTCTTCTAGAAAATGAGGTACTCTGTTGTTTCCTGGGCCTGTTATTTCCCACGGAGGCATCTGGGAAGGATGGTGGCAGACCCATTTGCAGACTGAGCTGGAGTCATCACCCCAAAGTGGGAGATCAGGGTAAAAGGGTAAAAGGAGTCAATGGATCTGGATCTAACTTTAGGCCTAGGTTTGGTCCTGGAAGTTCCATTAACGTAAGTCTTAATGTGTTTTGCTGAAAGCAAATTCTTAAAGGGCCAAACCTGACAATTGTCTTTATATTTAAATGACCTTTAAAACTATTACAATAAATCCATAAAACAGCTATATGCTGCTATAATATGATGGAGCCAATGGTTATATTGACATTTTTTCTCCTCTGCACTATAGCTTTTTCTTCCATAAGCAATGCCATAAATTTTAACTACAAGCATCCTTTTATAGGAAAAAAAGGGTATTTAACATAAGAATCAGCCGTCAGCATTATTTGACCTGAATATTACCAAATTATAAATCCCTTTATTCTAAGGCAAGTAATGCTCAGTGTTTTTGATATTCTGTACAATTATTACAATGCCTTTGCCAACCTGATTTATACCTGAAAAGCAAGAGATACAATAAGCTAATTCTTAGCTAAAACTACCTGCATAATTATTCAATTTTGCATTTCACTTGGCACGTGTTAATAAGCCATTGATGGCTGTTTAACCATTTCTCTTTAGATAACATTTTTTGGGATTGATTTAAATGTTCAGGTTACTATTTCAGCCGATGGTGGTATCTTTTCCATAGACTAGACTGACAAATCAAAAAAAAAAATCTGCTTTCCTCCATTTATCAAGAATCATCTATATAATGAGTCACTAGAAACAATTATTCTTTTAATGTGTTCAACAGGGAGGAAAACTGAGTGAGTTTTGTCTCCTAGCATATTTGCTTATAGCCCATCCTTACAAAGGTCTGGATAAGTGGCAATGTGGTAGATGCTTGGATAATCTGATCAAAGCATAGTCATAAAAGATAGCCCACTTTTCACATCTTATGTACAGTTATATTTTTTATATTGAATGCATAATTCACAGATTTCCACTTTTCTCAGCTTCCTGAAAATAGATTCTAAAAAAGTAAATAAAACTGACCATCCAATTTACTGGGACCCTAGAAGAAGCCCAATGGAAGTCAGGGAAGGTAGTGTTCTTGGAACTTGGCATTTGCAAATGTTATAAAAACTTACATGGATACTTGATTTTCAGATCTGCCACTCACTTCTCAACTGAGATTATTGTTCTTATGAAAACTTTCCATTAGCATTGGTGAAAGATGGAGGGCCAAGGGTTTTAATGGAATTTCTGAACAGCAAAAATCAGATTGGCTCTTGTGTTACATTTCACAGTAGGTCTTCTTTACCCATGGTGCCACTGCAAAGACACTGACTACTAAAATAACAAGTTAACCAAAACAAAGGTCTCCTGGGAAAATGACTGATAGAAATTATGATTCATACTATATAAGTAGATGATAATAATATGCAACAAATCTTACTTCAAATATCATAGAGTCAACCCTCAGTAACAACCAATGAATTCTATTTCAAAACGTGTAGCTTGACCGATTTGAACCTGGATAGATATTTATTCACTCTGGTAATTGTCACTGGTGAAGAAATGAAAGTTTCCATTATCTTAATGTCCTAATATTTTACCCTTTGAATAATAATGTAAAAGCATTTTTAAAATAAATGTATTAGTTGGGAAACTGCTCGGTAATATTGATGATGATAATAATGACAACTTATCTGCCAGAACCTGCTTGACACTAATTGTTTTAGTAAATTATCACAACTTCAGACTCTCTTGCCCTTATTTTATAGATGAGGAAATTAGGACTTGCGGACCATAAATCACTTGTGCGAAGGAACTGGAACCATGTCGTTCTGATTGCAAACTCCAAGCTCTGAACCACTAACCACACCTCTGTCTTTTAATGTCTTTTTCCATGGAAAGAGAGAGATTGCAGTTACAGAAAATGCAGTAGCATCCTCTCTTCTACAAAAGAATGAAGATTTCTGAAACTCTCTAACTAGACTTTTAATACTGAAAAGGAAAATTAGAGAAGACACCCCCTCTGGCCAGGAAGCTAGTAAATATTTAATTTCAATTGAGAATACCTTTGTGCTTTGGTTTAAGACAGTGAGAATTATGTCACCTACTGCACAAAAGAGCAGCCATTACTATTTCTGGGAAGCTGTTTGCAGAAGAACTTTTAGATTATAAATACACTATCACACAGCATTTTCTACCAATGGCATCATTGTTTCCCTCCATATGTTTTCCTGTAGGTGTCTAATGAATCCCTACATATGAAAAATGACAAGGGAATCTATCTGAGGAATAATTTCGGTAACTGTGGCATATGGAGACATTGTTTTCAAGTCCCTTTGCCATGATTTCTAGGCAAGCCGCAAGATTACCTGGTGGTAGAGGCTAGAACAGTTTTCATCCCCCCTGCTTGTAAGTTCTGCTGTGTTCTCACCTGCAAACTGCAGGATATTCTTTTTGGCTTTGTGCTGACAATGATAGTGGAGAAAAAGCAAAATTTCTGTCAGAATTTGAGGACATACTTTCTCTCGTCCATTCCATAGTCAACATTTCTCTGCCACTCAACTCAATCCATGATGATAGGAAAGGAATCGTTAGGACTTTTGCATTAGGCTCATTTAACTCTACATCATTTATAAAACTCTCTTGTATTTCTGAGTGTTTTATGTATGCTCCTCTGAACACTTGTGAGGATTTGGCAGACTGACAGGTTTTGTTTCAATAAAGAGATTCCCCAATGTATAACTCTACTTTTCTTCCATGCAAATAGAGACAAGGTGGTAGAGAGATATAACATAGTAAGAAGTGACTCTCCACACCCTCTATCCTTCCATATCCTTAAAGGTAGTGATTGTGCAATTTACTACTTCTCCCACATTCCAGCTGCACAGACATATTTTCACTCATCACTTTATTTATTCACAAGCATTATTGAGCACACTCCTAGACTGAGCAACTCAATACTGCCTTACATCACACTTTTGTGTGTTCAGTGCTGCCTACTAATACATATACATTTACTTTACTGATTATATGCCAATCCCCAGTTTGGACTTTGGTGTTTAGTCATTAATAGAGTTGACACTATCAATACCTTATTCATTCAGGTCTATATTGTGGTTCAACTATTCACGCAAGTGGCTAATTATTCCAGCTTTTCTTTTCTTCTCTCTGTCTCTTTTAAAAGAAAAGCTGGAATAATTAGCCACTTGCTCTTTGTGCTATGGCTAATTAGCCATCTTTTGGCTAATTTTGTGCTGTGGCTAATTAGCCATCTTTTGGCTTTGTGCTGTGGCTTAGCCATCTTTTACTCTTCCCATCTTCCTCTCTCTCTCTCACACATTTCATCATTTAAACAAGCAGGAATATGCATCTGCTACTTGCCAGAGACTGTTTTATGATTTGGAGAAACCATGCTGAAGAAAATGAAATCTTACTTTCCTGGGCTTACATTTGAGTCAAAAGGGGGAGGAAAATATAAAGGCAATATAATTAAATTGATAATATCATATTTTGATGAAAACTTTAAGGAAAATGAAATATAGCTAAGTGGTGGAATGAATGGACAGAGTCGGGTGTTGCCTACTTTAGAAAGGGCAGTTTGGAAGTGTGTCTCTTAGGAGGAAACGTTTGAGAAGATATATGGATGACACGTAGGAAGATACCCAAGTGAAGATCTGGGGTAGACCTTTTCAGACAGAGGGAACAGCTAGAGGAAGGAATGTGGCGTTTATTTTATTTGAAGTGCGGTAGACCATTAAAGGGACTTTCTCAGAGCAGTTATTTGTTCCCTCTATATCCATTTTGTTGAGAATTTTTATCATGAAAGAATGTTGAATTTTGTCACTTGCTCTTTCTGCACCTCTTGAGATAATCATATGATTTTTATCTTTCATTTTATTAAGGTGGTGTGTTGTATTGATGGATTTGGGAATGAACTATCCTTGCATCCCTGGAATAAATCCCACTTGATCATGGTGTATGATCCTTTTAATGTGTTATTGAATTTGGTTTGCTAGTAATATGTTAAGATTCTTTGGCATCTATGTTCATCAGGGATTTGGGCCTATAATTTTCTTTTCTACTAGTGTCTTCTTCTGATTTTTGTTACAAAGGTAATGTTGGTCTTGTAAAATGAGTTTGGAAGTGTTTCCTCCTCTTCTTTTTTTTAGAAGAGTTTGGTATTAATTCTTCTTTAAATGTTTGTTATAATTCAACAGTAAGCCAACTTGTACTCAACATTTGATATGGGGGGAGGTTTTGGATTACTAATTAAACTTCTTATAGTTACCAGTCTGTTCAGATTTTCTATTTCAGTCTTGGGAGGTTGAATGTTTCTAGGAATTGGTCTATTTCCTCTAGGTGTCCAATTTGTTGGTATATAATTGTTGATAGTACTCTCTTATGAACCTATGTATTTTGTGGTACCTATTGTGATCTATCCTCTTTCATTCATAATTTTGAGTACTCAAATAGTAAACCTCTAATTCTATTTCCTTATTATACTGGGCATGGATCTTTGATTAAATAGGTTAGAATCTTATATATACCTTATTGAAAGTACAAAATTAGAATCTAGCTTTAAAAAAATGTCCTCAGGTTATTCTAAATGATCACTATCATTCAAGGATAGCCCCCACGAAATAAACAAAATATACCATTGGCCAAACATTACAAGTTTTTAAACTCAATAACTATGATTCTATACTTAGAATACAATATTTGCTTAAATCTATAAACACTTAAAGGATAACGTGTTTCCATTTGTAACAATATTAAAAATGTGTAAGAACCACCGGGTAATAGGGTGCTGTTTTAATTAACAGTGCAATGTTAGAGCTCTCACTGATAGAAAATGTTATATAGATTTTGCCAACAGCATCCAGTGCCATGGGTCCTCTCTGGTACATTCTAATAATGATCATAACATTAGAACATTTTAACTTTGCAGAGAATTAGGCAGTCTTTCACTTACTCTTTCCAATAGTCCTGGGCAGCAGAGAAAAAGATATTATTATTCATCTTTCACAGATGAGAAAATTGAGGCTCAAAGAGGTTAAGTAATTGGTTTGCCCAGGGTCAGAACTTATAAGTTCATGGCCCGATTCTCTGCAGTGCCGTCATCTAGTGCCGAAATCATAAATCAAAAACCTGTCACTCTTATTCTTTATAGTCCTTTGAAACAAAGCAGGAGGCAAATACCTCTTTCACAATGGAGAGACTCAGCAGAGCTTCTGTTTACAGTTGTGCCAGAGGAACACTGCGCAGTTCTAGGGACTGATATTCACACAGTGGTGTACGTAAACGGCGCTCCCTGGAATTGTGTGCAGTGCCCAGCCTTTGTGACCCATGAGGCACGTACGAAGAAACCAGTTTCATTGATCCAAAAGCCTAAGTCAGAAGCAGCAAGTAGCGGTAGAATTGACATCCCGATTTCCATTTCATTGTGCGGTTTCACAGCAAAGAAGAACCAAAATGAAATCAAAAGTAACTTTAAGAGGAAATCTGCCACTCAGGTTGAATTTTCTCTTAGTTGAAATTCATCCTGTCCATATACAATGGAATAGAATGACATTTGATTGAACTGACCGGGAAAGAAAGTGACAAGATATATCCGGATCCGGGCTCTCAAATTTGGTTTATTGTTTAGTGCAGCAACCCCTGAAATTAAATGAACACATACAGGAGATTCATCATAATGCCATCTGTGGAATCATGTTAGAGGGAGACAGTGCTATTACAAAGTCCTCCCACAGTTAAACTCCCAAGATGGACGTGATATTCTGCAAAATAGCACATTGCATTAAGTGAGGCTGTAATTTTTGCCCCTCCCTCCCATTTTTCCACTTAAATTCAAAATCTTGTAATTGGATTTTTAAAAGCTCCTTGTGAAGTAATTATCTATAACCCATTCTCAAGTATTCTTTCTCAATAAACCTGTAAGAGACACAAAGAGATACCATATACCCTCCCTTTACAACTGCTACTCGGTTCTCTTTGAAACAAGATATTGCAATGGGTCTTTTATAAAAGAAAAAATGACCATTTTCAAAAACTAAATAAGAATAATCATACAAGAAAAGAGGCCTAATGTATAGGCTGAGGTGAAATGAGGAGGGCCAAATAAGTTACACAATATCATTAGGAATGCTACAAGAAATAATTAAGCCAACAAAAATATTTAAGTGTCTGTTAGTGTTAGAGTTGTTGGCACCATACATCATTAGCTATCATGAGGGAACACTGTAGAACTCAAAATTTCCTAAAATCAATTTGTAAGAGTTAGCATAGAAGAAATGCACAAATAAAGCACTGAAAGTGAAAATAAAAGGTGACCAGTGCTGTCGCATTTTCAGTAAAGTAATTGACATGTCTGGCAGTGAAATAGCAATAGATTGTTTATATATTCCAGGAAAAACAACTTTTAAACTGCAATTTGTGTTTCCTAAGGCTTCAAAGTTTTAAAAAATGTTTTCCATGAGAACTCACCAGCAAAGACCCACAACAGTGATTTGGTAATACCTTTCTGCTATTTAGCAGCTTGGGAATTATGAGAAGCTATTTGATCCCTCAGATTGTTTAGCTGGGACATTTTTGATGCAGAAAACAAAAATGATTAATGTGATATTTGCACTACAAATCACAATCATGCTTCATTTGCCAGAATCTTCCATAACTGCTGATACTCAGATTTGGGGTGATAGGAATAATTCAACAAGCAAACTCGGTTACTAGTAACTACGTATATGCAATGCATTGAATCATACAATGATTCTTTTTTTAAAAAAGAATTAACATTTTTTGGTTTATGAATAAAAAGTAATGAAAAATCTCAATGACATCTGCAATGGCCTTATTTCCAAATAAATTTACATTCAGAGATACGGAGGTTAGGAATTCAACATCTATTTTTGGGGGCGACAGTGAATGGATGGGTACACAACTCAACTTAGATTATGCCCCATAGCATGTAGAGGAGAGGGCAGTACAGTGAATTCTTCTGGGTCTCTCTCAGTTGCTTCCCTGGTTCCTTTTGACATTCAACTGAGCTCTGTTAACGAAAACTGGGAGGAGCTTTGCCAACAAGAAAATAGGAAGGATGCTCATCTCTGTCCCTCTCTTCTTGGTTCCCAAAGCAGTTTATCATTTCCATTTGGAAAAACCATGGCAGCCCTTGCCCACTGCTTCCTGTCTCTTCACAAAGTGTAAGCTTTGCTTGCCAGGCTAGGTTTGCAGTCATTGCTCACTGACCAGGCAGAAGACACCGCAATGGCTAATGAAAATGTTCTTCTCAGCATATATTGTGCAGTTCTCTAATTTGTTTAGCTAAACTCCATTAGTCATACTGAAAGCTTTGTTATTATTATTATTGATTAAGGTATTACATATGTGTCCTTATCCCCCATTGCCCCCCCCCCCCAACTCCCATTCATGCCCTCACCCCCCCCCCCCCCCGGTGTCTCTGTCCATTGATTATGCTTATAGGCATACATACAAGTCTATTGGTTGATCTCTCCCCCTTCCCCCCACACTCCCCTACCTTCCCTCTGAGGTT
This sequence comes from Cnephaeus nilssonii, assembly GCF_951640355.1. Lineage (NCBI taxonomy): Eukaryota > Metazoa > Chordata > Mammalia > Chiroptera > Vespertilionidae > Cnephaeus > Cnephaeus nilssonii. Next base: position 57,815,129 of record NC_137077.1, read on the forward strand.
TGAGCATCTGATCAATGCTTCTCTGTCTCTGGATCTGTTTTTGTTCATCAGTTTATGTTGTTCATTATAATCCGCAAATGATTATTTTAATAAGCAATGTCTTGCCCTGGCCAGGTGGCTCACATGGTTGGAGCATCCCAAAAGCTTGTGAGTTTGATTCTCTCTCTCTCTCTCTCTCTCTCTCAATAACTGAGGATTATTGTTTTAGGTTGCTATTTTTGGAGTTGTCTATCACACAGCAGTGGGTAACTGACACATCATGCTAAATCTCTTGATGAGGGAACACAATAACAGAAAACCCCATTTTAGATGAAAAGTCAAACATAAACCCTTAATATAGAATATACACAATTTGTTAAAGTCCTTTTGTAACATACTCAAGCATTACTGAGGTTCCTAATTATTAATATGGCCTACCTTCATCAAAATAATAGACTTCTTCCTGGCCGGGTAGCTCAGTTAGTTAGAGCATCTTCCCAATGCATCATGGTTATGGGTTTGATACCTGGTCAGGGTACATACATAAATCAACAAATGAATGCATAAATAAGTAGAAGAACATCTCTCTCTCTCTCTCCCCCTCTCTCTCCCTCTCTCCCTCTCTCTCTTTCTCTCTCTCGTGCTGCTATGAGTAGCAGACTGGGATAGCATTTGAAAAGTAGGTAAAACTTACCATTTAATTTTTTTCACTGCATCTAACACAGTTCTTGGCACATGGAGGGAGAAATATTTGTTAATGAATTAATGGATCTTTCCTCGTTCCTCATCCTAGGCCCCTAGCATTATTTCCCTTGGACTCACTTTTAAATTTCTCTCCAGCTTCCTTCATCTTTGTTCATTTATCTCACAGAAGAAATGTTATTCCACTCACACTAATCATCCCACTTAATATTCTCAACCCCACCTATTACTTCTTCCTCCAGGATGTTAATTCATCTCTTCCTTTATCATTTTCTCATTATCTACTGATGCCTTACACTCATCCTATAACCCTTTCTGTCCTCTCCTGTCAGAAGGAAAAATATTTTTACTCAGCCTGTCACTAAGGTTACTCTTTACCTACATTGTAGCCACTTAATTTTAGAAAATAAAATTATTTAAACGCAATGCCTCTATATCTTCCTCTCCTACTTAACACATATACCAGCAGGTCCCAAAACCTTTCATATCATACATATTCTTTGCTATCAACATGATTTTACATTACTGCAGAGCAAACAGAACTGTGACATCTTTCCCAGCTGAAGAACTACCATTTAATAAATATTTACTATGCATTAGAGACTATGCTAAACACTTTTACATATATTATTCATCAATTATTCAAAATAATCCTGTGAGGTAAAATATTTTCATTTGACAATAAGGATACTGAAGCTTAGTTAATTTTTCTCGTGTTTATCTATTTATGACCTCAGAATTATTCACCTTGTAAGTCTCAGTAGCCAGGTACAAGTCAATACTCACCCATGTACTAATCAACTCCAATGATTGCTCTTTGACTCAGGGTCTATCATAGACCAACACTGCTCTGCTGAAGGTCACCAAAGATTTACCAATTACCTCCGCATTGTTCACATCCCATTAGATTTGCTATGGGATTTGGTCCTGCTTATTCCTCATAGATTATAAGGATACCCCTGCCTTCATCAATTTCTTTTTTTTTCTACTCCTAGCTCCTTAACCCCTTCCTCTCTCTCCCCCTTGCAATATATATATATATATATATATATATATATATATATATATATATATGATTTTATTTCTCCCATATTAAGAAAAATACACCCTTCCAATTCTGCCTGCCCTCCATAACCACTGCCCTTTTCTTTTTCACTCCCCAATGAATGAGACATTTACCTTATTATTTCCACTTTCAAATCTCTCATTCATTCTCCAACCTGCTAAACTCAGTTTTACAATAAGCACTTCATGAAACTGCTCTTTTCATGACCAACAATAATCTCTCATTACAAATCAAATAAAAATTGCTCACTTCCTATCTCACATGACCTTTTTGAAAGTATCATTGTCACTTTAAACTCAATATGCTTAAACAATAACTTATGGTCTTCACTTGCCACTCAGTTTGCTTTTCATTCATGTTTTTATCCTATATTTAACTAAAGCTCTATAACCCATTTTAGTAGGTTCAGGACTTTATGGAGTTCTCTTCCACATTTCCCTTTCACTTACCCAATCTTTTTACCCAATCCTGATTTCCACCTTGGCAAAACCCTTAATTAGTGGTTCTTAATCATAGATGCTTAAAATCTCCTGGAGAGCTTTTAGAAAAATACTCATAACCAGCACTGGCTGGCATGGCTAAGTGGTTAGAGCATTGGCCTGGGCACCAGAGGGTCATGGGTTCAATTCCCAGACAAGGGCACATACCTGTGTTGCATATTTAAACCCTGTCCCTGGTCGGGGTGCATGCAAAAGGCAACCAATCGATAAGTCTCTCTCCCATTGATGTTTCTCTCCTCTCTCTTTCTCTCCCCCTTCCTGTCTCCCTCCCTCCCTCCTTCCACCTTCTCCCTCCCTTCCAGTCTCTCTAAAAATGAATGGAAAAAAAAAATCCTCCAGCGAGCATTAACAATAAATAAATAAATAAATAAATAAATAAATAAATAAATAAATCCCCAGACTCTAATCCCAGATGATTAAAAGAATCTCAGAGAGTAGAAAAGGACATGGATAATTTTTAGTATCTTCAAATCATTTAAATTGCAACCAGGATTCATACCCATTGTCTCACATTCTTCTCAGTCTAATAGCCCAAACGCAGGCCCACATTAACTCTTCCCTGAATGTTTTAGTCCCTTTTATGTTTACCTTTTGTAGTCTTTCACAGTGCAAGTCAATACAGTAAAGAAGAAATCTGGTATCTCTACTGTTTTTCAAGGCATTCTATATACAAAACAAAAGAGAAAGAAGGAAAGGAAGAGAGAAAGGAAGAACAGAAAGAAAGGCAAATAGACAAACTTGTACCTTAGTAAAAATAGTCTATGTGGGTAAGAGGAGCAAGAGGTACCCAGTATATGTCTTCCCAACTTTTCAGTTTCTCTAAGCAAAGTGTCTGCCATCATTCTAATTCTCTCAAATTAAGTGAGTCCAAATGAGAAAGTTGGATAATGAAAAATACTAGTTGATATATTTGCATAAATTACTCTTTCAGATTGATGTATCTTCTATAAGTTGAAAAATAAACTTTTTAAAAGTCCTATTTAGTCATTGTGCTATTAGCTGTACTTTGTTATCAAAAGTCACAATCCACCTGAATAGCATTAGTATAATAGCACAGGACTTGCCGATGCAAATAAAGAACAGGATTAAACTCAACTATAGACACAGATTCTCAGATCTCCTCTTACCCATCAAAACCAATACCAAACTTAAAATCATATACATGATAATATCTGGTGTTAAAACTAGACGTTTTTACGTGTTAAGGCAACAAGAGTATATAAAAATAAAATAAAATCTACAGAATGTTACTCCAAAAATAGATAACCTAAAAAAGTAATTAGTTACTCATCCATACATACTTCCATACTCCAATCCACATCCTGGCATACTATAGTGGATAGGTACCACGTTGCTCAAAAGGGATAAGATCTCACACACACATAAACACACACAAAGTGCATGAGAAAACTGGTGAAATCTGAATAAGGTCTGTGTTTGAGTTAATAGTATTATTCTGCCAATATCATGGCCTTGGTTGACAATGGTTTTATAAGATGTTATCACTGGGGGATGACAGAGAAAGGGCACACAGAGTCCTCTGTGCTATTTTCATAACTTCTTGTGAATCTTAAACTATCAAATATTGGAACCTGTGTAAATGGCAAGATTTGCCATGGATTTCCATTTTTTAAAAATTGAGGAAATTATGTCAGTTTCCAAATGAATTCAGAGGTTTTCCTGGATTGTAACTGATGTGCTTTTAAAATAAAACCCTAGAAAACAGATTCTCCAAATGTAACTCATGAAAGAGAGTCTATTTTATATCCCAATTTTATTCACTTTTCTGAATAGTCACAACAGTATTCTATTGGGGATAATCTAGTTAGTATATTTGAAATTCCATTTATTTTTTCTATTGATATGCATGTTATTACACATATATAGTACAGAATTTTCAGTGTTGTTTTAAAGAACATGGTTTAATAAACAAGAGGCATGATCTATAATTTCAAACCAACGTAGGACAAATTCATAATTTCAAAAGTAATATGGTTTTCTTCTTTGTTCCAAACAAATTAATGATATAATTGATGCAGAAACTCCAGCACAACTGTTATTCCTGTCTTAATGTTCATACAGTATTGAACCATTGCAAAATCCATGTGGAGCCATCTAGTTTTATGAATAATTAAATAAAAGGAATAAGTCATTTCATTGACTTATAGGGCAGTATAGTTCAATTCAATGTCAAAAGCATACTTTACAAATTTAACTTTTAACAAATTTTACCACTTTTAGTTGTTTTGCCCAGAAAAGTTTATATCAGTCTTTGGAAGTTGTTACCAACTAACTGACCAAAGGTCTTCAGTCGGCTCAGCCTCCATCATGGAAACCAACATATACCCAATTGGCCACGTCAGTGAGTTTTAGAAACACAAAGGATATCCACACCTTCTCTAACATCATGGAATCTCTAATAGGACAGTTTCTGAAGTATCTTCCCCTTAGTCTAAGATGAGTAACACACAGATGCCCCTCCATTTACATTCCTTCAAACTGTAAGTTTATACAATATTATTACAGAATAGCTTAGCAATTTCCATTCTTCTCTCCCTTCACATCATAAATGAAACAAAATAAATGTAGTATAAAAGTATACATTCTGTAATAACTTAGGAAAAAAGGTACATACATGTTTAAGGCCATTAAATATTTATATGATTTTCCTATAGAAGTGAAAACCACAAATGTTAAAATTACTACAAAAATGTGAGCAAAAACTAACCTAAGAAATTGTTCACATGGGACAACTATAAGCAAATAGTTATAAATTTGATACCAAGGAAAATGAACAATTTATTTTATCCACAGACTGGACAAACAGCATTCAAACAGTCATTGGGATCAAGCAAGAGACAGTCTCCTAAAATGAGATAGAAAGAACAGTTTTAAAATGTAATAAATGTAAATGAATAACTTTCAAGCTAAGAAATCAGAAACCCACATGCATCCCTGGCAATTTTTGAAACTGAAGGCTACCTAACTCAATACTTGACTGCTCACTGCCGATTTCTGTGAAGGAAAAAAGTAAACAGAAAACAGAAAGAAAACAGCCCACCTTAAAAATGAAAGAAAGAAAGAAGAGTGCTCTAGAGGTACAAAATAGTATTCTATGAAAATGGCAATTCACTTCTAACTACTACCTATTTAACTGACAGAGAGCTGCAGTGGTGTGTTAGCCTTGGGGAAACATGTCAGCTAGTCTATACATTCTTATGTGATTGATGTATTCAGATAACTATTACTTGCCAACAATAATTATTATCAATGGATATATTTTTCCATTCCTTTAACAAAAGCAACGTTAAGATGTTAAAACATGTAGGCTTTCAGAGCTCCAAGATTAGGATACAAATAAAATGATCTCAGTCCACACCATGCCAGAGAAGTTTGCAAAGGAAATGTCACTAAAGCCATATACAGTCCCACTAGCCACTGAACACAGGACCAGACCCAGGAACACATCCATGACAGAAGGCCAGTGCATTTGGGAGACTTTCAGGAACAAGAAAAGCAGTCACATTGGGAGCCAGGAGCCCAAAATGCAAGTGTCTCTGACATCCCCCGGAAACACCAACTCTTCAGATGACGACTTCAAATTCTTTTAGGAAGTGCAATTTTACAAGTTGAACACAGTTCAAATCTGATGAACTCTTCATGACACAGAAGTTCATGTCTGACTTTTTTAAAGTCTTGATTTCAAGAAGATGCTGATTACGAGCCATAAAATCCCTTGGAAATAAGAGTCTGGAGTGCCTCTTCGGAGCAGTATAAAAATCTTCCTTTGAGACCACCAGAGAAGTTAAGTTTCTATGCATATGTTCAAGGTAATCAGCCTTGAGGGTCACTTGATTTATTCTTAGTTAATGGGTTACCTACAAAGGAAGAAGAAAATATAATAATTTCATAAAATAGCTATAATCTTGAATCCCCAAAGACAATTTAGTATTAGAAGTTAATATATAATTCAAAATGCTGTTATGCGCTATATGAAATTGTTGAATTTTAAAGACTACCACATCCCAGCTTATTAAAAGTTACACCTATATTTTTCTCTTTATCATTTCACAATATTTCTAGAACCACTTGCAGAATTATCTAAATGACTCCAACTGTGTCCAGGAAACTCCTAACGAGTGATGCTACCCCTCTCAGACCCAAAGAATGAGTCAGGAATTCCTGTTCTTTGCAAAGGTTTGGAGGACATAATCCAGAGACCATAAACACATCATCCCAGCCCTTGGGAATGGACTCCATAACATCCATTCCTGAAATAGATTAAAAATTGGGTGCTTATTTGACTTAAATCATATTTCAGGAAAATTAATTATTCACGAAGGTGTTCGGAGTTGCCTAACAGTCCTTTTCTAGCAATGGTTGTAACAGAAATGGGATTCTGAAAAATTATTCTGAATACTTTGATTCCATTCCAATTAGTGACATAGTTATTTCTCCTTTCATAAAACATTTACAAAATGGCTATTTTTCTGTTGCTTTGTTTTTGTTGTGTTTTTAATTAACTACGAAAAAGAGAAACATTGAACAAACAAAAAAAGAAAGCTTCCTCTAGATTTTGTTCTACCTGAGCTAGTCTCAAATTATACCACAAAAGGAAGATGTAAAATTCACAAATTCCTTTGTGTCTCTGTGGTGGGCCCTCATTCCCATGGAAGGAGCCTTTGCCTGTACATTTGACATTCTTTACTCCCGTGCACAGAGGAACTCAAGGAGGAAGTGAACTGGGGATGGGAGGTTACAAACACATAGATAAAGGGCCCCCTGACCTCAAGAGATTCTAGGAGCCGGGGAGCAGGTAGGGCAGCAGTTCAATAACAGTTGGCCATTCAGTGGTCGGGTGCTGTGAATGGCTTCCATTTTGAGTGTCAGTGTAAGAAGAACATGGGATGAGAATAGGACTACTTCTATGGACATTGTGCTATAGACTACTAATGGCGATAACTGATGATTGTGAAAAATATGAATATTTATTACAAACTTTCTTGCTAAACATTAATTCAACAAATCTTTTATTTCCATAGTCTGAAAAAGATCCACCTGCCTCTTCTGAAAGTTCTTAGTAGGAAAAATTATGAAGCATAATAGAAGATCATACTTCTAAAACTAGTGGTTGGAATGGCAGGAAAAGAGAGGAAGTGATACAGAGAAGGAGGGGCAAAAATTGCAAGAGAACAAATGGTTTAGCCTCAGCAGGGACACAGCATAGGCAACTGGAGGGACGTGGTGTTATGACTGTGAAAGTGAGGGCATGTCCTCTTGAGTCACTTCAAGCCCAGTTCCTAAGTCATCTATTGGTGGGTATGATAGATGCATTCTTCATTCCAAGCTAAGCTAAGTATTTCATTCTGCTGCTTTATGTAAATCTCATGAGTGATTCTCTCAACTAATTATATTTTAAAACTTCGTTTTCAAATAATTTTAAAAATAGGCATCCAACTCGACAGTACAATACACAGGCTTACGTACCTAGAACAAATTTCTTCTCCATCTCAGTAGAGAAAACATATATGTATACACACAAACATATAAACACATATAAATATAATTATACAATCCTAACCTTCAGGAATATCATAAGCATATATTCTTATTACATTTAGTTTTTATCAGCTAAAATAATTGCTAGAAAACCAAAATGTCAACCTGACTAAAAGAAGTAATTATTGAAATAAGCATGGGTTGGAACATAATTAAGGTAATTTTTTCACACTGTAATTTTATAAAATATTCTTTGTTTATTAATCCTAAATGCTAGTATATTCTAGCATGTTTTATGAGGTGAAGAGTAGGGCATAAGTTGTTTCTAATATCAGATGAAAGTGGACAATTGTTTTAGATTGGGTTTTGATCGAAAGGTCATGTGGTTTAGCATCTGGATTTCGGTCAGTGTGGCAGTAATACTGTTCACACTGGGGAGCTCAGTTTTTCTTGTAAAAAGGGGGAGTGGCGATCCTGTTAACCTGCTAGGGTGCTGTGAGGATCAAATATTATGTTTATGTAAACACCTAGCTTTGAAGACTGAAGTACTATAAAAACAAAAGTTTTAGAGTTTTGTTTTGTTTTTTTAACTGCATACATTTTTAACAAGAGAGCCACTAAAAGTAGGATGAAAGGATTACACTAACAAGTCAGAGGATTACATTTAGGGAATTCAAACAAAGGCTAAGTAATAACTTGCCCTTTTCAATGTAATTATAACTACAAATGTGTTTACCCTCCCTGACAACCTCCAGATTTTGTAGCAAATGAAATGGCAAAACCAAAGATTTAAAAAATTATAGAAGACTAGAGACCCGGTGCACGAATTTGTGCACCAGTGGGGTCCCTTGGCCTGGCCTGCGGGATCAGGCTGAAACCAGCTCTCCAACATCCCCCAAGGGTCCAGGATTGCAAGATGGTACAGGCCAGGCCAAGGGACCCCACCAGTGCATGATCAGGGCCGGGGAGGGACACAGGAGGTTGGCCAGCCAGGGAGGGACTACGGGAGGGCTCCAGGGCATGTCCAGCCAATCTCGCTCAGTCCTGATCTGCCAGACCCCAGCAGTAAGCTAACCTACTGGTCAGAGTGTCTGCCCCCTGTTGGTCAATGCACGTCATAGCAACTGGTCAACTGGTCAACTGTCTGCCCCTTGGTGGTCAGTGCACATCATAGTGAGTGGTTGAGTGGCCTTAGGCATATCATTAGCATACTAGGCTTTGATTGGTTGAATGGCTGACCGGACAACAGGACACTTAGCATATTAGGCTCTTATTATACAGGATGCTTTTGAATATAGGTACCAGTTTTCATCACCTAATATGTAAAATCCAAATCATATCCTATAAAATAAAAGGCTAATATGCAAATTGACTGGACAGCGGAATGACCAGTCACTATGATGCATACTGACCACCAGGAGGCAGACACTCAATGCAGGAGCTGCTCCCTTGTTGTCAGTGCGCTCCCACATGAGGAGCGCTGCTCAGCCAGAAGCTGGGCTTAAGGCTGGCCAGCACAGTGGTGGTGGTGGGAGCCTCTCCCGCCTCCGTGGCAGTGCTAAGGATGTCTGACTGATGGTTTAGGCCTGCTCCCCGTAGGGGAAGAGAAATAGTCCATAGGGAGCAGGCCTAAGCCATCAGTCGGACATCCCCTGAGGGCTCCTGGGCTGGGAGAGGGCACAGGCCAGGCTGAGGGACCTCCCCACCAGGTGCATGAATTTCCTGCACCAGGCCTCTAATTTTAAAATAAAATTACTGTCTAAAATTTAATACACAAAAACATAGCCTTTTTCTGATCCATATACTCATTGAATAAGCCCAAGGGACTCAAGTTTAAATTCTGGCATGTCAGTGGGGCAAGACCAATGTCATTTTACCCTTTGTAGACGACAAACTGGCACTTCCTGATATTGGAAAATTGCTTGAGCAATATTAATACAACCCAACATTTAATTTTTTTCATTTAAAAGTAATTTTTAATACACAAAATTAGGCATTGCTTTATTTTTAGAACTTAAATTTCATTCAAGCCGTATCTTTTGGAAGAGGCCAAATTTTAAAAGTTGTACCGTCTAAGGAGGATTTTCAGCAAGTTTTCAGTAACTAAAAGCACGATGTTGTAATAAAAGCAGTTTTACAGGAAAGGGAATAGCATTGGCTGCCATGAATGCACTGTCTTCTGGTTCTGAAGGCAATAGACATATAAAAGACTGCAGAGGAAGAGAAATGGTCCTACAATTATCATTGTGCCTTGAGCTTCATGCACTATAATCACTATCTCGGTAAATTTGCCTTTTCAAAGGCAATATTTTACACAGCTGTTCTTATTTATGTAAATGTTATTTGTGTGTGTGCTGCACACCAACCAATTCATTAAGTGAATCTACTTAGCTGCTGAACAGGTACAAAATGCAATAATGATAATAATAATAACAATAATAAAATAATAACAGCTTTCCTAGTCACAAGCAGAAAGGTATCTTGGTAATCATTCACCAGAAGGAAGAAGCTAATCTGCTAACATTTTTTTTAAAGCACTAATCCTTTAAGATGAGAGTGTCTGTTTATGTTTCCCAGTCCAAAAAAATCTATTATAGGGTCCTAATTAGATTTCTCAAAAAATGTATAATAAAATTATGTCTTTTAATTTTACACAAAATTTATACTAAAATTACCAACTAAAATTGAGAAAATAAAACCAGGTAAACTGCCTACTTGAAATCAACTGAAGTCAACTATTTTATGTACCTCTCATTTTATATTTTGAAGATTGCAAAATATCATTTTGACTATCTTAAAGTTAAGATAAACTAGAAAGTCTCAAAAGGAAGAAAATTCAATAATTTATTCTGTTCTCATGTGTAAATGATGCTTTTAAAATCATTACATTTATGGATGTCTAAATTTCCCCCCTGTTCAAGTCATGCTGAGTAGATTAGCAAGGAAAAACAACCTGTTATGGTGCAAGGCATAGTGTGGGCTCTGTAGGCAAATCGCCCGAGTTCTGATCTCTGCCTTATATAGTAACTTTCTAACACTGTGGGGTGAATAAATTAAACTCCCTGTGCCTTAGTCTCCCATGTGTAATATGGGAAGGGTATCGTCGGCCCCTATAATTTTGCTACTTTGATGAAATCAGGTAGTTCCTGCAAAGTGTCTGTCCAGCTAAATGCTTTTTAAATATTAAGAGGCAGTAATTGCCAAAGAAAGACACAAAAGATATGGATACATCTTGGAGGGGGGCGTTACTTCTTATTTCTCTACAACTATTGACTTACTCAATTAGAGTTAATTTTCCGTGTCTTATAGTAACTAATATTGCAATTTTTTCTTTTCATATTCTTGTCACTCATAAAACTATTATATCTAGAATGAAGCACCACTCTTTTGGAGAACTTTGGGAGAGAGAGAATCTTTTCAGAAAAGGTGATACAGATCAGTGGTTTAAAAGGATGTATCTTGCCGAAATCGGTTTGGCTCAGTGGATAGAGCGTTGGCCTGTGGACTCAAGGGTCCCAGGTTCGATTCCGGTCAAGGGCATGTACCTTGGTTGCGGGCACATCCCCAGTAGGGGGTGTGCAAGAGGCAGCTGATCGATGTTTCTAACTCTCTATCCCTCTCTCTTCCTCTCTGTAAAAAATCAATAAAATATATATTTTTAAAAAAGAATGTATCTCAAAGCTAAGCTAAGCTCAGTTCTGATAACTCAGTACATGACCTTGAGTAAAACAGGTATATTAATATCTATGTCACAGAGGTGTATGAGCTAAGAAATTAATGGGTCAAGTGTTTAGAACAGTTCTAGGCACACAATAAGCATAGCAAGTGGTAACAATTATTCACAATTGCCCCTAATTATTTCTGAGCATACATTATTAGTCTTCACAGGCACATAATTCCATTCTTTTTCATCCTTTGCCTTTCCAAGGGGCCAGCTACCATCCAACTTTGCATGCAGGACAAATATTTAGGAAATTAGCACTATACTCTAACTACTTAGGCTTAAAAAATAAATAGGGTATAATGATGCCAAAACAAAATGAAGATTTGTAAATTTATTTATTCATTATTGACGGTTCCTCTGATATTGTTTTCTTTGACTTTTTTTGAACCTCAGTCATTCAGTTTGTCAATTTACATAAAACTGTGAACTCACTGCCAAATTTCCACAGCATCAATGTGAATGTTATATCATATTAACTAAATTCACAAAATAATATGTTCTCTTCTTCAGTATGATCATTAAAATCTTATTATGAGGAGCTACTGAATAATACTTACATTCCTGTGACTGTAAAATGAATCCTATACACACAATAATAGAAGACAATGCATTTTGAACATTACAAGTCAATTTCATTTTTTAAAAAGCTAAATTTTCACTAGGATACCCATGTTATTAGGGAAACATTTACTTTTGGATTGAGGAACATTGTTTATTTAAGCAATAGGAAGGCAAGAAATATGTGGGTGGCAGGTTTAAATGCAGTGCATGTCCAATCTTTCTAGTACAGCCCCTTAGTAATATCACAAATAGGCACCATTTCAAACTAACATTCCAATAAATAAATTCAACTACTCAATAAAGGTAAAAGGAAGAATAGAACATCTTCATCATCCTAAATGCTGATTTGAATGCATTTTTCCTTTTGTGGAATATAATTGCTGCTTCACTGCAAGTGTATTTTTTAATGTAGCTTTTACAAGTACATGAATTAAGCTCTCACTTCACTTTTGTCTACTAAATGTGCAATTAAAACATAATTACTCTGCAGTAGCAGGTTTTCTCATTTAAGCTGGAGAAAATCTGCCATTGAGCTAGTCATAACTGTACATGAATGCACTTGTCCCATCTTAAAGCACTTTATACAGGGAGGTATTACAAAATGAAAGACACCTGTCAGTCTAGGATAATCATTTGATAGCAAGCTGACCAGGCGGTTTTTAGGTACAAATGAAGTTAAGTCAATGACATATTAATTGCCTTCATAAATATACCACCTACACAAAAAATAAGCCTGTCATTGCCTTTCAGGTGATATGGTGATTCCAACAGCCTTGAAAGCTGTTGCATTTTCATACCACAGTTTAATTTTCCTTCCTAAGAATGGCTAGTGCTGAAATGGTCTGATCATGTATTTTAACATTTGAGGCACCAAAGGTTATCTGTTTAATGCTTCAGCTAGAGTCAGCATTTCCACTCAATGACCTTGTTATCTGTTCTATAAATTCTTTAAAAATTTAACAACCTTGGGTGATTGGGACTAAAGTCATTTCAAACAACAGAGAGCCTTTGGGTAGCTAACTGATTATATTTAGGTGTAGCTCCAGGTGGAAGCAGAAAATGGCATATAGTCTTCCGAGACTTCTGCAGAGAACCAGAACATACTGCAAAACTGAGGAGAGAGAAGAGGCCTTATTCTGATAAGAGTTTTATTCCAGCATTACAACCTGCGAGTAGTTTTAGAAATTTGGACAAGTCACTTAATCTCTGAATCTCCAGGGTCCATACCTCCCACGAGAGTCAGTTGGATTCAGTGAGCTTCTGATTCCCTTCTATCCCCAAACTACTATGACCTTTCTTAAGAAGGACTAATCCCACCTGGGATAAAACTTTGTCCTGATTACCTAAGTTCATCAGTGGGATAACCCCTATGTAGACTTCTTTTTTTCTAAAAAGCCTACTCACTAAATTAGAATGCAGAACTAGTGAGCTTTGCCACAAATTCAACAGCTGTCAATGGCTTTCAGCTTCCTGTGCTGTGCACATGAAGATCTTGACTGGAAATAAATCTTTCGAACAGATGGACCTGCACTGTTTCTTGGAACTTTGAAAGCAGTACAGTGCGCCTGCCATGAACTCTTCTACGTGACTCATGAAAACAGATGACTGTTTGCAAGGCCAATTATGCACATTCATCCACTCAGAGGCAGATCAACTGCTCCACTCTGATGACAGGCACTGTTAGCAAAACATACCCTGACTTCAATTCTGGCAGCTGATAAATTTCTTTGGGACAGTAAGTTAACTTAAAACTTTCCTGCTTCTTCTTCCCCAGACCCCCATCATGCACTTTAGTTTATGCAGGTCAAACATGACCCCCAAATTAAGATAACTTTGAAAGACAGCAATATAATGGGATTCAGTTATGTTTCCTTCAGAACTATCAAAAAGCCCTTAAATGGGAGAATTATTATTTTGAATGCGTAGAGGAAGTCTGAGTAGATTTTTAAAAGACATTATTCCATATACCAGCACAGTTCACACATTTTTAGATAGTTGATATTTTGAATTCAATTAAAAGGTACTTTACCTGCTAGATTTGATAGTAAGTTCATTTTTTTTTTAGAATCACCTCTCAAATGTTAAGGCGTAATTGGAAATGATAGTTATTTTCCTCTTTGTCATTAAGGATTAATTTAAAAGTGAAAATCTGCTAGAGTATCACACTTCTCAAGAATTTCAGCCTCATACATCTGAGGGCTAGTAGAAATAAGCAGTAAAAAGTATGCTTAAAAGCAGAATTTCAGTACAGTGGAATTTTGGGAGAAGAAGGGCAGAAACTTAAGAAATTCACCTTAGTAACCTAGAGATGACTAAAAGAACAATGTTTTCTCTTATTCTCCTGATTGGTTTGAGTTAGAAATACAAGTGGTTCCTAGTAAGAGCATTTCTTTAGGATACCTGACTGAATAAAGAATATGTTGTTTATTATATTCCATAAATGAGTGAGATCATGTGATATTTATCTTTCACATGATCTCACTCATTTATGGAATACAATGAACAACATAAACTGATGAACAAAAACAGATCCAGAGACAGAGAAGCATCGATCAGACCATCAAACCTCAGAGGGAAGGTAGGGGAGGTGGGGGTAAAGGGGAAGAGATCAACCAAAGGACTTGTAAGCATGTATATAAGCTTAACCAATGGACATAGACACCAGGGGGGTGAGGGCATGAGTAGGGGGTGTGGGGACAATGGGGGGATAAGGACACATATATAATACCTTAATCAATAAAAAACAATAAAAAAGAATATGTTGTTGTCACTTTGAGAACTTGAGGAAGACAAAGCTAGTATCATGCCTGAAGTAGCACTTCCTCTCTCATCCATGCCTATCTTTTCCTATAAAATGAAGTTTAGAGATGATAGATCTCTGAAAAAACTTCCCTTTCTGCTAAACTAAATTCATTTCTGAAGAACAGGGAAGCATCTAGACAGTGACATTGAATATGTTGGTGCTTTTATTTTTTCTCCTATTTCCCAGATATATTCCTTTCTAGTTGTTTTTTGTTTGTTTGTTTGTTTGTTTGTTTTTGATAATGCTCAAGCACTAGCTGGTTTGGCTCAGTGGATAACACGTTGGCCTGAGGACTGAAGGGTCCTGGATTCGATTCCAGTCAAGAGCACATGCCCAAGTTGCAGGCTCGATCCCCAGTGGGGGGTGTGCAGGAGGCAGCTGATCAATGATTCTCTCTCATCATTAATGTTTCTATCTCTCTCTCCCTTTCCCTTTCTCTCTGAAATCAATAAAATTGTATTTAAAAAAATAATAATAATGTCAAAATTCAGTAGTCACAAATTCCCAAAGTTGATCAAAATATGAATCTTTAACTCTAGCTATTTCTAATTGCTTAGATGCTGGTCTGAGATAGCTGATTCAATTATAGGACAATTTAAATATAGAAAGTATGGACCATTAGGTAAAGGCACAATCATCATTTGGTATATGGAAACTCAGTGAAAGCCTGATGGCACAATACTTTTCATGCTAATTTCTAAATTAATAGGCACTATTAATTTGGGGTCCACTAATACAACCAGGGTTTTATATTATCCATTGTGTCAACTGGAGGGCTATTGTAGGTGGTAATATTAAATTCACAATAATGATATATTGGCTATTTGTGGCCAATTTGTTCAATTTGTGGGTATCATAGTTCAAAGAATGATGCCCCCTTCTTTTAATAAAGATACTTTGATGCCTTTCTTCACTGACCATAGAGGCAGATCTTTGCCATCTGTTCCCTAAAGCTGTATGGAGTTCATCTTTCCTCTGCAATCAGGGGGCCCTGGAATGCTAATGGGAACTATAAGGAAGAGTTGGTTACAGTTAATCCTGTAACACAATGTACACACCTGCTGCTCTGGGAGAAATAAACCGAGGTGAGAGCTCATTCTGGAGTTGTTTTGAATCTTTACTCCTCAACGAAACTTCTGTCCCTTCCTTAGAATCCGACCAACATTAGGATTTACCACACTAGTGCTCCATGGTGGAGCCAGAATATTTTGAGTGTGGATATTAAAAATTGTCATCAGGCACAGCAGAAACCTTCTCTTTCTACTCCTCCATTCGAACTTGAAGAGTTTTACACGTTTGCCTAAGGAACAAACACATGTCAGGGACTCCACTGTTCAACAGGTTATTACAGGAAGCAAACCTGGGAGAAAGGGAAAATTCAACAGCAAGACAATAATTTCCTTTACCCCCATAAAAGCTGAGAACAGCAATAGTTTTGTATCTCTCCTAGAGGATTATAAACTCTTAGAACATTTTTTATTTCAGAGAAACACATACCTATGAATGGGACCTAAAATAAACAGGTGTTATAAGAAACTGATACAATGATAGTAAGCATTTCTCATGAGTATTTTGGACAGCATTCTGCACAAACTTAAGGAAACAGTTCATTAAGATCAAGGGAGAAAGTATATAGAAAACAGCAGACAATCATTTTAACATAAAAGGGTAAAATAATTGTAGAAACAATATTATGTAGTAGCATTCAATTTGAATTCAGAGACTTAATACTTGCAATCTTAACTGTCCATAGGCTTGTCTGAGCATTCATGTCTACAGTAATTTGCAATTTGGTAAAGTATGAACCTTACTCATACATACTTTAATACTGATAAGTATGGCAGAGTAATATGGCCAATGTATGGGTCTAGCACCCATGGGCATTCTCATCTCAAGCCATCTTTGTTGTTCTCTACTCATCATTTGTGTAATCCTCATTAATGGTCAGAATGGGACCCATGACTTTCTCAGTTGTAATTTATGTTATTTTATAGGTATAGACTTTCAAAAGTTATATTTCTTCTTTTTTATATTCTTTTGTTGATTTCAGAGAGGAAGGGAGAGATAAAAATATCAAGGATGAGAGAGAATCATTGATCAGCTGCTTCCTCCACACCCCTTACTGGGGATCAAGCCTGTAGCAACCCAGGCATGTGCCTTGTTGGGAATCGAACCTGGGACCTTTCAGTCCACAGGTTGATGCTGTACCCATTGAGCCAATCCAGCTAGGACAAAAGTTATACGTCTAATTTATCTTTCCAAAAGTATTCCAGATATTACATAAAGCATATACTATTTTAATTTCAAATATTTGGATAATTTAATATTATTCTATATTAGTCAGTATTATTCAATAATCATATGGAGGAGTGGCTAGTAATTTAGAATCAGATAACAGAGGGTTTTGGTAATATAAATCATTTCTTACATAAATTTCTTATATAAACTAGAGAGCTCAGGGTAGTTAAAACTAATCTAGAATAATAAAAGCATAATATGCAAATCGACCGAATGGCTGAACAGTGGAATGACTGTCCGGACGAAGCTGGGGCTGCAAGGGCCAAGGCAACCGGGGCTGCGAAGGCCTACTCTTGCACGAATTTTATGCATCGGGCCTCTAGTCATACTATAAAAAGCTATTTCCCAATTTTGAAAAAAAAAAATTGAGTCTTTTAGTACTAAGAACAGACCCCCTTTTCCCTTTCACTGCTAACTTGACCACTTCCTCCCTAACCATAAAATGTAAGACTAAAATTATGGTGTGAAAAAGAGCAGAAAATTTCACTCTGGTCACTGCATTTACTTGACTTTATGCATTTATATTAGAGCCAACACAGTCATGACATGGGTCAGTGTCATGACTCGCCATGGAAACATGTGACTGAAGACAAAAGATGAAGGTGGAGAAAATGTAGAGGAACTTAATATCCTTAAGAAAAAGCATGGAGCAGATGAAGAATATACTGCTTAACATTCCTAGTTCTCCATTTTCTTCACGTTGTTCAAAAAATGTGGAAAGTCTTACTGTTTTTTAATTTCATATACCCACTGAATATTTTTAGAATGGTAACATAAATGCCCCCCATATGTTTTATTTCCAATCAGTTTCTAGACCCTAATCATCTGTTTATTCTCTTCCCAACTCTCTGCCTGGCTGTTACTATCTTCATCAAGGCCTTTATTGCATCTGGTTTGTACAGTTGCAATAACCTCCTAATTTGTCTTCTGATTTGTATTATTCATTGTAGCCCTCCTCCTCTTTGCCACCATTATCCTGAAGACAAAAATCTATAATAGTTTCCTGTCACGGAAAGAGATGTAAATTCTTGTTGGTGATCTAGAAGGTCCTTCACGATGAGAACCCAACCCACCCAGCTTCATTTTTCCATCTCCTCGAAGCCCCTCAGAGACACATAGGCACAACTCCAGCCATACCTAATACTTGTAGGACTTGATATGCCCATTCATATCTCCTTATCCTTGTGTACATTTTACCTTTGCCTGAAATCCTCTTCTTCCAGACATTGGAGTATTCAGATAGTTATCACTTCATATTTCATTAGCCTTTGTGATTTATCTAGTCAGCACTTTGTCCATACTTCTATTATAAGACATATCTTGTCCATAATTCTATTATAAGACATATTTTGTCATATTATGCTAATTTATTAACCTGTTTATTTCTTCCACTAAACTAGAATGTATTGGAAAAAGATGATATTAACATATTTTAATATTAATTATTTTTGTTGTTGTTGTTGTTGACAGTATTACAGATGTCCCTTATTCCCCACCCCCTTGGCCCCTGACCCAACCATGCCCCTGTGCTAAGCAGCATTCCAGGCCCTTAAATGATGCCTAATATTTATTAAATAAAAGATTGAAACAGTGAATGGATGGATGGATGGATGAACAAATAAATGAATATAAGGGAAAAATGATAATTAATTTTAGAAGAAGAAAAACAAAAGTTACTGTCTGGATTCTCCATGAATAGCAAGGGGAATGATTAAGTGACCCAAAAGGTCAGTTCCACCATTTTTAATTTTTTAAGGATTATTCCCCTGATTCTGTGATTTCAGAATTTTAAAATTATAGATATGCATGGGTCCTGACATCAGCTTCACATTCACACCTTGGATATTTAAATTTATTCTCATTTGGAAAAGGCCTGAGTTTTTAAAACAAAATTAATTTATGAAAATCATAATGCAAGAAGATAATAGCAATCTGTGATGATTTAATTGGTATTAGACTAACCACTGGGGATGTGGAAAATGTCCAAATAGATACAGCAAGGTTGATTATGGCATATTCATTACAGTTAATATTTCAGAGAAATTTATCCTAATTTTTTTAAATGCGGTTTTCTCTTGAGTAATTTTAATACTGCTGCTTAACGCTGTCAGGAAATTTTTTCTCATGAAATGTTCCATTGTGACAATTATCCTACACCCAAGTATTACATGCTCACTTGACAACAGGTATGGCAGTGCATATGAAGTACCAAATTCCTTATAATGGAACAAACAAATACTGAAATGACTGCTTCACCCAAAATACTATTGTGCATGCAATCTCTCTCCCTCTCCCAGGCATGCCTATATTTAATTATATATTCTATACTAGAGGCCCAGTGCATGATTAAATCATGCACGTGTAGGGTCCCCTAGGCCTAACCTGCCATCCAGGCCATACCCACTGCCCCGCAAAGCCTAGCATGCTCCATGGACACTGCTAGCAGCCTGCTCCCTGCTTTTGATGGCAGGGGGTCCGCTGGTGCTGGAGCGGACACACACCTCCCCACTTTCGATCGCGGGGGAGCTGGCTGTCTGTCCGCTGGTGCACCAGGCCTTTCAAAAGGCCTGGTGTGGGAGCGGACAGACAGCCAGCTCCCCTGCTTTCGCTCCCCGCTTTTGATGGTCCGCAGCAGGACGTGGGCTCGCTGCCCCAGAGGCCCCTTCTGTGCCGCAGCACAGCCATGGCACAGACACTGAGCTCGCGCTGCCGCTGGCGACGCGAGCTCAGCGTTCCGTCGGCCCAATCGGCCACCCCGGCCACCCTGAGTCCCGCCCACTGCGCCTCCTGCTGGCCCAATCGTGGGCGTAGCGGAGTGATGGTAATTTACATATTATCCTTTTATTATGTAGGATTTAAGTTCAGGATGCCTGGCTGCTCTCCCTCCCCCCAGATTTTATTTTTCAAATATAAAGGCTGGTATTTCAAAAGACAAAGAGAAGTCAATTTTTGCTTAGAAAAATGCAGCAGACTGCATTTTCTAGTCTAGACAAGAATGTCAAAGGCAGTTGATCCTTCTGTTGCTCATGGAACCCGGAATCTTCCTCACCCTTCCTTTGCTTCCGCCTCTCAGATATTAATTGCCGGCACCAGTAGACTACTTAGTGCACATCCATATTCTCTTACAGCTCTCAGAATTATTCTGTGAGACTGTCCCTGTTTGCTATTTACTGTTATGAGTCTTTGTTTCTAATTACTATTATCTCCTTGCAGTTAAACGGAAGCTCTGATGAATTAAGTGAAACTTTTCAAGGTTGCATATACGCAGTAGGTGATAGTTTGCAGATTGAGATCCCCTGGTTTGGGGCTTCAAACCTAGTGAAATAGGTCCTGCATATCTGTTATTTCATTCATTCATTTGACTAATATTTACTGAGCATATATGAAATGTCAGGTGCTTTCCTAGGTATGGAGAGGGGAGAACAAAAATCATTGTCCTTGTGAAACTGATCATCAGTCAAAGATACAATATAGTAACATTTTAAAGTATCTTAGCCCATGCAAAGAGGAAAATATAGTCAAAAGGAAGAGGGGGAATTTTGAGGCAGGTATGTTCGCATAGACAGGGAAGACTTGCTAATAAAGTGAGACTTCAATGAAAGCCTGGAAGAGATAAGAGAGCCAATCCAGCTGACAGCTGGTACTTCACGCAGAGGGAATACATAGCATGTGCAAATGACCTGAGACAAAAAAAGGAAGGAGGGTAGTGTGGTGGCAGTGAAGTAAGCAAGGGGGGCAGTATAGAAGATGAGGTCACAAAGGCTCATTCATTCATCTATTTCTTTGTTGTTGTTTTCTTCAACAAATGTTATTTTTCTTGCTATTTTACTTATTGAAGATAACCAGTGGGCAAAAGCAGATATGATCCTTGTTGTCATGATTACACACTAAGTGGAACTACCTGGTGGTTACCAAAAATAACATGGCTTCATACCTTCCTCCTTTCAAAAGCCTTATTCCTGGAAGTTGGAACTGGATAGAGCCTGAATGGACAGGAGAGAACACAGTGGCTTCTTTATATAAGGCCTGGAAGCCACTGTTCTTTCCATTCCATCAGCGAAGAATTGCAAAGCTTTAGGAAAGGACAGGTGTGTGTGTGTGTGTGTGTGTGTGTGTGTGTGTGTGTGTGTGTGTGTAAATTTGGGTGTGAAACAATGGAACATTTCCCTGGCAAACGTTTTCAGCTGACTGGTGTTAAAACATTCCTGAATGTGTGTCTTACATACACTTACACTCTAGCTAGATGGAGACATCCCCTAGTGTAGAAAACCAATCTCGAATAAGAAGGTCATGCATTCCTCCACTGTAGCTTTCAGCTTTTCCTGTCTATGAAAAGTGCTTTAAAGGGATGTCCTCTCCCCAAACTAGTCAACTCTATGTGAGTTCAATTATGAGAAAAATACCACATCTCCATTTTAGGGGATTCTGAAGGAACAGGTGGAGAAGAATCTAAACTAATATCTGAAGCAGAGAATCTCTAAGGAGCTACCCCTGCCATGGCAAACTGGTTTGAAATGTGTAGCAGAGGGAACATCAAAACTTATTTGGTCCATTTAGGCTTTTCCTACTCAAATATTTATTCTCATAACCAGGAGGCTAGACTGCCT
Source organism: Cnephaeus nilssonii (assembly GCF_951640355.1). Taxonomy (NCBI): domain Eukaryota; kingdom Metazoa; phylum Chordata; class Mammalia; order Chiroptera; family Vespertilionidae; genus Cnephaeus; species Cnephaeus nilssonii. The sequence continues at coordinate 57,836,868 of NC_137077.1, forward strand.
GGGTTTAATCCTAGATCCGATGCTTATTGGCTATGCAACTTTGGGCAACCTCTTCATTTCTCAGTCTCCTCATGTGTAAAATGAAGATAAGCCTATTTCATAGAGCGATTGTGAGCATTAAGTGAACTAATATATATTAAGTGTTTATAATAATGCTTGACCATAGAAAAACTTCAGAAAATCACTTATCATGTGGTTTCTTCCTGAGGAAGTAAACCTTTTATCATTAGGAAATGTTCTTCCTTAATAGCATATCAACTTTCTTTAGGTTAGTGTTTGCATAGTGTATCTTTTCCATTGTTTTTTATGTTCAGTTTTTCTTTATACAGGCAGTCCTTGGGTTACATTGGAGTTGACGTACATCATTTCGTAGTTACCTCGCCATCTCCCATTTATTTATTTTAAAAAAAAGTTTCATCATTTTTATGTATGTACATATGTGCTTTATGTTTTTTTATTTATTTACCACAAGTAAAGGTCAGGAATTGTTATCTTTCTTTTAAAATTATTTTTACTGTTTCAGTTCATTACTGCTGTGTATGTGCTCCATGTGGGTGACGTAGGTGCTTATGTAGGAGGGTTCTGACTTACGGCGAAAATCGCGTTACATCGCCGTAGGAACGGATCTCCAATGTAACCCGAGGACCTACTGTAATTTTAGATTAGATGAACCTCTGTGAAATAGTATATACTTGTGTTTTGATCTTGTGATCCAGACTGACAATCTTTGTATTTACCTCATAATTGGATCATTTAGGCCATTTGCACTTGACATAATCACATTATAAATTTGGGTTTAATCTACCAACTAAATTTTATATTACTTGTTCTGAATTCCTTTTTTTTCTTTCTTCTTATGCCTTCTTTTGTGCTCCCTCTAACATTGACAACTGCCTCAATGGATTAAGGAACTCCCAAAAACTAAACTAATATCTCTTAGTCTTCATTCTCCCCTAGATTCTGGAGCAATAACTCTTCTATTTCTTATTAACATTTCAATGCCTCCACGTATGCCATCTTACATTTTGTTAAACTCTTCAGTTTCCTTAGAGGGAGGGGTAGAAAACAGGGCAGTTTGATGGTATTATTAAATATCCATTACCAAAAGTGAAAGTCAAATGATATGGGTTAAGTTTTATTGATGAACTTGGTGTTGATTAGTCATTCACCAAATGTATGTAATATTTGAAATTTATCTTTGATATTCAACCAGCAGAGTACCTCTGTATTACAGCCATGTTGAGATGGAGTGTTCTCTCCATATTTACCTTCACTTAATGATTAAAACAGAACTTCATTAGCAGTTACTTATACATGACTATATTGTCCAGTTCACCTAGGAAAATCCTGATTTACACAATTTATTCTGACTTCCCATTAGATTTATCCTGGAATCATGTCCTAGTATGAACAATAAATTATATCATCACCCACAGAGAGTAGTTACCTTCCTTGTGGAAAAATTTAATTTTTAGTAAATAATTCATAATGTTGAAATCTTACAGCTATGAATGAATGACTCTCTGATACAAGTATTTCAACTTTTGAAATAGTAAAAAATGAGCATTCCTTGAAGCGTACAAGATTTCTGAAACTCATTCAGTCACATCAAGTTGCTAATCAATTTTTAAGGCTAGCATTAAGGAAAGGTTTGTCGCAAGAGCATTGTAGTAACTTCTTCAACTTTTCCATCATAGAGCTGAGACATGGATGTTATAATGTGAAAGACTGACTACAATATTATCAATTAGTGTTGTAATCCAAAGTCATAAACTCTGAGAATCAAATTAAAGCCATTGCACACACTGTTACCTTTGAGATAAGAGATTTGTTATAACAAATAGGACAAATGAGCTTCTTATAAAATCAAGATCTATTTTAAAATACTAATAATCACAAGTATAGGGTTCATTATTTTCTGGATTTTTTTTGGTTATTTATATTATACTAGAAGCCCGGTGCACGAAATTCGTGCACGGCGGGGGGTTGTCCCTCAGCCCAGCCTGTACCCTCTCCAATCTGGGACTCCTGGAGGGATGTCCGACTGCCCGTTTAGGCCCGATCCTGGTGGGATCGGGCCTAAACGGGCAGTCGGACATCCCTCTCACAATCCAGGACTGCTGGCTCCCAACTGCTTGCCTGCCTGCCTTCCTGATTGCCCCTAACCGCTTCTGCCTGCCAGCCTGATCACCCCCTAACCACTCCGCTGCCAGCCTGGTTGATGCTTAACTGCTCCCCTGCCAGCCTGTTTGCCCCCAACTTCCCTCCTCTGCCAGCCTGGTCACCCCTAACTGCCCTCTCCTGCAGGGTTGATCACCTCCAACTGCCCTCCCTTGCAGGCCTGATCCCTCTCAACTGCCCTCCCTTGCAGGCCGGGTGCCTCCCAACTGCCCTCTCCTGCTGGCCATCTTGTAGTGGCCATCTTGTGTCCACATGGGGGCAGGATCTTTGACCACATGGGGGCAGCTATATTGTGTGTTAGAGTGATGATCAATCTGTATATCACTCTTTTATTAGATAGGATAGAGGCCTGGTGCACGGGTGGGGGCCAGCTGGTTTGCCCTGAAGGGTGTCACAGATAAGGGTGGGGGTTCCCTTGGGGTGTGGGGCGGCCTGAGCGAGGGGCCTGTGGTGGTTTGCAGGCCGGCCATGCCCCCTGGCAACCCAAGGGGAGGCCCTGGTATCTGGAATTTATTTTCCTTCTACAATTGAAACTTTGTAGCCTGGGGCGGCAGCCATTTCTGGGGCGGCAGCCATCTCTGTGGCAGTTAATTCACCTTCTACAATTGAAACTTTGTAGCCTTAAGCGGGTGAGCCCATCCAACGTGTGCGGAAAGCTTTGCTTCCCCTGTTGCCGCCAGCAACCCTGACCTGCTCTCTCAAGCTCCGTTCTGCCGCCATTTGTTTGAATTTGTTTACCTTCTATAATTGAAACTTTGTAGCTTGAGTGGAGGCTAAGGCCTGCAACGGCTATGGAAAGCTTGGCTTGCTCTGTTACCTGGGAAACCTTGCTCTCTGTGGCTAGTAGCCATCTTGGATTGGGGTTAATTTGCATACTCTCCCTGATTGGCTGGTGGGCGTGGCTTATGTAGCGGAGTGATGGTTAATTTGCATATTACCATTTTATTAGAGAGGATTATAATGAAAAATTCAATTCTGATGAAATTTTTCCAATGTTGCCCAAAATAGAAAAATAAAAATTACCTGTGAATTTCAATTTCCTTTAATTATTTTTACCATGAATAACTAAAAGTTAGATAAGAGGCAATATATCCTATATGCACTGAATGTTCATCTACTGATGATGATGATGATGATGAATAAAATGATGAATTTAAAATTTTCTAAGAATCAGGCAGGCAAATAATTATAATAAATAGTTAAGAACCAGGCCCGCATAACTCAGTGGTTGAGCATTGACCTATGAACCAGAAGGTCATGATTCAATTCCCAGTCAGGGCACATGCCCAGGTTTCAGGCTTGATTCCTAATAGAGAGTGTGCAAGAGGCAGCTGATCAATGATTCTCTTTCATCATTGATGTTTCTAGCTCTCTCTCCCTTCCTTTCTGAAAGCAATTATATATATATATATATATATATATATATTTTTTTTTTTTTTTTTTTTTTTTTACAGAGATAGTTAAGAGCAGGGGGTTAATAACATCATTCAGCCAAGGGGTTATCCTGACTTGGCTATTTATTAACTGTGTGGCCCTGTTGTTTCACTATTTAAAAAAACAAAAACCTCAGTTTCCGTCCTTATGTGATAAATCCCTATCTCATCACACTACTGTGAAGATTAAATGCAATAATGCCTGTAGTGAGAATACAATAAATAGTAATTTTTAAACACTTTCAAACAGTACTTTGAAATTTAAAAAAAAAATGTAAATATATGCTCTTAAGATTATTCTCATTATTACATCATTATTATAAAATATTAACTTTAATTATATAAGGCATCCTATAAAATAAAAAGCTAATATGCAAATAGACCAAACGGTGGAACGACTGGTCGCTATGATGCACACCGACCACCAGGGGGCAGACATTCAATGCAGGAGCTGCCCCATGGTGGTCAGTGCGCTCCCAACAGAGGGAGCACCGCTCAGCCAGAAGCCGGGCTCACGCTGGCGAGCACAGCGGTAGTGGCGGGAGCCTCTCCTGCCTCTGCAGCAGCGCTAAGGATGTCCAACTGACAGCTCCCTGTCAGTGAGACATCCCCCAAGGGCTCCTGGACTGTGAGAAGACACAGGCTGGGCTGAGGGACCCTCTCCCCCCCACCCCCGAGTGCACAAATTTCACGCACCAGGCCTCTGGTTAATTATAAATGTATTTCTGGCTTTTTGATACTATTATTGCCCTTTCCAAAGCTATGCATTTCCTGTGCAAAGAATGCTTTATGTTCAAAGATTATACTAGAATGTGGTACATTATAAAAATGCTATATTTTTACATAAGGTCTAACACAATTTTTAAAAAATCTATAAGCAAAATACATATAACACACTTTGTTTGAAATGTACTGAGGTTAAAAAAAATCATGTAGGTTTTATTTATTATTCCATAAATAGGAATTATTGGCCTCTGCTAATTGTATAATATCTATAAACACTTTTAGCATAGTGTTTTTGTGATTTAGTAAGAACATTAATGTTGAATTGGTAATAGAAAAATGTGCTAGGATAGCTTAGCATTCCATAAAATAGTCCTTTAATTCTGTACCAACTACTCCAAGCTAACCTCATCTTAAATTGCACTAGGCAAATAAATACAAAAAAAAAAAACTTTAAAAAATCCCCACAAACCTAGTACATAGACCCTAGCATAGCATCCCTCCCTCTAAAGTTACCAAAACATTTTAACCATAAAAGGATACTTTTTGTATGAGGATGTATTTAAATTGTATCATTGAATATAGAAATACCAGTTGAGCAAATATCAACAATTGCAATGATCAGAGAGGGAAAAAAAAAACTGCCTCATTTACTATGTAGCTCTGATAAGTCCTCAAGAGGTGTTGCTAAAAAGCCAATGCCTGGTAGCTATAAAAGAGAAACTATTTTTGCTCTGACAAGATAAACCTGGGGGAAATGCCTTTGCAATGGATTAACATAACAGTTTCTATCTGTCCTATCTACGTGGGTAACAAATGACCCAGATCCTGTGACCACTACAGACACACACGAAATCCATTTATTCCATCTCTATGGTTCCTGTCTAGGATGCATTTTTGTACCTAATCCAAAAAGGAATAGGTATAGATAGGCCAACCTTCAAGTACTTGTGCTTTCTCTTCATAGCACTCATCTAAATATAAATGGAAGTCTTGTGATAACTCTACGTTAGTGTTTTTTTAATCAGACTGACTACTGTGGAATAATAATGTACAAGCTTGAATTCTGAGAGAGCTAGCCCATTTTATAAGCCTATTAAAAAACTTGCTTGATTTATGTATTTTACTTAACAAGGACATATAGCATTTACATTTGGCCAGTAACTGTTAAGTGCTTTATAAATTAAATTCATATAAGGAAACTATGTGGTAGGTATATTATTGTCCCAATCTCACAAATATGCAAACGGAGAAGCATAGGTGCAAAGTAACTTGCTGAAAGCTACCAGCTAACAAGTAGCACAGCTGGGATGTGAACCCAAGTAATCTGGCTCCAGAGACTGGCTTCTTAATCATTACACCATCCTTGAATATACACAACACAGCAGCCATTTTTTCACTGAGGCAAATGGGACTCACTGAAATAATGGATGGGTGGATGGATGGATGCTTCTAGCAATGTATCTATTGAGAGTGATTACGGCAAAGCTAATAGGACTCTTGGAGTCATCCAGAGTCCTCAGCAATTTAGGATATTTTTTTCCTTGAAAAATCCCTGTTAAATTGCACATAGAGTATTATTACCCCCCTCCCAAAGAACAAGAATTCCTTGCTTGGGCTAAATAGCTAGGCACAGAGCTCAAAAATGTTTTGTTTTCTGTGACTTCAGTTCTTAGCTCTGCTGTATGTGCTATGACTAAAGAATGAGATTATTTTTTGGTATAATAACAAGTGTGTTTTTTCCTTATAAAAATGTTTCCTGTAGGCATAGATAGCTTCGGATGACAACTTTTGAAACTACTTGCCTGCTTTAAATATCATCTCAAAAGCTAACCCTTTCCAAACGACCCTGGTGGAGATATAATAAGAGATATGTAACCTGAAGAGGTAGGTCATAAAACTTGTGTCAGAACCTCCACTATAGATGAGATAAGAAAATGTGTAATCTGAAGTGGTATCTCTATTCAGCAGACAGATTTGTGAATGTATTTGTCTGTGGATACCCACTTCCTGCCACAGTGGCTGGCATTGAATACATGTATAATAATAAAATCATAATATGCTAATTAGACTGGACGTCCTTTTGGATGAAGCCAGGGCTGTGAGGGAAGCCCGGGTCCCGGGTGTCAGAGGAAAGCCGGTGCTGGCAGCCGGGGGAAAGAAGGCCTACTCTTGCACAAATAGTGTTTAATAAATGCTTAGCAATTAATGATTGAGATATGATGTATTCTAACATGTCCTTTCACAGGTACAACATACAGAGTGGAAAAATTCTCTGAATTTTCACATATTATTCCAAATTTACATTTGCATAAAAAACATCTCCTGGGCACATGGAAAGACTCCACTTCTGGAATCCCCTGCAGCTGGATGGGTATATCCATAAGAGTTTTGACCAAGAATTATGGTCAGATTTTTTGCTTTAGGACTGATCATGTAATTGCTTGCGCAAAACCCTCCAGAATTATCTTTCCCTTTAACTACGATGGGGGGAGGGTGTTGGGGGAAGAGGGAAGGGCAAAAGTAGATTTATAGTTGTAAGTATGTGAAACAGAGTTTATTCTTGAATTATCATTTTTATAACCTGCATGTCTTTTTCCATATGAACAACTGTAAACCTACTTTTGCCCTCACTGTGTACCAGATCACATCCGCACTGAAGCCTTGGGTCTAAAATGAGGAAGACCCAAAATTGACAACCCAAGGCCACCTATGATGTTGATATAGTTGGAGTAAGACATAAACCTTTATTTTAAACTACTGAGATTAGATTGTTTTAATTTCTTTTTTTTAAATTTGCGTTTAACCCAGGCTAATCCAGAGTCCATCCCATTAGATATGAATGGGAAAGTCTCCTGGGCAAAGACTGTATTACTTGTATGTATATCCCCAGGGTTTATATAGTGGTACTGAATATGATTTTAATAACTGAAAAGAATATCTGTTTAATCTGTATCATAATATCATCAAAATGTAGTACAATATCTAAAATCTTAGGAAATAATCTAGAAACAGCATTGGAAGTTTCCAGAATTCCCAGAAACTGCAAATCAAAATGCTTAACTTAGAAACCTGATCAATAGGGGTTATTATGTGGGAGCCCACAATGGAGTAACTGAATTATGATTATAAATAAATGTACATGCCGAAACCGGTTTGGCTCAGTGGATTACAGCGTTGGTCTGCAGACTGAAAGGTCCCAGGTTCGATTCCGGTCAAGGGCATATACATTGGTTGCGGGCACATCCCCAGTAGGGGGTGTGCGGGAGGCAGCTGGTAGATGTTTCTCTCTCATCGATGTTTCTAGCTCTCTATCCTTCTCCCTTCCTCTCTGTAAAAAATCAATAAAACATATTTTAAAAAATAAAATAAAATAAATGTACAGGCCTTCCACTAAGTACAAACAACAGTTGGCAATTGGAAGTCCTAGAGAAAAATTATTTAAAGCACTCTTTCCCCAATGAAAGCTGCCAATTCCTACAGAATGCTTTGTAAAAACTGTTACAGTGCCTTTTTAAAAGTATAGTTTACATACAATATCATATTTGTTTCAGGTGTACATTTATATACCTTACAATGTGATCACCATGATAAGTTTAGTAACCATCTGTCACCATACAGAGTTGTTAGGATAATATTGATTATATTCCCTGTGACTTATACTGGAATATGGTACCTCTTACTTCTCTTGACCTTTTCCACTCATCCCTCCTCTCCTCCCCTCTGGCAACCATCAGTTAGTTCTCTGTATTTATGAGTCTATTTCTGTTTTAATTATTTGTTTTGGGTTTTTTAGATTTCACATGTAAGTAAAATCATGCAGTATTTCTGTCTTTTTTCACTTAAGATAATACACTTTACATTCATCCATTGTTGCAAATGTCCAGGTTTCATTTTTTTGTTATGGCTGAATAATATTCCATTGTAGCACAGCTTGAAATTGGGAGCATGATGCTTCCAGGTCTGTCCCTTTTTCTCAAGATTGCTTTGGCAATTTGGGTCACCTGTGTGTGTTTCTAGGAATTAGATGAAACAGTTTTCTCTCCCAGTCTTGAAGGGTTGGTCTTGTGGAGGAGTGACTGGATGTGCATAGACTGGATGTGCTGGGTGATTTGGACAGGCCAGCTGGGCAGGGATGTAGCATATAATGGCTGAGGTGGGCCTATGGCTTCAGGGAATCCTGCTAGGCTGGCTGGCTGGGACTGAACTGGCTCCTGGCTGACGAGGCCTGTGGCACTGAGCTCCAGAGGTGTCCTAGGAGGCTACTCACTGAGTCTGCAGTGGACACTGGTCAGGGTGGCTTGGGGCACACTGGAGGTCTTGTAGTGTGGCTAGAGCACTTGGACTGAGCTCCCACCCATGCTATCTAGATGTAGGGGGCATTTAAACAATGACACTCACAATCCCAAAGAGTTCCCACATTTCCCCACTCATTTGGCAGGTGCGATGGGGTTAGTAAGTTGACTTTTATCACATACTAGAGGCCCGGTGCATGAAATTTGTGCACTCAGGGGGGTCCCTCAGCCCATCCTGTGCCCTCTCACAGTCCAGGAGCCCTCAGGGGATGTCCAACTGATGGCTTAGTGCTGCCACAGAGGCAGAAGAGGCTCCCGCCACTGCCGCTGCGTTCACCAGCCATGAGCCTTGCTTCTGGCTGAGCGACGCTCCCCCTGAGGGAGTGCACTGACCAACAGGGAGCAGCTCCTGAGTTGAGTGTCTGCCCCCTGGTGATTGGTGTGCATCATAGCGACTGGTCATTCTGCTGTTCGGTCGATTTGCATATTAGCCTTATATTATATAGGATAGTGCCGGTGCCTCCTAAATCACTGTTTTATCATGAGTCTGCCCATGCAAGCCCCTCAGTGATATCCTTCCCTACAACAAGCCAGTCCTGTTGGGTGAGGTTTCTACAGTTACCACATCTCCATCTTTTCTACCTTTATCTATGTGGTCTCTCTCTTATTAGTTGTGCAAAAACTGTTCAATCAACTCTCAGTTGTTCTTTGAATGAGATTACTATATATATAGGTATATATTCAGTGTGTCCATGGGAGGAGGTGAGTCTAGGGTCATCCTATGTTACCATCTTTGACCTTCCCTCTACTACCAGTCTTTTATTTGGCTTCTAACTATAGAAATGCCTTGGTATCCTTTGATGGATTGAAATTTCTGACCTTTGTAATTATAAATTAAAAAAAATTATACATACACATTGTTTTGACGTTCACAGCACTTCTAAGAATAATACCTAAATAGTCATTATATTTGAAGAACACGTGATGATCATGTCCCTAATAGTCAAAAATTTCTAAGAAAATATTGGGGAAGATATATAAAGTTTACATTGCACTTCGAATTTTTACACTTCTTAAGAAACAACATATTTAAGTGGAAAAAGTATAAACTTTAGAATCAGACAGATCTGTGTTAGACCTCTGCCACTTACTAATTGTATAGCGCTGGGAAAGTTATTTACACTGTTCAAACGTCTTTTTTCATCTGTACTAAAGAATAAGGTGACTTAAAATGCAAGTTATCATAACTTAGAAATATTTGTTTAGATCATCTAGCACAGTACCTGGGAAGAATTGGCATTAAGAAAAACAAAGCTAATTAATGTTATCAAAATTATTACTGTTGCTATCTTGATCTTCTATATAGCTTTGGATACTGTTGAAAATGGCAAAATATCCAAGTGTTGTTAGTCAGGGTTCTCCAGAAAATAGAACCAATAGGACAGGGCCTTCAACTATCAGGATGAAGCCCACCCATGTTATGGAGGGCAATCTGCATTATGCAAAGTCCACAGATTTAAAAGTAAATCTCATCCAAAAGACACCCTCACAGAAACATCCAGGGTAATGTTTGACCAAATATTTAGACATGTGGCCCAGCCAAGCTGACACATCACACTAAGTAATATTTTGCCCTTGACTTTCTAAACATTGAATTCCTATATTTTATTGTCTGTGAATAAACAATGTTATTTTATAATTGATCAACAACTACAATACTTCATGAAATTCTTTCTTGTAGTAGAACTTGAAACAGACACATTCTCATTGTGCCCATTTCTCTTATAAAACCTACAAAGAAGTAGTTGGCATCTGCATATTGAATAATAATTAGCCTTCATGATTGTTTATGGAACTCCCATTTTGTACTAGATAAGAAAAGAAAAGAAGGAAACTGTCCTGGAAAGTCAAGCATCCCTATTCCAAACCATAAGATATGTGATATCATAGAAGGATAAAGAAAAACAAAACAAGAAATTGTCTATAAATAATCAGCAAGACTCACCCTGAGTGACGTACACTTAATTACACATAAGCACAGGGTGGTGGCATCACAAATATTCTATTGTCTTAGCAAAATTCACCCAGTAGTGCTCTGGAAGAGCTGAGCATACTGTGTAAGTTTTCATCATGAGATGGAGTTGGGGTACATTTGTGGGGATGAAGCTGAGGGAACCACAGTGCAGAAGAACTGGGAAGATGATATTAAGTTGATAAGGCCTTGTAGGACCTTGACAAGTTAAATAGACTTAACATCATTGCACAGCAATCACTAATGGCCATGCTGGGTGAAATAGAGAATTAAAAATTACCTGATCCATCTTGACAATGTCTGCATCTTTCTGTAATTTCAGTAACCTCAGACAGACTAAACCCTTAGTGAGGAGTTACTAGTACTACCGAAAATACTTCTATCCTTAGAAGCACCAGTGAAAATACTTGTACCGTAGATGTTTTTAATCTATTGGTACGAACACTTCTCTTTCATGTTATGAATGTTTATCTTTACCTTTGATATCATATAGTGATGTGACAATTTCACTGAATAGAATCTCCTTAGACTATTACATAGGTAAAATGTATATTTCTCAAAAGTTACTTTCAACAGCTTTTATCATAAACTTTATTCACATGGGAATTTCCTTACTGCTGATATAAGAAATCCTCAAAAGTATGTTGTGGAAGCAGATAGTGCACATCTTTATTATATATGCAGGGGTACTCCCAAACAAGTTGATTTCATTTGTGAAATTTAATATCAAGCAATGGTTGACTGTCTGGCCAGACATTTGACTTTAGTAATCTCTCAAATCAATCATATGTTGTAATTGAAGTTGGAAGCTGAGATTTCTAATCATGATACCTGTTTAAATTTTTCTGTCAACCAAAGTGTCTGTTGAGAATATTCAATTTTATTTCTTTCAAGATAGAATAAAAGCATCTCAGTATATGAATCCTAGGAACAAGCTGACTAAATCAACTCTCCCCACAATTACTCAAACAGCCCTTTCAAGGATAGGGTATTTTAAAGTTGCAAAGCAGAGGTTGCATTCAATTATTTGCAAACATCCTTTGAAAATGAATTTGCACTGCCTTCCTTGGTATAACCTAGTCTGTGTCTCTTGTCTCTCAATCCTAGTTTTCTTTTAACAGCACTGAAAAGAGAATAGGGGGTGCAAAATAAAGGTAAAATATGTTTGCCACCAGCAGAGAATAAGCAATAAAAGATAAAGGTAAATAGCCAACAGTAAGCAGAACATCAACAAAACAGCCTTTTATTGACTTTGGACTAATCCCACCATAAATCATGGGAAGCCAACACTGCTACTTAATAAGAGCAAAACACAATAATGCTGGACCACAGGAGCTAGAAGTACATTCAATAGCTAAATAACGCTCATCTTTAATAAGTTCAGTATTAAATGTTTTAATAAATGTTTAATGGAATTTCTTGGCTTAGTATAAACTATAAAGATTTTTCATTTCTTTTTTTTAACTTGTCAATTTAAGTTTCATATCTTAGATCACATTTCAATTGGAAGGCTGATTTTGCTGTAATATATGTTAAAGATTTTTAATTTTATTTTTTCCAGCACCATTTATCCCCTCTATGCTCTCTTCCATCTCCAAAGATTTTTTAAGGTGTTTTATAAACTTCAAGCATTAATAAATATATGCAATGTTATAAGGTTCCAATATTCTCATTAGCTGGTGGTAACCTTAAATTATTTTCAATTTAGCGCTATTACTATGCTCTCATACACAAAATTCCTCCCATCTACTCTCACATATTTTATAACTGGAAGAAAAATGTTAAATGATTTAAAAGTCTAATCCAAAAGTATTTATTCAGTGTTACATTTTTCTCTATGGATAGTTCATTATTAGGAAAGTAGTCTAGTGGAGAAAGCATTTTATTGGTTATTATTTTCTTATGGTAGTACAATATCAGATGTAAAAGTAGAAAACAGTACAATGTTGACATCACAGAACATAAAATTTTTAGTGTCACTATAGACTAAGGAGAAAAAATATTGACTGAATTGACTTTGAGTGGCATCAAAATCTGTTATCCACAAGTTTTAGGAGGGGTAGGGGCTATGCAATATTAAACTGCTAATAGTGCCCCCAAGGCACCTGTGCAAACCTCTGTGCTACCACTTCTGTACATGATAGTGATTTACTGACTTTTTATCCACTTGAAAGTGAATTCTTGGACAACAAAGTGTCATCATTTTTCAAAATTTGAATCCCAAAGTGTACCACAATATTAGGCATGTAACCACATAGCAGACATTCAATTTATCTTTATAGAGAGAATGAACAAATAAATGGATACGCTTCCCTTGAATGGGATTTGTTAATCTGCTAAAGAGATTCATATTTATTCTTATTTTAAAAATGTCTCTAACAGTGCATTTTGTGTTAAACAGATGCATATGCTGCGGTGTTGACAGTGTGCTACCAATGCCACCATCCGACTACGAGGCAAGTTTTAAGAATATGATAGAGTAAATAACTTCCGCTAACTGATCATGAACTTCCACTATTTCTTGAAAATATCCTGTTCATAAAGAGGCCAAATAATCTGTTTGTAGTTTCCATGTTTTTGTATCAACTGGCAGCCCTGGCTCCCTGGCTCCCTGGAGCTCTCTCTGTGTTCTCTCAGACTCTGGTCGCTCTTGGTTTTCCCATCTCTCTGCCCACATTGCATGTTCCTTAGTAGTCAAATTTTTTCTATATTAGCTCCTAAAATGTTTTTGATACCACCTTTCAACACATTTCTTCTGAGAGAGCCTTCTTAATTATTTCAACACGATTTAGGGGATAACTATTCTCAGACTTCTATATTAATCTCTAGGGCTATGTCGACCCATCTACTTCATGTCTACCTCATCATATCTTTATCAATTAATATCACCAAATAGGTCAAGGCAGAAATATGGGTCTTTCTGGAATTTTTCCTTTCACTCACTATTCATATTTAATGACAAAGCCCTATTGATTCTACACCCTAGCCCTCCACATCCCCACCACTGTCCTATCCGAGTTCAGGCCTATTATCATATACTTCCCTTAATTCCCAGCAATTGATATATTATATCTGAATATACTTTCTAAAGTGTAAAGCAGACCCTTCTTCTCTCCTACTTAAGATTCTTCAATGGTTCACCATTGCTTAGACAATAACATTCAAATATTTTAGCTTGGCATTTTAAAGGCCACCATCAGCCTACCCTGACTTCCCTCCCAGGAATTCCCCATCATCCCAGGTCCCCTCACACACACGTGAAGTTACCCCATGAATAAGCCATGATCTCCTACACTTCCATGCCTTTGCATAAGCCATTTTTTTGTGAGGTAAAGTGCACTAGTCAACTCTGAATCTCTGTACATCCTTTAAGTCACAAATTGATGACTTCCAGAAATGAGAAACTTACTATTTCCCAAGGCAGCCCATTCAACACCATCTAGAGCTGACAAGAAGAGATGTAAATTTTGGCCTTAACTGTATTCCTTGTAGTCACATAGAACAAGCATACTTTTTTCTTTCACAGGATATATCTTCAAATAATCTAAAACCTATTACTCCTAGCGATTCTATTCTCTGAGGTAAATATTCACAAAGCCCTTTACATAAGCCTCCTTTTTCTAGCACACTCAGAGCTGGTATTCAGAAATGTATTGGGTACCCCAGCTAAGGTCTGATCATTACAGAGTGAAGCTCAACTCCGCCTTTGCATTAGGCACACTTCACAACCAACTCTCTAGTGTTCAGAGATGGATTACCCAGCAGGGAGCTAGGATTCACTCTCATCCCAGAGACAGCTGCGAATCAGACCACAATCTCAGCGCAAATCATAAAGCATTTAGAATTCTGAGCTGTGGGAGAATTATTATTTTATTTCTCAATAAAAAGTACCTTCATCTCACTCTCCAAAGTAACAAAATAAAATTGGATCTGAAAGCATTGATTCAGGAATTTAAATTCCACAGAAAATGTGTGAGGAGGAGAGAAGGGAAAGAGCCGTAGGGGAGTGTATACAGGAGAGACTAGATTTTTTTTTTTAAAAAAAAGGGCTGTCACCTACCATAGAAAAAAGAACAGGCATGGACGCCCCACTAGCTAGGGTCCCTTGACCTTCCTGTTCTATTCTTCAAGTCTGATGAGGTACTATTCCTCTTTTAGTCAGGCACTCTAGATAACCAAAACCAGATGGGAAGTACCTCTCCCAGGAGCTTTTACCTCTGAACAAATAGGAAGCTCTTCAACATTAAAACTAAGTCCCTGACACAATTTTAGTCCTCAGACCACAGGTAAGAGGGATATTGTTCTCAGAACTTAATTAACAGTAACCTAAAGATATACCTCACTCGTGCTGATTAAATTCTCTGATGCTCAAACTAAATCCTATTACAATGTGTGGCTATTCACAATTAATTATAAGGTCATAAGCATACTACTCAGAGTAATACTTATAAATAAACATCTGGCTCAAATACTATACAAGCATTTAAATCTTACAAAGAACTTCAGAGCACTCCCATGTTGTCCAATAATTGTAAAGATATAAGCCAAGGCTTAGAAATATAGCCCTGATGATACACTTTTTTTTAAAAGTCTTTGCATGAATTTCCAATAACTCTAAACAAATATCAAGGCAGACACTCTTTGTTCTATTAAATTATTGTTAATTAGGTAAGGAGCTGTTAAATTTAAAACACCAGGTTTAAAGTGTTACTTTTGCTAATGCTATTCCTGGACACCTAACTTTGTGTCTTACTTACCTTGGACTTAATATGTATTTGAGAATAAAAATACCTTCACTTTATTTATTCATTTCTATTCACATCTCTTTATAAAATACTTATTATTATAGCAATGATACAGTTCTATAGGTGCTTTTTTCCAAATGCCATATCATTTGAGATTTTAAATCTTTTCTAATACTAATTTCATTCAATGTCTGCATTTCTTGTTACTATAGTTTAAAAAATTCACCTATTTTTCTTCATAAATATCAAATTCAAGATGATATACTATATTTAAGCTTCCATTAAGTCAAATGACCTAGACTTGGTGGATATTAATGCAAAATTTAAGTCAATCACTATATACCTCATATTACCTTTCTAACCCTAAATTCAGCCACTTGCTGTGTCCACTGCAGCCACACTGGCATCATTGCTGTCCCTTGAATATGATATTTCCAGGGCATGTCCCAACTCAGGTACTTTCACTTGTTCTTTTCTTTACCTGTCCTCCAGATAGCCCTGGGGCTCACCCCTCATCTCCTTAAAGCCATCGATCAAATATGCAAACGCCCTTGCTCAGCACTCTCTAGTTCCTTTCCCTGCTTTACTTCTTCCCATAGCACCTATCACCATCAGACATATAATTATTTTATTTTTTATCTCCCAATTAGTAGGTAGAATTCTAAAGATACATCCCTAAGATTTCTGTCCTCTGTTCAAACACTAGTCTAAGAACTGCTATGAAGGGACTTTGCATTATAATTAAAGTTGTTAATCAGCTGACCTTAAAGTGGAGAGGTTATCCTGTATTACCGGGTAGAGCCAATGTAATGCCTGAGCCCTTAAAAGCAGAAGAGTAAGGCAAACGAGAGATGGTGGGAACAGGGACATCAGAGAAATGCAAAGTGTGAGGAAGACTCAGCGTGCCCTGGCTGGTTTGATGAAGGGGGCAATGTGGTGAGGAAGGCAGGAATTCTGAAAGATGTGAGAGTCTTCCAGGTGACAAACCCTAGGGGAATAGAAACCTCGTTTCTACATTCATAAGGAACCAAATTCTGTCGATAACCTGAGTGAGCATGGAAGCAGATTCACCCCCAGAGCCTCCAGAATGAAAACTAGCCCTGTTGTGAAAAGGTGAATCACACTCCTTGGTTTCAGGTTCATAAAATACAGAGTAGAGAAATAGCTGACTGCGCCTGTATGTCTGACCTGCAAATCAGATAGTGTCTTAAGTCATTAAATTTGTGCTAAATCACTAAAATTGCAGCAACAGAAAATGAATACACCTGCTTAGAATGTATGCCTTATGAGGGCAGGGGATTCTCATCTGTTCATTTTTCTCCGCTGCGCTCCAGATCCTAGAATAGCACCTGACAATCATAAACACCCAAATACTTGTTGACTTAATGAATTCCATGAAATCTTATTTTACAAGAGCTTATGAAAGTTTTACCCCAGAACATTTAACTAAAATATTTAAAAATTAAAATGTAAAAGGTAAATTGATTTGAAAACTATCTTGTGGCAAGTTAGTGGTAGCTATCGCTTCCATGGTGCAGACAAGGGACGCAATCAAATACCACTTCCTAAAGTAGTGGTTTTCAAACCACATCTTGTAACATATTGGCAGGTCATAAAATCAATTTATGGAGTTGAGAAAGGAAGGAAGAAAATAGAACCCAAACACCAGAACTTTAATTTTAGTGTGGGGTGAATGAGTGTCTGTTGTATGTATGCTGGGTCACAACATAAGACGTATTTCTTACTGTAGATACCATCAAATAATTGAGAAACCACGGCCCTAAAGGTCATCACACTCTGTGCTGTGGATCAGGGTGCAATTTGAGGCCTGACCTGAGGTGAAATGAATACAAATGAATGGGGAATGTGTCTGTTAAGAATGGCTCATCGAGAAATAAATACACTAACTATCCGAAATCTATGATTAAATATGCAAGGCAAAAGAGAGCACTATGATTAATGAGTTCCCACAAACTGCACCATGTTAAGGTGAGGATATGAACCTTTCTCCTCTTGCTATATTCTTCCTTTGCCTTGAGCCTGAAATAGCAACCCCGGACACTATCAACAGAGCACTGTCACTGAGTCTTGGTATAAAATCTGGCAACATCTGCAAGGGGATGGCTTAGGCTTTAATCAGCAAACCCTCCTAGCATATTGATTTATTTTCTCCCTTATAAGGAACCCAATGCTAATCAATCTTCTGAGATTAGCCATGATCAGTGTCATATAAATTTAGCTGGAAAAGGAAGTTAGAAATATCCTTGGCACACGGAACCGAAGAATAAATGTTGGTTAGAAGAACATGAAATTTTAACCTAGTTCCATGTTGCCATTATTTTTGCAGATGAGGAAGCTGAACTCAAGGCCTATGCTATCCCCAATGTTATTCTTGACTTATAGTTACCAGTGATTCAATGTGTGCTGTCAGCGGACTGCATAAAGATAGAGAACAATGCGACTGTACACTTATTCATTTCTCCACTCGAGGACATATTCCTGGGGGCAGGGATCATGCCATATATCTTCGCACTCTTGTTAATGACTACCGTGGCTGGGAAATTAAATAAGACAATACCTGCAATGCGCTTATCAGAGGGCACAGCACACTGTAAATGGTCTCATATTTGTTTTTGTTGCTTTAATCTCAACATGAGCATTATTACCATAGAATGTTCGTGCATAGGAAATTCTTAATATCTCATGATTTTCATTGTATTATCGGACAAAATAAAATCATTGTATGTCCCTAAAATTCATTTGTATTTGAAGAGGCATTCAAAAATTACAGAATTCTTACCTGCTTAAGGCACTTGAAGTAAATGAGTGAAGATGCAAGAATTCCAATTAATTAAAAATTACCCAAAAAAATTTCTTCCTTAGCATAGGAAAAGTAAATAGATGTGAGATCCATGATTCATAAAAATTAATATTTCTAAGGAAAATATGAATCTTTTATAATGTGAAGTGAAGTTTATTCTTTCTTAGTAAGAATCAGACGTAAGAGCTGCAGGGACCACTAGAGTTTCAGGTCCACCCCAACGGCCCAGGGCTGTGAATCCTAGAAGCAGAATGTGACTTCCTTGAGGAGGTCCATAGAGAAAAAATAGCAAAACACTGAAAGAAATTAATTAGTCTGTTTTTCTAAAGACTCCAACCATGTTATCAAAGATTTCTTTTCCTCAGACCTTACAGGCTCTGCAGCACCTTCCCCCCTGCTCCTTTAGTATTATATAATTAGCACATAATTATGTGCTCTTCCACACTGAAAAGTCTCTTCTTTTATTAATGACTCTTTGAAAAGTTCTTTATTATTTATCTTTTTAGGGAGCTTGAAACCAAAAGGCTTTCATGACGTTTCCTTTCTTTTTAACTTCAGACTTCTTAAAAGTAACACAATAGTTAAGGGTGTCATAGGCAGTCATAAGTTTCCACCTTTAAAATGAGAAATAGGGTTTGGGAAACAAATGTGCATCCTCCTTTCTCTATGGATCAAATGTTTGGGATTTTGAAGAACATGTTGCAAAATATTGAGGGTCTTTGCCTTTTGTAGGAAATGGGTCAGAACAATAAGCTTCCTGAATCCAGGAAAAAGATAGAAGGAAGAAACAATTTCTTTATTGATTAAGGTATTACATATGTGTCCTTGTACCCCCATTATCCCCCCAAGTCCCCACTCATGCCCTCACCCCCCTGTTGTCTGTGTCCATTGGTTAGGCTTATATGCATGCATACAAGTCCTTTGGTTGATCTCTTCCCCTTACTCCCACCCTCCCCTACCTTCCCTCTGAGGTTTGATGGTCCGATCGATGCTTCTCTGTCTCTGGATCTGTTTTCGTTCATCAGTTTATGTTGTTCATTATATTCCACAAATGAGGGAGATCATGTGATATTTATCTTTCTCTGATTGGCTTATTTCACGTAGCATAATACTCTCCAGTTCCATCCATGCTGTTGCAAATGGTAAGAATTCCTTCTTTTTTACCACAGTGTAGTA
Source organism: Cnephaeus nilssonii (assembly GCF_951640355.1). Classification (NCBI taxonomy): domain Eukaryota; kingdom Metazoa; phylum Chordata; class Mammalia; order Chiroptera; family Vespertilionidae; genus Cnephaeus; species Cnephaeus nilssonii. Next base: position 57,856,274 of record NC_137077.1, read on the forward strand.
TTCCATTGTGTAGATGTACCACAATTTTTTAATCCACTCATCTGCTGATGGGCACTTAGGCTGTTTCCAAATCTTAGCTATGGTGAATTGTGCTGCTATGAACATAGGGGTGCATATATCCTTTCTGATTGGTGTTTCTAGTTTCTTCGTATATAGACCTAGAAGTGGGATCCCTGGGTCAAATGGGACTTCCATTTTTAGTTTTATGAGGAAACTCCATACTGTTCTCCACAATGGCTGCACCAGTCTGTCTTCTCACCAGCAGTGCATGAGGGTTCCTTTCTCTCCGCATCTTCGCCAGCACTTGCCGTTTGTTGATTTGTTGATGATTGCCATTCTGACAGGTGTGAGATGGTACCTCATTGTCATTTTGATTTGCATCTCTCAGATGATTAGTGACTTTGAGCATGTTTTCATATGTCTCTTGGACTTCCTTCTGCCTTCTTTCAAAAAGTGTCTATTTAGGTCCTTTGCCCATTTTTTGATTGGGTTGTTTATCTTCCTTTTGTTAAGTTGTATGAGTTCCCTATAAATGTTGGAGATTAAAACCTTATCAGGGATAACATTGGCAAATATGTTCTCCCATAGAGTGGGCTTTCTTGTTGTTTTGTTGATGGTTTCTTTTGCTGTGCAAAAGCTTTTTACTTTGATGTAGTCCCATTTGTTTATTTTCTCTTTAGTTTCTATTGCCCTAGGAGCGGTATCAGTGAAGAAATTTCTTCAGCATATGTCTGAGATTTTGCTGTCTGTGGATTCCTCTAGTATTTTTATGGTTTCCCATCTTATGTTTAAGTCCTTCATCCATTTTGAGTTTATTTTTGTATATGGTGTAAGTTGGTGGTCTAGTTTCATTTTTTTGCAGGTATCTGTTCAATTTTCCCAACACCATTTATTGAAGAGACTGTCTTGACTCCATTGTATGTTCATGCCTCCTTTGTCAAATATTAATTGAGCATAGTGGTTTGGGTCGATTTCTATGTTCTCTATTCTATTCCATTGATCTATATGTCTGTTCTTGTGCCAGTACCAGGCTGTTTTGAGAACAGTGGCTTTATAATACAGCTTGATATCTGGTATTGAGATCCCACCTACTTTGTTCTTCTTTCTCAGGATTGCTGGAGCTATTTAGGGTCTTTTTCATTCCAGGTGAATTTTTTGAAAGTTCATTATATGTCTTTGAAATATGCCTTTGGTATTTTAATGGGGAGTGCATTGAATCTATAGATTTCTTTGGGTAGTATGGCCATTTCGATGATGTTGATTCTACCAATCCATGAACACGGTATGTTCCTCCATCTGTTTATGCCTTCCTCGATCTCTTTCCAGTGTCCTGTAGTTTTCCGCATATAGGTCTTCTACTTCCTTAGTTAAGTTTATTCCTAGGTATCTTAATTTTTTTGGTGCGATGGTAAATGGGATTGCTATTTTAGTCTCTCTTTCTGTAAGTTCACTATTGGTATATAGAAATGCCATAGATTTCTTGGCGTTAATTTTGTATCCTGCTACATTGCCAAATTCATGTATTTAGTCTAATAATTTTTGATGGAGTCCAAATTAGTCTTAAATGACGAATTCACCTAGCCTCTAACCTCCAATCAGTTCTGGGAGGTACCACGCATCTCTGCTGAAGCCAAGAAACCTCACTGCTGTTTTGGCTGAATGCTCTTTTCTAACCTTAGGCTTACCAGATCATTCCAGATTGGATATGGACAATTAGAAGGTAGGCTGTACATACTGCAATTTTTAATCATTGCTTGGGCCATTTTGCTGGCAGTGATAATCCCACAAAGCCAACATATCATGCATAAGAAACGCAAATGCCTTTTGGCTAAGAACTGCTCTTCTGTTACTTTGTAACCTATTCCTGCTTCACTTCTGCACTATGGCATGTGTGGCTGGGACCTGCCAAATCAGGGCCGCGGTGGCTGTTAGGCTCAGCACAGCCATGGAGACCTTATTCAAATCTGGCAAGTGGAAAATAACACCAATAATTACAATAATAGGTTTCTCCTCAATAATATTGCTGCTATTTATGCATGGCATAAACTACTTCTGTCCAACACTTCCACTGTGGGAAAAGGAATATTGTACAAGAACAATCTCAAGAATTGAAATTTCCGATACGTTTTACACTATTTCCATAGAGATGGTAGAACAATAATAATCCGATGACCTTGAAAGTTTTGCTTATTTTTTTGAAAAATTTACAACTATAGTTGACATACAAAATTATGTTTCATGTTTATGAAATAGTGATTAGATATTTATATAATGTATGAAGTGATTGCCCCGATAAGACTAGTACCTATCTGACATCATACACAATTATAACAATATTATTGAGTATGTTCCCTATGATTGTTTTTTAAACTGAAAATTTTTACTTCCTAATTTTTTCACCTTTTTCACATATTCCTTCAACCCCCCTCCCATCTGGTAACCATCAATTTGTTCTCTGTATCTGAATTTGTTTCTGATTTGTTTGTCCCTTTGTCTTATTTCACCATGATGTCACTAATGGCAATCTTTTTATTTACACTTCTTTATCCAATTAATTATCGATGGACATTTAGATTGCTTCCTTCCATATCTTGGCTACTATAAATAATGCAGCAATGAATATAGGGGTACATACATCTTTTTGAATTGATTCAGATAAATACCTAGAAGTGGAATTGTTGGGTCATATGGTAATCCTACTGCTCATTTTTGGAGGAATTGTCATACTGTTTCCATAGTGGCTGCAGCAATTTACAATCTTACCAACAGCATACAAGGGTTTCCATTGCTACACATCCTCACCTTCACTTCTGTTGGTTGATTTATTGATTATAGCTATTCTGATCAATGTGAGGTGGTACCTTCTTGCTTAAATTCATTTCCAGGTATTTTATCCTTATTGATGCAATTGTAAATGGGATTTTCTTAATTTATTTCTGATAGTTTGTTATCTATATATATAAAAGCCAAGCGACCGGAACAACAGGAACGACCTGTCATTATTATGCAGACTGCAGCCAGCCAACTGGCCAAATTGGGGGTGGGGCCAGCCAGCCAACCTCCTGCAGCCCCTCCCCCTGGCGGGCCCAGTCCCCCGATTGGCCCCCTCACCCCAATGGGGGTGGGGCCAGCCGGCCAACATCCCGCAGCCCTCCCGCCCGCCCCCCGCCGGCCTGGCCCCAATCGGCCCTGATCAGGGCAGGCCAGCCAGAGCCAACCGTGCATGAATTCATGCACTGGGCCTCTAGTTGGTGTATAAAACTACAACCAATTTCCGAATATTAATTTTGTATCCTGCTATTTGCTGAATTTATTTATTAGTTCTAATGGTGGTTGTTTTTTGTTTGTTTGAATTTATTGGCTTCTCTATATGTGGTATCATGTCATGTGCAAATAATGAGTTTTATGTCTTCCTTTCCAATTCAGATGCCTTTTATTTCTTTTCCTTGTCTGAGTATTGCAACTAGGATTTCCAAACTCTGTTGAATAAAAGTGGAAAAAGTGAACATCCTTGTCCTGTTCCTGATCATAAAGAAAAAGCTTTCAGGTTTTAGCATTGAGTATGATTTTAGCTGTGCATTTGTCATATATAAGCCTTTATTATGTTAAGGTATGTCCTTTTAGCTCCAATTTGCTGAAAGTTTTTATCTTCAATGGATGTTAAATTTTGCCAAATGCTTTTTCTGCATCTACTGATATGGTAATATGATTTTTATCCATAATTTTGTTTATGTGGTGTATCACATTAATTGATTTGCACATATTGAGCCAAGTTTTCATCTAAGGAATAAATCCCACTTGATCCTGGTGTATGATCTTTTTGATGTACTGCTGAATTCAGCTTGCTATCATTTTGTTGAGGATTTTTGCATCTATGTTCATTAGGAATATTGACCTATAATTTTATTTCCTCCTCTTCCTCCTCCTCCTCCTCCTCCTCCTCCTCCTCCTTCTTCTTCTTCTCTCCCTCTCCCTCTCCCTCTCCCTCTCCCTCTCCTTCTCCCTCCTCTCCTCCTCTCCTCCTCTCCTCCTCTCCTCCTCTCCTCCTCCTCCTCCTCCTCCTCCTCCTCCTCCTCCTCCTCCTCCTCCTTCTTCTTCTTCTTCTTCTTCTCTTTCTTCTTCATGTCTTTGTCGATTTTGCTATCAGGGTAGTGCTTGCCATGTAAAATGAGTCTGGCAGCCTTCCCTCCTCTTCAATTTTTTGGAATAGAGAATAGGTATTAATTCCTTCTTCGAATGTGGTAAAATTCACATGTGAAGCCATCTGTTCCTGGGCTTTTGTTTATTTGGAATTGTTTTGAATACTGGTTCAATTTCATTATCAGTTAGCAGTCTGTTTAGATTTTCTGTTTCTTCTTGATTCATTCATGGAAGATTGGATGTTTTTAGGAATTATCCATTTTTCCAGGTTGTCTAATTTGTTCACAGTATTTCCTTATACAGTAGTCCTTTATATTTCTATGGTGTTGCTTGTCACTCTTCTTTTCTTTCTGATTTTATTGATTTGGGCCCTCTCTTGTTTTTGTTGTTGTTATTGTTGTTGTTTTATAAGTATAGGTAAAGTTTTATTTTTATTTATCTTTTTAAAGAACCAGCTCTTGGTTTCATTGATCTTTTCTATTCATGTTTTAGATCCATTATTCTCTGATCTTCATTATTTCCTTTCTAGTACCCACTTTTGGGCTTTTTCTGTTTTGTATTGTTTTTCTAGTTCTTTTAGGAGTTTTAGATTATTTAATATTTTGTTTCTTGAGGTAGGCCTATCTTAGTATTAATTGCTTTGTCTGTATCCCATACATAGATTTGGGGTCACTGTGTTTTCATTTGCCTCGAGGTATTTTTTTTAAATATATTTTTATTGATTACAGAGAGGAAGCGAGAGGCAGAGAGAGAATTATCAATAGGCTGCAGCCTGCACAACCCCTACTGGGGATCAAGCCTGTAACCTGGGCATGTTCTCTGCCTGGGAATCAAACCATGACCTCCTGGTTCATAAGTTGATGCTCAACCACTGAACCACATCACCTGGGCTGCATTTAGTTTTTATATCACAGAGGAAAGCAACACTTGTAAAACAATTTACTATGAAAATTTAAATCACATCGTCTTGACCTTTTCATTTCAATGATCAAAATTGTTAAAAGCTGTTTTTAAATGTGTGCCTTATGTGAAAAGAACTATAGGGAACTTCTATCACTACTACTTAAGAATAAATTAAATTATCAAATATAAAGTACAGGTGAAGAGGTTAAATATGGAATGACACTGTATGGTTTGAACCCTGGTTTCTGCATTAATTAGCTACATGACCTTGGGAAGTCACTTAACATTTTGAAGTTTGAGTTTACTCATCTGTAAAAAGAAGATACTAACTTCTTCACTGAGCTATGAAGTGGATTGAATGAGCTAATTCACATGAAGCACTTTGTTCAGTATATGGCATATGTTTTAATTATTCAACAAATGTTAGCTTCTTCATGTCCACTGAAGTAATAAAAACAAAATTTAGTTGTAGAGAACTCACTATTTTTTAAAAATTGTTTTAGAATTAACCTGTCAGTGAATTTCCATGAGTGCTATTTTGAACTAAGAATTCATAGTGTTAGGAAAAAATCTTCATGCTCTAGCTAGCTTGTAAGGAAATTTTATATAGCCAGAATATTTTTTACTAAATCAATATGGATTATATCATATGCTAACTGAATAATACAATTATTCTAATTGACTGATCATGTAGTCTGTGGATTTTGGGATGGGATGCCAGTATTTAGTCAACAAGTTAGAGTCACAAATAATTTGAAAAACTATGAAGTTATTGTGTCTAAACAATCATTACTTGGTAGACTGAATTATACCTCTGATGGGATTATAAAATAATCCTATTGAAGATGTCCAGACAGGATTTTCTATTTAAATTCTTTATTGTTTAAGGTATTATATATGTCTCCTTTTTCCCTCATTGATCTCTCCCCAACCACTCCCACCCCTAGGACATGCCCTCACCCCCATACTGTCTGTATCCATTGGTTATGGTTATATACATGCATACAAGTCCTTTGGTTGATCTCTTAACCCCACCCCGCCCCCCACTACAATATTCCCCTGCCTTCCCTCTGAGGTTTGACAGTCTGTTAAATGCTTATATGTCTCTGGATCTATTTTTGTTCATCAGTTTATGTTGTTTATTATATTCCACAAATGAGTGAGATCATGTGATATTTATCTTTCTCTGACTGGCTTCTTTCACTTAGCAAAATGCTCTCCAGGTCCATCCATTGTGTTGCGAATGGAAAGAGTTCTTTCTTTTTCACAGTATCATAGCATTCCATTGTGTAGATGTACCACAGTTTTCTAATCCATTCATCTGCTGATGGGCACTTAGGCTGTTTCTAAATCCTAGCTATTGTAAATTGTGCTGCTATGAACATAGGGGTGCATATGACCTTTCTGATTGGTGTTTCTAATTTCTTGGAATATATTCCTAGAAGTGGGATTACTGGGTCAAAGGGGAGTTCCATTTTTACTTTTTTTAAAGTTTTTCACAGTGTCTGCACCAGTCTGCATTCCTACCAGCAGTGCAGGAGAGTTCCTTTTTCTCCACATCCTTGCCAGCACTTGTAGTTTGTTGATTTGTTGATGATAGCCATTCTGACAGGTGTGAGATGGTACCTCATTACCATTTCTATTTGCATCTCTTGGATGAATAGTGACTTTAAGCATGTTTTCATATCTCTTGGCCTTCTGTATGTCTACTTTCAAAAAGTGTCTATTTAATTCCTTGGCCCATTTTTTGATTGGATTATTTATCTTTCTTTTGTTATGTTGTATGAGTTCCCTGTAAATGTTGGAGATTAAAAACTTATCAGGGATAACATTGGCAAATATGTTATCCCATGGAGTGGGCTTTCTTGTTGTTTTGTTGATGGTTTCTTTTGCTGTACAGAAGCTTTTAATTTTGGTGTAGTCCCATTTGTTGATTTTCTCCTTAGTTTCTATTGTCCTAGGAGCTGTATTTGTAAAGATATTGATATGACATATGTCTGATATTTTGCTGCCTATGGATTCTTCTAAGATGTTTATGGTTTCCCATCTTTCGTTTAAGTTCTTTATCCATTTGGATTTATTTTTGTGAATGGTGTAAGTTGGTGATCTAGTTTCGTTTTTTTGGCATATATCTGTTCAATTTTCCCAACACCATTTATTGAAGAGACCGTCTTGACTCCATTGTATGCTCTTGCCTCCTTTGTCAAATGTTAATTGAGCATAATGGCTTAGGTCTGTTTCTGGGCTCTCTATTCTATTCCATTGGTCTATATGTCTGTTCTTGTACCAGTACCAGGCTATTTTGAGAACAATGGTTTGTAATATAGCTTGATATCTGATATTGTGATCCATCCAACTTTGTTCTTCTTTCTCAGGATTGCTGCAGCTATTCAGGGTCTTTTTTTATTCCATATGAATTTTTGGAGAGTTTGTTCTAGGTCTGTGAAATATGTCATTGGTATTTTAATAGGGATTACATTGAATCTATAAATAGCTTTGGGTAGTATAGACATTTTAATGATGTTGATTCTACCAATCCATGAATACGGTATACACTTCCATTTGTTTATTTCTTTCTCTATCTCTTTTTCCAATGTCCTATTGTTTTACAAGTACAGGTCTTTTACTCCTTAATTAAGTTTATTCCTAGATGTCTTAATTTTTTGGTGCAATGGTAAATGGGATTTTTTAGTTTAGTTTCTCTTTCTGTGAGTTCATTATTGATGTATAAAAAAGCCGTAGATTTTGGGGTGTTAATTTTGTATCCTGCTACATTGCCAAATTCATTTATTAGGTCTAGTAGTTTTTTTGATAAAGTCATTGGGGTTTTCTATGTACAATATTATATCATCTGTGAATAAGGACAGTATTACTTCTTCTTTTCCAATTTGGATGCCTTTCATTTCTTCTTCTTGTCTGATCTCTATGGCTAGCACTTCCAGTACTATATTGAACAGTGGGCATCCCTGTCTTGTTCCTGTTCTTAGGGAAAATGGATTTAGTTTTTGCCAATTGAGTATGATGTTGGCTGTAGGTTTGTCATATAAAGCTTTTCTTATGTTGATGTATGATCCCTCTATTCCCACTTTGCTGAGAGTTTTTATCAAGAAAGGGTGTTGGATTCTGTCAAATGCTTTTTCTGCATCGATTGATATGATTATGTGATTTTTGTCTCTCAATTTGTTTATATGATGTATAATGTTTATTGATTTGTGGATATTGTACCATCCTTGCATCCGGAGAATAAATCCCACTTGATCCTGGTGTTTGATCTTTCTAATGTAATGCTGGATCGTATTTGCTAGGATTTTGTTAAGTGTTTTAGCATCTATGTTCATCAGGGATATTGGCCTGTAATTTTCTTTCTTGGTAGTGTCTTATCTGTTTTTGGTATTAGGGTAATGCTGGCTTCATAGAAAGAGCTTGGAAGTGTGCCTTTCTCTTGAAATTTTTGGAATAGTCTGTGGATGGTAGGTTTTAGTTCTTCTTTGAATGTTTGGTAAAACTCCCCTGTGAAGCCATTTGGTCCAGGACTTTGGTTTGCTGGAAGCTTTTTTTATGACTGCTTAAATTTCATCAGTAGTTATTGGCCTATTCAGGTTTTTTTATTCTTACTGATTGAGTTTTAAAAGATTGTATTTTTTCGCCCTAGCTGGTTTGGCTCAGTGGATAGAGGGTTTGCCTGCAGACTAAAGGATCCCAGGTTCAATTCCAGTCAAGGGCACATGCCTGGGTTGTAGGCTCAACCCTCAGTAGGGGGCATGCAGGAGGCAGCCAATCAATGATTCTCTTTCATTATATATATATATACTAGAAGCCCGGTGCACGAAATTTGTGCATGGCAGGGGGTTGTCCCTCAGCCCAGCCTGTACCCTCTCCAATCTGGGACTCCTGGAGGGATGATCGGGCCTAAACGGGCAGTCGGACATCCCTCTCACAATCCAGGACTGCTGGCTCCCAACTGCTTGCCTGCCTGCCTTCCTGATTGCCCCTAACCGCTTCTGCCTGCCAGCCTGATCACCCCCTGACCACTCTGCTGCCAGCCTGGTTGATGCTTAACTGCTCCCCTGCCAGCCTGTTTGCCCCCAACTTCCCTCCTCTGCCAGCCTGGTCACCCCTAACTGCCCTCTCCTGCAGGGTTGATCACCTCCAACTGCCCTCCCTTGCAGACCTGGTCCCTCACAACTGCCCTCCCTTGCAGGCCGGGTGCCTCCCAACTGCCCTCTCCTGCTGGCCATCTTGTGGTGGCCATCTTGTGTCCACATGGGGGCAGGATCTTTGACCACATGGGGGCAGCTATATTGTGTGTTGCAGTGATGATCAATCTGTATATTATTCTTTTATTAGATAGGATAGAGGCCTGGTGCACGGGTGGGGGCCAGCTGGTTTGCCCTGAAGGGTGTCACAGATAAGGGTGGGGATTCCCTTGGGGTGTGGGGCGGCCTGAGCGAGGGGCCTGTGGTGGTTTGCAGGCCGGCCACACCCCCTGGCAACCCAAGGGAAGGCCCTGGTATCTGGAATTTATTTTCCTTCTACAATTGAAACTTTGTAGCCTTAAGCTGAGCCCGGCCAGGGTGTGCAGGAAAGCTTTGCTTCCCCTGTTGCCGCCGGCAACCCTGGCCTGCTCTCTCAAGCTCCATTCTGCCGCCATTTGTTTGAATTTGTTTACCTTCTATAATTGAAACTTTGTAGCTTGAGTGGAGGGTTAGGCCTGCAACGGCTATGGAAAGCTTGGCTTACTCTGTTACCTGGGAAACCTTGCTCTCTGTGGCTGTAGCCATCTTGGATTGGGGTTAATTTGCATACTCACCCTGATTGGCTGGTGGGCGTGGCTTGGCTGGTGGGCGTGTCTTGTGTAGCGGAGTGATGGTTAATTTGCATATTACCATTTTATTAGAGAGGATATATATATATGAAGATTGTATTTTTTTCTAGGAATATATCCATTTCTTCTAGGCTGTCCAGTTTGTTGGAGTAGAGTTGTTTGTAGTATTTTTTTAGAATTCTTTGTATGTCTATGGGGTCGATATTTATTTCACCTTTTTCAATTCCGATTTTATTTGTGTTCTCTCTCTTTGTTTCTTGGTGAGCCTGGCTAGAGGTTCATCAATCTTGTTTATTCTTTCAAAGAACCAGCTCTTGGTTTTATTGGTTGTTTTTTGTTTTTTGTTTTTTTGTCTCTATGTTGTTTATTTCCTCTCTGATCTTTATTATTTCCTTCCTTCTACTTACTCTGAGATTTTCTTGTTGCTCTCTTTCTGATTTTTTAAGTAGTAAGATTAGATAATTTATTACCAGTTTTTCTTGGTTTTTGAGGTAGGACTAAAGAGCTATGACCTTCCCTCTCAGTACTGTTTTCACTGTGTCCCATAGATTTTGGATTGTTGGGTTTTCATTGTCGTTTGTTTCCAAGATGCTTTTTATTCTTCTTTGATCTCTTTGCTAGCCCAATCATTGTTTAAATATCCAAGTGTTGGATTTTTTTTCATTGTTTATTGTAGGTGATTTCTAATTTTAAGCCACTGTGATCTGAGAATATGTTTGATATGATTTCTATCTTCTTGAATTTGAAGAGACATAGTCTGTGTCTTAATATGTGGTCTATCTTTGAAAATGTCCCAGGTGCCTCTATAAGAATGTATATTCCATTGCTTTTGGGTGAAATGTTCTGAAGAGGTCAATTAATTCCATCTGATCTAGTGAGTCATTTAGAATTGCTGTTTCTGTTGATTTTTTGTCTAGGAGATTTATCCAATGGGGTATTAAAGTCCCCTACTATGATTGTATTGCTGTCAATATCTCCCTTGATATCTTCCAGAAGTTATCATTATGTATTTGGTTGCTCCTGAATTGGGTGCATATATTTTTACCAAAGTTATGTCCTCCTGTTGTATGGATCCCTTTAGTATTATGAAGTGGCCTTCATTATCTCTTGTTATGGCTTTCACTTTGAGATCTATTTTGTAAGATAAGTATTGCTACCCCAGCTTGCTTTTTTTTTTTCTTTTTTCATTTCTGTTTGCCTGATCATTTTTTGTTTTTCCATCCCTTCACTTTCAGTCTGTGTGAGTCCTTTGTTCTGAGGTGGCTCTCTTGTAGACATCATATGGATCATGTTTTCTTATCCATTCAGCCACCCTATGTTTTTTGATTGGAGCATTTAACCAATTTATGTTTAAGGTTATTATTGATAGGTCCTTGTTTGTTGCCATTTTTATTTTTTATGTCTGTATTCCTTTATCCCTTTCTATTTCTGCTTTTTACAACAGTCCCTTTAAGATTTTTTGTATTGCTGGCTTGGTGGTAATAAACTTCCTTAGCCTTTTTTTGTCCGTGAAGCTCCTTATTTCACCTTCAATTTTGATTGATAACTTTGCTGGATAGAGTATTATAGGATTCAGTCCCTTGCTTTGCATCACTTCATATTCTTCATTCCATTCCCTCTGACCTGATGTGTTTCTGTTGAGAAATCATTTGATAGTCTAATGGAGATCCCTTATATGGATCTTTCTGTCTCTCTCCCTTAAGATTATTTCTTGGTCATTAATGTTTTCCATTGTAATTACGATGTGTGTTGGTGTGGGTCTTTTGGGGTTCATCTTGCTTGGGACTTTCTGTGCTTGTGTGACTTTTTCTTCCCCACGTCAGGAAAGTTTTCTGTCATTATTTCTTAAAATAGGTTTTCTATTCCTTGCTCCTCTTCTTGAACTTCGGGCACCCCTATTATTTGGATGTTGCTTCATTTCATGTTGTCCCAAAGTTCCCTTAAATTCCCCTCTTCTTTTTATTTTTTTTCCAATTGCTGTTCAAATTGGGTGTTTTTTACTCACTGATTCGATCCTCAGCTTCTTCTAGTCTACTGTTGAGACTTTTCATTGTGTTTTTTATTGCCACTATATCATTCATCATTTCCTCTTGATTCTTATACACTGAGTGGCCAGATTATTATGATCTCTGAATGCATAATAATCTGGCCACTCAGTGTATATCCTATATAATAAAAGGCTAATATGCAAATTGTCCCCTCGACCAGGAGTTCTACCAGCAGGCAGACCAGCCAACCGCCCATGTCCCCTCCCCCTGGCCAGGCTGGCCCGACCCCACCCATGCACGAATTCATGCACCGGGCCTCTAATATATATACACACTGAGTGGCCAGATTATTATGCGCTCAGAGATCATAATAATCTGGCCACTCATATATATGTTGTTTTTCTCATCCATCTGGTTTAGGAACTTTATGAACCATACTCTGAATTCTTTTTCTGATATATTGCTTGCCTCCATTTATTTAGTTCTTTTTCTGGCGATCACTCTGTTTCTTTGTCTCCCCATTTTGCTGTCTCTTTCTGGCCCTGGGCACCATGCTTGGGGTTTGAGAGGTTGAAGACCCTATCAGGCCAATGGTCCAGAAATCATTAGCTCATAGGCTGGGTCTGCCTTGAGTCTCACACCTTTATTGTCTCTGCTCTGAGTTTTATCCCCTTCTCCCACGGATCTTGTCCCTCAGTTGTCCACTGCAGAGTATCAGTTCCTCTGATGTGCAACTCCCTGTGAGGACCCCGAGCCCTCTGATATGCAATTCACTGTGTGGCCTCAGCACCCATAGCAAAGGGTGCCCTAGATCCCTCTGGCAGGGCACTTGCAGCATGGTACTATAGACCCTGGCTGGGCATACCAGATTGCTCCAGTTTACCCCAGCAGTGCTCTCCTGTGGCCCGGAGTATGGCATGGTCTGGGTTGCTCCTGGTAGCCCTAGAAGGACTGTCCCAGGGGCTGGGGTAGAGTGGGTGCGGGTTGCTCTGGTTCGTACAGTCAAAGCTCTTCTGTGACCCAGAGTAGGGCATGTGCTGGGTTACTCTAGGTTGCCCCAGCAAGTCCCTGGGCTTGGGGTGGAGCAGGTGCAGGTTGCGCTGGGTCACACCGTCCTCACTTTCATTTGGCCTGGAGTGAGGCCTGCTCTCTGTTGCTCCAGTTCGCCCCTTCCTACTGTGAAGCGGGGGCGAGTTGCTCCGGGTCACACAGTCCGCACTCTCCTGTAGCCCAGAGTGAGACACACACTGGGTTGCTCTGGGTATCCCCAGCAGGACTTCCCCAAGGGCCAGGGTGGAATGAACGTGGGTTGCTCTGGGTCACATAGTCATAGCTCTCCTGTGGCCCTGAGTGAGGCATGCACTGGGTTGCTCCGGATCACCCCTCCTGGGGCCCTGGGTGAAGCAGACATGGGTTGTTCTGGGTTGCACAGTCCGTGCTCTTCTGTGGCTCAGAGTGGAGCACACACTATGTTGCCCCGGGTTACCCTGACAGCAGGTCCTGGGGCTTGGGTGGCTCTGGTCAGATGTGGGGCACAGGGGTCCCCCTGGATTGCACCCACTGCGGGTTCCTGGAACCGGATCCTGGGATGCTGGGTCCTAGCAGGCTAGTGAGGAGGCCTGGTGCGGAGGTCACTCTGGCAAGTGCTCACTGAAGACATCTGGGATCCTGCCAGGAGGTACTGCACCACTCACTGCTGGGACACGGTGGTGGTTCCACCCAGGTAATGGCTGGCAAGTGGCATTATCTAGGCATCCTCTGACCTTCCTTATTGAAAATTGTCTCCTCAGCTGTGTCTAATTTGTTAATTCTGGGTGGATGTTCTCTGATTTAGTTGCTTTTCTGGCCCCAGAAGGAGGTGCGTGACACTTCTCCCAGACAGATTTATAAAAACTGTTATTGTCAATTACCAGCATCTAGTTTTATGTTATTTTGTTTTGTTTTGTTTATTGGTGTGTTTTTTTTTAATTTTTAAAATTTTATTTTAGAGAGGAAGGAAGGAGAGGTAGAAACATTGATGAGAGAAAAACATCATAGATCAGCTATCTCCTGCAGGCCCCCTGCTGGGGATTGAGCCTGCAACCCAGGCATATGCTCTGACCAGGAATTGAACTGGCAACCTCCTGGTGAATGGGTCAATGCTCAACCACTGAGCCAAGAGGTCAGGGTTATGTTCTGTTTTTTTTTTTTTTTTATAAAACATTCCCTGGTACAATGATTCAATTCTATTCAATTGTCTACTTTCCCCTCAGCAAAACAAGACAGAACTTTCACAGCTGAATCTACAAAGAAAATATTTAAAATCTACCAGTCTAGAACTTCCATTGAGCTAATTAGAAGATCAAAGAATAACACTGTTTTTCACTTCTCTCCCATTTCCCAGAAGTCAGCATTGCAAGCGGAAGTATATCATTGTCTAGAGAGTATTCTCTTCATATTAACCCATGGAATATACTGTGGTAATTTGAACACTTAACAAACTATTTGTGATAACAATTAAACAGGCCCATGTAAAGTTTATACTATATTAGAAAATTATTTATTGATCCAGAAATCAGGGAGATCAAAATAATTACTTTCATAAAAATGCAAGAATCTTAGTTGGCAAATTTTATTGTCATATCCTATATAATAAAAGCCTAATATGCTAAGTGCCTGACCATTTGTTCGACCAGTCGCTATGCTGTGTACTGACCACCAGGAGGCAGATGCTCTGACCAGTAGGTTAGCTTGCTACTGGGACTGGGTGAGACAGGCCGGGCATGCCCTGGAGCCCTCCCGCGGTCCCTCCCCGGCCCCGATTGTGCACCAGTGGGGTCCCTCAGCCTGGCTTGTGCCCTCTTGCAATCCAGGACCCCTCTGGGGATGTCGGAGAGCTGGTTTTGGCCCAATCCCTGCGGATCAGGTCAAGGGATCTCACCGGTGCACTAATCCATGCACCGGGCCTCTATTATAAAATAAAATATTTTCTTTTCTTTTCTTTCTTTCTTTCTTTCTTTTTTTTTTTTTTTTTTTTGAGAATCTATTCAGAGTTCTATCCATGAGCAGAATAAGGGGTTGGGGTCACCTTTCCAGCATTTTTAATATGCACCTTTGGGGTTTTCACATTACTGTCAGTATCTCATGAGGGAACAAATAATATTTGTTTATTAGATAACACAACAGCTGATGGCAATCTAGAGATGTTATTCGGAATGAAATAAAAATGTGCTATGAAAAATGAATTAGGGAGAAAATGGGGAAAAACATACTATGGAAAACTATACTCTCGCATTCTCCAACCAACACTTAAAGATATCACTGTGTATGCTTTGTTAATTCAGAGACATTTTACTTTCCCAAGCTGGCTGTCCACTTACCCGAGTTGTTTTCACTTTATTCCCAGAGGAGCAGCTCCATCCTTTCCGATCAGGAAGAACTTTACACTCCTCTCCCTCAAGACATGGCTGCATATGACACCACCATTTCTGCTCCACTATGGAAGCTACAGGAAATAGAAAATTGATGCAATGTTTTCCATTGGGTTTGTTCATTCTCTGGGTGCACATTTAAAGAAAAAGCCATCAATTTTTCCTATCACTGGGTAGACTGTGTTTTAGGGCCCGCCTCTTTTTTTTTTTTTTTTTGTCCAAAAGGGCTAAATCTAGATTTTCTGAGTAGAATAATTATTTTAATTTTACTTTATTATGGTAAGAATACTTTACATGAGACTTACCCTTTTGAATCATTAAATGTACAATACACAATAAGCACATTGTTGAATGGATTTTCATGGGAATATATAGGCTTCATGAAAACTGATATATTTGAAAGAAATTAATAGTATGTATGTAATAACTGGTTTACATACACAGATAAGCAAATAAGCCCCTGACCAATTTAGAATCAATATTTTAGAGTAAATGTTGTATTTCCCACAGTAGGCTGAAAATCAGAGGGCATTAGAGTTAATGCAATTTTTAAATTTTTTTTTTTACTGTGGGCAGTAGCCATCTTCACAAGATATGGACCATGCTAATATGAGCACTTAAATTATTATTTATGGTAACATCAATTAAATGGCTGAATATCCTATTCTAATTAAGTAAATAATCAAATAAAGAAATGAATATTCTCATGCATCTTTATAATAACCAACATTTTATATAAATTCTATCCACAGCTAAATATTTTTTTACATGTATGATGTTCATTTTTCATTCTTAAGAACCATCCATGGGCTTAGAAATTCATACTATTTAATCATCTGTTTTCATCTCTTCTTTCCCAATTAATTTACACACACACACCCTCAGCTGGTAAATCAGTATTTCATGGCATCAAAGAAGCACTTGAATTTGTTGGAACCCCATTATAACGCCATTTATTATGAAACTGGGTAAGCCCTTAGGCCTCCTTCCAAAGGATTTTGGATTTCAAAATGCCTTACGAATAACCTCATATCAACCACATAATCTATAATGCGGTCCCTCAGAATTGGCCCCGCCAACAGCATTACACTGGGGTTCCAGTTCTAAGCAGTCCCCAGCTACACTACTGCAATGAGCAATGTAAAAGTCGCACCATCCACACAAGATGGAGCAGCTCGCGTGGTGCCTGCCACCTGCCCGGGGAAGCAGGAGCACTTGACAGTTTGTGACCGTTCTTCTATCTTGTTCTTATTACAGCATCTGTGGAGTGCCACCACCTCGCAAGTGCCCGTTTTAACATGATGAGCTGTACAAACAAAAACAAAAGATGAGACATTAAGAAAGCTTTGGACACTTCCTTCCTCTTTTTAATTAGCAGTGCATTACATATAGCTCTATAGGAGACCCACCAGGCATGAAACTAGAACTACAATGATGCTGACTCCATAATGGGAGTTGATTTCTTTTCTAAATGTGGCAGGACCATTTCTGTCAGTAAATGCTTGGTGAAGCAGGAATAACTGGTAACTAGATTAAAATAAGCCGTTAGAACAGTCTGAAATATAGGAGCAATATATAGTGCCGTCAAAAACATATTTCGTTGCATGTGGCTTCTTTTTACACCTTTTTTTCCCAACATGTTAAAGTAAGGTAAACCCTTGGACAAATATGCTACATTGTGGCTGATGGATAATATAAAGGTTATGTTCATCTGGGGGTGAGTGTAAGGTCAGGCAGAATAACAATTTTCAAGAAGCAATGATGAAGGGAAGATTTCCCCCTCCTTACTATTCATCTGCACAGTTTCTCTGGAAATGAATTAATGGGCTGATTCTTGAAATTGCTATTAATGTCCCAGAAGTTCCAGCCAGTTTCAGAACCCAAAAATTATTCCTTCCAATATTGCCTGCGGGGACAACTGTCACCAAAAGGCACCAAGTACAGCCAGAACTTGGGTGGATTTATATCTAGCCTAGAAACCCAGTCCAAAAAGCTGTGAGGTCCCCTACCCTTTCCATCCACCTTGCAGTAAGGCTATGAAGGTGAAATTTTGGGACCTGACATCACATTATGATAAGGCTCTATTAATCCTACTGTGACATGATAAAGCAAAAGTTTCATCTGCTAAAAACAAAAATAGCTTAGAATCCAACATTTATTGAAATACTATACTTTCAGAAGTTTTAAAACTGTGATTGCTATAAAAACAAATTTACATAGAAAAAGTAGAGATCTAAAGTTCTTTAATGTTATAAACATATTGAGAAGAGCACATTATGCATTTATAATATTAATCTTCCCTGGGAGATGAGGAACTGCTGTGTTAGATAACTTGTTTAGATTTTTCTTGTGAGAAAGAGGAAATCACACATATTATCCACCTCATACCTCCATGAGAGATCAAGAAGCTCAAGCATGACATACAGCTTTGACAAGTAATTCTCAAAAGAGCTTTTAAGAAGCAAATATCATTTCCAAAGTCACAAAGCTATCCCTAGCAATGCTAAAAATTTAAGAGCGAGACTTCTGTTCCTCATGCTTTGTTGGTAGCCTTCCCATGATAATTTCGTTCAGTCTATGACTTGTACCTATTGATGTAGGTCTCCTAAGTGTGAATCTACAGCCCAGATTTCTTCCCTAAGCTCTATTTCATAAGTGGTGCTGCCTGATTTATATATCTACTTAAGTGTCTTATAAGGAGCTCACATTTAGAGAAAAAAGAGAACTATAGACATTCTAGCCCAACCTATTTTTTGCCAAATTCTCCTTTCCCCAAGACTTCTCTATCTACTTCTGGAACATACTTTCTTAGCTAAGGATGATTCCATTGGTTTTAACTTATTGAATGTTTTTGTGTTATACAAGTCATCATACTGCTTTCTACACTATACTTAGTCACATTTTAGTTGAGTCAATACCACACATCAGGCATGGTTTTAGGTTTGCAGGGTTGCATTAGTGAATAAGAGAGACATAGACCATGTCCGCAAAGAGCTCATATTCATCTGGAGAAAACAAATAATAATGCCTAAGTTAATGATTCCATAGGACAATATTAGATTTGTAAGCGCTTTGAAGGAAATGCACTATGTTTTTTAGAGTAATTAAGGATGGAGAGAATGTATATTTTAGCAAGAGTCTCAAGGAAGACCTCTCTAAGGAGGTACCTGAATAATGACCTGAGTGAAGAGAAGGAAGCACCCATTATGAAGATCTAAGGAAGAGCATTCCAAAGAGAAAGAGCAGCAATGACAAGGTACCAAATGGGGAAAAGCATGGTATGTTCTCAGGACAGCAGGATGACCAGTGTGGTTGAACAATTGAGAAGTCAAGGGAAAGGTGTCAGAAATGTGGGAAGATCATGTATAGGGTCTGATATGCCACAGTAAGGAGATGGGACTTGATTCTCATTGCAAGGAAAAGTCTTTGGTATGATCTCATTAACACTTTAGACATTTTCTCAGGCTGCTCTTTAGAGAAAGGACTGGGGAAAAAAGCAAGAGTGGAATCAGGGAAACCAATTATGAAGAGACTGCAGGAGTCTAAGTGATAAAGGATGGAACTAAGACTATACTAACAGCAGTAAACTTGTGGGAAAGTAGCAGGTTAGGGGTATTTCAGCGCAGGGTTGGTTTGACTTGCTAATGGGTAGAATGTCAGCTGTGAGGGAAAAAGGAATTAAGGATTACTCCTAAATTTGTCCTGAGGTTGGTGGTGTTGGTAGATAAAGTCTTGGGGAAAGGAGAATTTGGCAAAAAGATGGGTTGGGCTGGAATGTCTATAGTTCTCTTTTTCTCTGTTAAATGTGAGATCCTTATAAGATACTCAAGTAGAGATATACAGTAAATCAGGCAGCATCATTTATGAAATAGAGCTTAGGAAAAAAATATGGGCTCCAGATTCACACTCAAGAGATCTGAACCAAATTACCATGGAAAGGCTACCAAGAAAGAAGGGGAAAATGTCCCAAATATAGACCTGCAATGAAGAAAACAGAAAAAAAAAAAAGACTGATAAGGACCAACATATGGGTGCGAGAAAAAAGAACCCAAATAAAGACATAGAACCCAAAGAATAAAATGTTTCAAGAAGAAGGGATTGATCAGCTATGTCAAAAGCTACTGAAAGGTTCAATAAATTAAAAGAAATAATTGTCCCTTAAAAAAGTAATATGATGTAGTGGTTAAAACCAAAGTTCCTGGGTTCAAATCTAAGCTACTCCTAGCAGCTGTGTGATTTTGGGCAAGTTACCTAATATCTCTGAGTAGCAGTCTTTTATGTCTAGAACAGATAATCTTCATATGGCTGGTTTGGGAATTAAATGATTTATCATGTATAAAGTCTTTAGAACACTTCCCGACTCATCATCAGCACTCTGTTAGTATTGTTAGCATTTCAACTTAATAAAAATCATTTTAATGGCCTGATAAAGCATGAATGAAGTATGTTTGGTACAGAATAAGATGTAAAACTGTACAATTATAAAAATTTCTTTCATGGAGTTTTTCTGTGAACGAAAGAAGGAAATAGATACCATAAAAGCATGCTTACTTGCTGGAATGATGTGGTAGAAAAATCAGTCAATATCACAGAGAAAAATGGATAATTGAAAAAGAAAGTTCTTGAGAAAGAAAAAGGAATTGAGATTCAGGGCACCAGAGAGGATGGCATTAGATTGATGTGGGGACACAATCCATTTGACTGAAGCAGGTAAGTGTGAGTGAGTGGATCAGGTGGTGAGAAGATGAGGCAGTTTCTTATATGATTTTATCTAGTTTCTCTATGAAATATGAGAGATGTTTCAGAATAAAAAAGAGAACTAGTATATGAAGTAAATATTTCAAAAAGAGGAAAGCAAGTTTACCTATAAAGGGCAGTAGATCATTTGGCAGGAAGTTGGCTGACATACCCTGTGAAGTGCAGATGGCACAGTGGATGGAAGAAGAGGTGGAATACAGGGCAGAATTAAGATAAACATCTCCGTGATATTAGATTATTTGGTATGCTTGGAATTTTTATAGTGATATAGGAAAGCAGATATGTTAATCATAAGGCAATTAATCCTGCAACTCTTTGAATGGAAGCCAGGTTAGAGATAAGATATTATTAGGATTCTTCAGATAGTGAAGCTGTAGGCAGAGTGCTGAGCTGAGACAGTTTCAGAAAGAGTTTGATGGTGGCTAGGGCTCTGTGGTCTTCCCCAGACTATGGCAGCCAGGAGCCACAGTAGGTTCCACCAATCTCTCCCCTGAGAAAAAAAAGGCATAATTTCAGCACCAAGGTCATTTTACCACTTTTTTATAAGGAAGGTTTTATCATACATAGAAAAAGACCCTTAATCTGATTTTTTTCCCAAATGCTAATATCAAAAGTTTGACTTTGACAAGAAAAATAAGAGGATAAAATCAGTGTGGTAGTCATTAGTGCTGTTCACCAAATATTTCTGGTTCTCCCCTTTCTGGGATGTGGTAGTACTATATTTCTCCACCCAATTAAATTTAGATGCAGCGATGTGACTTGTTTAGGCCAATGAGATGGAAGTTAAATAATATGAGTCACTTATGAGAAAAGGGAAAGGATAGCAGTCTGTGTGGACAACTAACCTATGACAAAGGAGGCAAGACTATACAATGGGTTAAAGACAGTCTCTCCAATAAATGGTGTCAGGAAAACTGGACAGACACATGAAAAAATTAACTATAGCATTTTTTATATTACATACAAAAATAAACCTAAAATGGATTAAAAACTTAAGTGCAAGACCTTCAACTATAAAATCCTAGAAGAAAACATAGGCAGTAAATTCTTTGACATCACTCAGCAATATTTTTTGGACATGTCTTTTCAGGCAAGGGAAACAAAAGAAAAGTAAACAAATAGGACTACACCAAACAAAAGTTTTTGCACAGTGAAGGAAACTAGCAACAAAATGAAAAGCCAACTCACTAAATGGGAGAACATATTCACCAATGATATATCTGATAAGGGCTTACTATCCAAAATATATAAGAAACTCTTACAACTTAACACTAAATAAAACCCAAACAATCTGAATAAAAAATGGGCAGAGGACCTAAATAGACACTTCTTCAAAGAAGACATACAGATGGCCAATAGACATGAAAACATGCTCAACATCACTAATCATCAAATAAATGCAAATCAAAACCACAATGACATTTCACCTCACACCCCTAAGAGGGCTATCATCAACAAACAACAAGTGTTGGCAAGCATATAGAGAAAAGGGAATCCTCATGCATTGTGGGTGGGTTTGTAAATTGATGCAGTCACAATACAACAATATGGAGGGTCCTCAAAAAATTCAAAATGTAACTATCATATGACCCAGCAATCCCAGTTCTAGATAGTTCTCTAACAAATCCAAAACACTAATTTGAAAATATATACATACTCCTATATTTATTGCAGCATTATTCACAATAGCCAAGATATTGGAAGCAACCCAAGTGCCCATCTATAGACAAATGGATAAAGAAAGTGTGGTACATTGTACAATGGAATATGACTCAGACATAAAAAGAATGAAATGTTACCTTTGCAACAACCTGGATGGACCTAGAGTTTATTGTGCTAAGTTAAAGTCAGGCAGAAAAAAAAATACCATATGATTTAACTTACATGTGGAATCTAAAAAAATAAATGAAGAAACAAAACAAACAAATTCATAGTTACAGAGATCAAAATGGTGATTGCCAGATGGGATGGGTGCAAAAGGTGAAGGGGTTAAGAAGTACAAATTGGTAGTTACAAAATAGTCACAGGAATGTAGAGTACAGCATAGGAAATATACTCAATAATATAATAACTATGTATGGTGTCAGATGGGTACTAGACTTATTGGGGAATTACTTCGTAAGTGATATAAATGTCTAGTCACTGGGTTGCACACTGAAACTAATATAATATTGTATGTCAATTGTAATTGAAAAATAAATTAAAAATAAAGAGCGAGTGTGTAATTCACCCCATTTCTCGCTACCAGCCAGAGAAACCAATTGTGTTCTTGGTAGTAGAGACTTGATCAAGCTGAGTCCCCACCAAGATGCACCTATGCCTGAGAAATAAACCTTCAATTGTTGTAAGCCTCTAAAATTTGGAGGTTGTTTATTACTGCTCCAAAACTTAAGCATCAGTAGCACTTTCTCCTGAGAGGTTCAGTATATTTTCCTAAATGCATTAGTTGGAGGATAATTCAGTTAAGTATGATATCTCAAAACCTGGATCATTTACCTTAATTAAGTCAATGCAGAATAAATATGGAAAAAACACAACTTGTTTAGATATTTATGTGATTCAAAGGATTGTAATGAATTGTTCCATAGTTGGATAATTACATGGGCTAAGTTCGGCATGTCAGAGCTCTGGTGAAGAAAGTGTGCTTCTTTCTTCTCTGAGAGAATGGAAGTGAAGTGCCCATGTGGTTCAATGAAGAGGAGGATGAGGTAGGTGCTGCACTGGGAAAACAGAACATGGGACTAAATGCTAAGAGATTAATAATAAAGGCAGCAGCAAAAGCAGGCCTGACAGACAGGAGGCTTTTCTGACCTAAACTTTCTTTTCATTGTCTATGAATAAAATACTCAGGCACACAGGTTTTGTTTCCTGGCGAGAAATGTGATTTTATGAAAAATCTCTCTCAGCCTTTGCTGTTCTTATTAGAACTGAAGTTCTAAAGTTTATTGTGGGAGAATGACAAAGGGATAATTAATCTTTTAAAAATAGGATGGGTGGAGGGATAGATGGATAATCTTGTACTTGAAAGAGTTTGAAGGCTTACGTAGGGAGAATATTGACTGTTCAGTATTACTTGATATCTGCTGGTAGATATGGCTTAAAACAGGGAAATGAATCTTCTAGCAGAATTTAGTCCACCTAAGCATAGCATGTATATAAATATATATAGTTTTCTCATTTGTCTGATGTACTTCTTATAACCAAATCCTTGTGGACAAAGACTAATTTTTCATGTAAACAGCTCAGTATGTGGTATATGTTTACTAGATGGTAAACCAATAATTTAAGAAGGTAAAACTAATGCCTGTGGTTTTATTTTAAAAGGTTAATGAGACTGTAAGAAATTCAAGCAGTTACTGGAATTCTCTACACAGATTCAGACAGAGCTTATGCTAAACTAACCTAATCAAATATTAGGGTTTTCCAAATTAACAAAACAGGCTTTGAAGACAATCAGTTAGCATCATAACAAAATGATGCAAGACCCCCTGGAGAAGATTTAAATGAAAAAAGAATAATTAAAAAAAAACTGATTTCAGAGAGATAGAAACATCAATGATGAGAATCATTGATTGGCTGCCTCCTGTATGCCCGCTACTGGGGACAGAGCCCGAAACCTGGGCATGTGCCCTGACCAGGAATCGAATTGTGACCTCCTGGTTCATGGGTCAATGTTCAACCACTGAGCAACCCCAGTTGGGCACAAATTTTTATTTTTTATGTAAGAATTCTGAAGTTAAAAACAAAAAGAAACACAACCCACCTGGTTGCTAGTCTGCAATTTTCCCCTGTCTGGATGTGATGCATAAACACAAAGTTGCCTCCTCCAATTTTGTGAGGTGGCACTAGAGACACATCAGTTTAATTCTTATAAAAATAAGAATACCAAGTCTTACCCAGCTCTAATTGTGTCTTCCAAGCTTATTACCTTATGTCTTATTTCAACAATAGGACCGTTAGTCGTATAATGGCCCAGAAACATGGCCTTAAGAGACTGCCACTTAAATCATATCTTAAGATTCCTAAATGTTTGGCAAAGGTATATTCTGGCATGAAGTCCTATAAGGCATTTTTTTCCCAAATGCCTTTTTTACCCATTGAAAGGCACCTCTTCATAAGGGGGCAAAATGAATTAAATAGCATTTTATTTGTAAGCATGCAGAGATTTTTAAGCATTATATACATACATAGTTATATGTGTAATTTATATTTACATATGTGTTAATATGTTCACATTTTATTCATCACTTGTGAAACAACTATAAATGCATAGCTATGAAAAATTAGCTCACAACAGAGTAATAGTTATGTAAATCATTCACCTGGAGTAGATATTGCTGGCCTTAGGGTTAATAAGAGCACAAAGCTTTGCATATCACATTCTATATGTAAGAATAATTCATTCACTCTGGAAACAATTTATAGAATAATGGTAATTGCTAACATTTACTGGATTTTAACTGTATGCCAAGCGTTATTCTATTTTATCATCACAGCAACCATTAAAGGGGAAGCTATAATTATCCCCAATTTATGGTTGCAGAAACTGAACCGCAGAAAGGTTACGGAGCTTGCCCAAGGTAATGTAACTAGTAAGGGACAAAACCAGAGAGGAGAGTCCAAGCAGTTTGCTTTCAGAATCCATGACCTTGACCACTGTTCTCTGGTGGCTTTTCTATAGAGCTTCACATGTGCTACAGAGGACAGATCCAGGTGATGTGGAGAAATGCAGGGAAGGTATCCCTGTCCCCACATGCAACACTTGGTAACCTTGAAAGGGCATGGGCTCTGGAGCTGAAATACCTCAGTTCCCACCTATTTTCACCTATACTTTACTGAGCAAAGCCTTGAACAAGCCATTCACCTTCAAGGAACTTGTTTGTTCATGTCTAAAATGGCTCCATGAGCCCTTATGAAGACTAAATCAAACTATGTACATGATAAAACTACTTTTCAACTCTTTAGCAACTGAAATGTTAATTATCTTAATTTTTACTTTTTAAAGTAATCAATAAATATCAAAACAATGCAGCATATATAAACTACAAAGACAGTTGTGAGGGAAAGTTACCTACATTTTATAAAAGTTCTAATTTCATATTACAAAAAAGTCTATATATACTTGTGTTGACATAAGATACATGTAAAAAATTGAATCTGATACTTAAGCTACAGAGAGAGTAAATTTAGCATTAAGTTGTGAATTTGTACCTATCTAGTTTCCTCTCCACTGAATTTCAGTTCTTATTTGTATTCTGATTTGTCTCATTGATTCTGAAATTTTGTTTGTCTCCATACACTCCTATTTAATAGTTTTACCCAGCTTGAATAGCTCCCCAGAGAGTCTGCATTATACCTTCTTCTACACAGGAATAAAGTATCACCTACTCGCACCAAAATAAGCATGTAAAATGCAAGCGGCTTAGTGGATTGAGGTTGCTGTAAATCACTTTGAATGGAAAAATGTGCTGAAACAGAAACTTTTTGAGACAGCTAATTTCTCACTTTAATTCATTAGAAGGAGAAAACAAGGCACATTTTTAGACTTCCTGGTGAAGCAATCTAATTAAAGGAAATAATCACTTACATAGCTCAATGAAATTTCAAAAATTTGCATAATTTATGAAGTCAGCATGATTGGGCAGGAAATAGCCAAGTGCCAGTGACATTTTTGCAAAGCCTGTTTTCTGAAATGTCTCCAATTTTATGGGGAAGAATAAAATTATTAGGGAAAGACAGATTGGCACTAAAGAATAACCCTAATTAACAGTACAGTCTCTCTTAACAAAAGCAAACTCTCAACCAGATGATGTCCTCAGTCTATTTTAAGAGAAAGGTGGGACAGAAGAGTCACTCTAAAAGTTTAGATTCATTTGCCCTCAGTTTAAACATGAACATCTCGTACCTCCTTTGTTTTCAAATGAGAACTGACACTGAGGAAGGCAACAGTGGTCTCTTTAAAAACTGCCCAGCAACTTTTGCTTGGGAAGCCTGATCTGAAAAAGAGGAGCTAGACCAATCAAATCCATCCCTCTGGAAATGTGGACTAGAAGTCAGAAATAGCCACAGGGAAATGGGCATTTGAGCAGATGACCCATGGAGAATGCTGTGCACCTCATGGTGATGAGAGATGCACTCAGAGGAAGCAAACAGGAGAGGTGCAGAGAGAGGTAACAGACAAGACAGTAGGTAGTTCCTTCGGCTGCCTTGGCATCTGCTCTTGGCGAGGTCTTCCTGAAATTTTCCCTACAATCGTTTTAAATGAGCCCTTTCCCACCCCCCCCCCCCCTCTTAGATAACCCAGTGATGTCTCTGTTTGACCCCAAAAATGTGCTGCCTAGGATATTTAAGTTTTTGTAATTAAAGTTATAATGAACAATAGCTAATTATTAGCAGAGGGATTCTTTGCCCTTATTTTTAAGAACAAGAGACAAGTTTCTACCTTCAAAGTACCCAGGAAATACACAAACCAGCAGCCACACTTTCTCCTTTAACCTCCTAGTGGAAATTGACATTTCAAATGATGATCCAAAGGCCATCTCAAATTACTGTGAATGTTTCTAATGTCAAAGGCTAACAGCAGATGTCCTGCTTAATCCCAAATTACACATGCACACAAAATGTGAAGAATCAGAATATCCCCGCTTCCGATACACTGTAGGAGTCACAGTGCTCTTTAATGATTAATAAATTTCCTTTAAGTGATTCTAGGAAGGAGGGCAGTACAGCCCAAGTGCTTATTGAGAAAAATGACAGTGAGTAGAAAGAGCACTTAAAAAAAAGATGGGATATTTGGGCCTAGTACATAGTTCTCTGTCCCTAAAGAGTGTAATCTTGAGTAAGTCATTTGGATTTCTGGGTCTTTTTCCTCATTTGAAAAATATCAGTCTATTTATAGAGTGAATTTAAAGATTCCTTCTACTTTTAAAATTCTATGAGTTTATGAAGTGATTAAGTTTCATTAAATGGGTACTATAAAGTAGACCTATCAGAAAATGAAAGTCAAAGTAAAACAGATTTTTTTTAATCACTTCAGACTTACATAAATTAACTTCATTAAGTCACTGCACCAAATGAAAAACTGCGAATGGAGTTTATATTTTTGGATATATTTCTTATATGTATGAAGTCATGAATCTTAACTACACAGCATAACATTCACTGTAAAGTCAATCTACATCCTCATAATCCTCATATTCTTTTATGTACAAAACAGTTTAATTACTGTTGATTCCATGAGACAAATCAAGTACCAAAGGTATCCTAGCACAGTGGTTTGGGAGAGGATTCTGAAGCCAAGATAGGTTAGGTTCAAGTCCCAGCTTTACAAGAGAGTGCCTACCTACTCATTAAGTCTCCTTTATCTTTCCTCCTGGGCATACAACTAGACTATGGGCAGAAGTACATTATACTTCCTTAAAAACCTACTCCATCACCCACTCTCTCCTCCCCTTTAAGTTACATGTCAGTGCCAAAGGTGACCTTGAAGAGCCACAATCATCCTGAATGACTGTGTAGAGGAGAGATCCATCCCCTGACATTAAATGGCTTCATATATACCAGAAGTAAACAGGCTATGTTAGGTCAATGAGATTTAGAAGTATATCTGTTATAATAGCAAGTATTAACTAATACACAATAAGATTCCTATCAATGGGCCTAGGAAGGAGTCAGGTATAGTCCAAGTGCTTCTTAAGGAAACTATTCAGTGTTATAGTCTGAGTGTTTGTGTCTCCCCATTATTCATGATGGAAACCAAGTGCCCACGGTGATGGTATTAAAGGTAGGATCTTGGGGAGGTAATTGGGTTAGTGTCCTTATAAAAGAGGCCCCCAAGGAGAGGCTCACCCCTTCTGCAATGTGAGGACACAACATGAAGTCTGAAGCCCAGAAGAGGGCCCTCACTTGTACCATGCTGGCACTCTGATCTTGAACTTCAAGTCCCCAGAACTGAGAAACAAACTTCCTTTGTTAATAGGCCACCCAGTCTTTGGTATTTTGTGATGGCAGCTTGAATGGACTAAGGCATTCAAAGAACAAAAAATATGTAATTTGAAAAATATATATATTTTGCCTCTCTTATGCTTCAGCTTCACATCAGTAAAATAGGAATTATAATACCTATCATAAAGGGATGAAAGGATCAATTGATTCAGCACTTATAATGATGCTTATATTTGATAAACAGAGTAAATGTTAGCCATACCTCTTATTATGGAGTCTAAGAAAACCTTACTTACACCCTTGAATCCATTTATATAATGCAGACATCTAAGAGAGAATCATTGACTTTTAGAGAATTTAAAAATAATAAAGTCAAATTTTGCCACTTTACAAAAATGAAATTGTTAGAAAACATCTAGTATACTCACTAGTTCAAAATCACAGGCTTAAGAGTGGGGAGATCCATAATTAGAATTCAGCTCTCTTAACTCCCAGTTCAATGTCAATTCCATCACCTACCCCACATCTCTTTGCTCACCAAATTCCTCTCATTTTGCTTCCTGTTTACTTAATTTCCCTCCCTCATTTGCAACTTTACCTCTAATGACTTAACTTGGGCATCCTTAGCATCTTTTCATAGCATAACCGTAAGGGATCTCTGATGGGTCTCCCTCCTTGTTAGCTTATTCTCCTGCACACATATAAACACTCACATTCTACCATGGTAGATCTTTCTAAAATTAAGCCCAGGGTATAAAACCATGCCTGGCTCATAATTATTCATAGAATAAATTTAAATTCTTGGGTATGCCCAAGCATCCTTCCATCAGCCCATTTCTGACTATTGCAGTCTCCCTTTCCTGTGTGCTCTGTTGTACCCTACACTTGAGTCATAGAAACAATTTTTAGAACCTTATGTCTTTGCTCAGGCCACCTCTCTCTCTTTCCTGAGTCCTTGCCCCACTTCTTAGCCCCCAGGAAACACTTACCCCACCTTTCAATTTGAAAACATCGCAACACCTACTCTATGAAGCTGCTAATCAAATCCTCGGGTAGACTGGACCAGCCTTCTCTCCTCTGATTAATGTTTTCTTAGTTTTTTTCTGAAACACCTGTAAGTTTTCTATATTTACTCTTTATTTCTCTCTATTAAATTGTAAGGCTCAGCTTCATGATTATTCATCTCTGATTCCCCAGCTTGAAGCACAGTTTGAGAACCATAATAGAAAAAATCAATATGTTTGATGAATAAATGAATAAATAAATGGTTTACTACAGAGTTCTCAAAAAAATAGTAATAATTTTTCAAGTCCAGGCTTAGATTAATACACTCAGTGAGCCCTGAATTGGGAAATCAGAAGCCCTAGGTTCTATTTAAACAAAGGGACTATTTAAACTTCAATAAATCGGTTAATCTCCCTAAGTCACAAGTCATCATCTCTAAAATAAAGTGACCATCACAAAAGCAGTGTGACATTGTATCCCCACCCAGAAGATCTTGATTTTGGTTCCAAATTGGTCAGGAAAATTCTTTGAAAAATTATTTTATTTATTTGGATTTTAGTTTCCGCAGCTACATTAGAAGGGTCTCTAAGTTTCTCTTCTGCTCCAAAAACGTATTATATGGTTGCTATGCAGAAATCTAGATCAATAGAGGCACTAGGGTCATTTGTCTTTGGGAAATAATTATCCCCTGTGGAAAGGATGAACTTCTATTTCCCATATCTAATTTTGCATATTCATAATTCCATGGTTTTCTGTGTACTAAGGAGTTTTCTACATCTGATGTACCCTTTGAAACTAGCAAGACATCTATAAACAGAATAAATCAGTATTATTCAAGAATGAATGAAATAACTGCCTTTCAACAAAATTTTTCTAGCACATGGAAAGTTTGCTTCATACCCCATGATTGACATCAAAAGCAAATTTAGGTTATCCTTCCTCTACTTCAGCAATTTCAGTATGGAATATCCAGGTTCTGAGTGTAACTCTAGATCAAAAGCTTATAAATCGTTAAGTCAAATTACTAAGAAGACTAAAGGAAGCTTTTTTAGTTCTTAGAAGAAAGATGCTAGTAGCTCTTTGAGAAATTATATTTTGCACTGCCTATTCATGGGGTAAGGATTTTATACTGTCATATCAATTAAGATTTTTTGTTGTTGACAGCTTCTGAAAATGTCCTCTTTACAAATAACTTGATAATTCATTCATGAAGTGAAAATAGAAAAGAAGCGAAGTGTAGTAGAAAGATCATTGGTTCCCGCCCCTTTGGGAAATGTGTCCTCCTTTTCATTCTACTGTTAACTAACCATGAGATCTCTTCATTCATATATTGAAGATCTATCTATCATTGAGTAAGTACCAGGTAAAGGGACCAAAATTCTGCCACCCTGAAGCTGCTTTGGGGGTCATTGACTTTAAGTTGTTTATTAAGAAACAAAAAAACTCAGAAAGAAGCTTTGACCCTCCAACCTTCTCTGACCAAAAGATTCAGACAGAAAAACCTGCTTCAGGAAGGCAATCTTAGGATGTTGCTTAGCCTAATTTGAATAAGTATGACAAGTAAGAGGGCTCCAGGCAGAAAGATGCCTGCTAACTAGATTTCCCCTGCGTTCCATTGTTTCTGAGTGGCCTCGCCAGGATTTGCCTGCCAAGTGTGTTCTGCTCTTCCTCAACTACCTGTATATTGCCCATTTTCTCCAAAAAAAAAAAAAAAAGTCATATACCCAATGTTGCCTCATGGAATGATCATGTCTATGTGAATTCCCCATGTGCATGTATTAAACTTTGATTTTTCTCCTGCTAATCTTCTCTCTGTTGCTTTGGAAATTGGTTAAGCCAGAAGAACTTAGAAGGTGGGAGGAAAAGCATTAATATATTTTAGCCCCCGAATAGGCCTCGTGCTATCTCCTGAGAAGATAAAGCCCAGGGAATGACCACCCTGCTTTCAAGGAGCTTAAAGGCAGTAGAGGAAGGGAGCCATGTACACAAAGAGAAAAGGTGATATAGGAGCCGTGATGGAAATAGCCACCGAGTATGCTAAGACTTAAAAACCAAACAAAACAAAAAGTCATTTCCACTCAGGGGCAGTACAAGAAGAGGATCAGGAAAGAATTCAAAAAGAACATGATGCATAATCTGAATTTTGCAAGACGCCTGAAGGCTGGCCAAGTCACCCTCGCAGCGTTGGCCTTACTTCGTTTCATTATCTGTCTAGGTGATCTCTAAACTCCCCTCTGGCTCTAAATTGTCATCTTTAATAACAATATAGAAAGTTATATGTTTCTGTTTTGTTTACATATGTATATATTTAACCATAGTATGTACATTATCCAAAATCCTCTATTAAATATTTCTAATATAAAGCTTTCTAAAGTACTTATTTTGCTTCTTTAAACAGTAGCTCCTAATTTCCACTTAACTTTTAGCTATTAACCTTGGGCATGATGATAAGCATCCAGTCCTAGAGTACGTTGGCAGTGTAACTTTATGCAGATGAACAAAAAAAATCAAGATATAGTGTGACATGTAGTGAGTGGTAAGTGGATCCCGAATAAATTATATCCCAGGAATTTACTTTCTTATAAAAGTCCCTGGTGTTTCTTTGTTCTTTTGGTAATTTGCCTTTTTCTATTGAAAGTGAAGTGAGCATGCACACTAACATGCCCTCCTGGGCAGCATAAAATGGACACGATCCAGCCAATCTAATGAATGAATCAAAGGCTAAAGCAGCCTCTGGTGGGAGGCAGCAGAGGGACTGGTGGTTACAACAAATCAAACAGAAGTTGGCTTTTACACTGCTGTTGAGCAAGTTACTTACACCTAAGCAAGTTACTTACACCTAAGCAAGTTACTTACACCTAAGCTTCAGTTCCCTCATCTGTGAAACAAGAATGATAAACCACCCAGCTAATGTGGATCAGTGGTTGAGTGTTGACCCATGAACCAAAGGTCACTGTGGATTACCAGTCGGGAGCACATGCCCTGGCTTTGGGCTCAACCCCCAGTAAGGGGCGTGCAGAAGGCAGCCAATCCATGATGTTTCTCATTGATGTTTCTATCTTTCTCTCCCTCCCCCTTTCTCTCTCTCTAAAATTAATAAAGACAAATTTAAAAAAAAGAATGGTAAACCTATTTTATTTTATTGTTGAAGATTAAGAGAAAGCTGGAAAAGCTCTCAGCACTATATCCAGCATGTAGATCGTGCTCAGTGATTATTGGCATTGTTGTTATCATCATTGTTACAAATCCAGGGACTCTTATTATCTTTGTTAAACGTTCTACAAAATGTGAGGCATGACAGATGGCAATGGTTTTCAGTGAAAGTAACTTATGGATCTAGTCCTCAGAAAGTTACCTTCTTATCTAGGAGTCAGTAGGTAACAAAGTTGCATCGAAGGTGAGAACACAAATTCTAGAGCCAGTCTACTTGGATTCCAATTCCAGCCCTACCTCTTACTTGTTGCCTAACCTTTGGTAAGTTCCTTAAGCAGACTCCATCTTAGTTTCCTCATCTGTAAAAATAGGAAAATTCAATAGTACCTGCCTCATAGCATTGTTGTAAGGATTTAATTTATATCCTATATAATAAAAGCATAATATGCAAATCAACTGAATGGCGGAACAACTGGTCACTATGACACGGCTCATGGCTGGCGAGCCCAGCAGTGGTGGCAGGAGCCTCTCCCACCTCCGCTGCAGGCAGGCCATAGGAGTGAGGGGTCCTGGACTGCGAGAACCCTGGACTGTGAGATGGACAGTCTCCGAGGGGTCCCGGACTGCGAGAGGGCACAGGCCGGGCTGAGGGAACACCCCCACTCTCCAGTGCACGAATCTCGTGCACTGGGCCTCTAGTATATATATAATCACTTGCAAAGGTATCTGGTCACAACAAGGATTCTGTAAATGTTTGCTAGTGGTAGGAATAGCACTTTATGTAGCACCGATGGAGATGTAGGAGGTAGTGTCATCAAGATGGGCTTAATGGTGACTTCTTACTTCGGTGGTAAAAGCATTCTCAGAAGGCCCTCCTGAGGGAAAGGACAACTGAGAACTCATTCTCCAGGGTGACAGGCCCAGATGAGAAAGCTGACCCGCTGTGCATGACCTTGTTCATATCATTTCACTCCAAAGTCTCAGGTGGCTCGGTCCTAAAATGGGATAGCAGTATCCACCTAAAACTGTGGTGAGGATGAAATGGGATCCCAAATGTAAAGTGGCTGATCACCTCTATACTTTTAATAATTTTTTAAAGGCTCAACCTAAGGGTTAACTAAATTTGAGCCCTCACCTTGACCACTGCCCTATACTGTCTCTTTAGCCTAAGGGGCGGGAAAGCTATTCAAAAATACCCTGTTAAACTATTCTGCCACCAAACTCTGACTCCTGAACCTTTGTACCTCATTATATCCACTCCCTAGTTCTGAACTGGTGTCTCCCCTCGCATTCTTAGCAAGAGTCCCAAAGACTCCATGTGAACATGTACTGACAGACACTTGCCACCATTCTTGACTTTGCCTTTCAAATACAACCCTGTGCCTCCCTGACACTCTAGCTCTCATTTTTATTCCCTCTCATAGGTCACTTCAATCATTCAGTCATTTAACATGTATTATACACGTAAGACATATAAACACAGAAAAAGCAAAGTTCCTGCCTTCGTAGAGAAGATAAAAAAAGAAAAATCATTTTACCAGTTACACCCTGCTTACAGGGACTGATAGCTTGCTTTAAAATGTGATCTGTTAAAAAAGGGGGGGGAGGGTATGTTTCCAAAGCTTCGGCTGATCTTTCTATAAATAAAAGGTCAACAACACATCTCTGTTTTCTGAAAACACAGCAAGGAGCCCCACTGGAGAATGAACCAGGCTTAGCATCACAGTGTAAAGCTCTGTGCCCTGTGTTCACTGTGGGCTGGAACCATTGCTCATTATGTTGCACTTAAGGCAACATTTTTCTTCTTAAATTATGCTTAAAAGGTAGTCAGCGTGAGAACTACATTTTTTCTTGGAGTTAGTAGTGTGGTAACAATTGTGTGGCAGCGGGAGAGAGAGAGAGAGAGAGAGAGAGAGAGAGAGAGAGAGAGAGAGAGAGAGAGAGAATAGGAATGACAGGGTTTAATCTAATAATTACATATCTGATAACTAAGTAGAATAAGGAGGTATATCTTCACTGCACACTGGTAGAGGACCTCAGAAGAGATTATAAACTTGGAGTGACAAAGCTCATGTCCATATAATTTATTATGCAGATCAGGACCTATCTGAGAGTAAAGGGTTTGCTATTAATGACTATGCTGCAGTAATGGGTGTTAACTGGGTGGATGCAAAGTGGGACATATCATTACACCAATGCTCAGCCTGAACTGGTCTGCTGAAGTCTGCTCTTACTATGGTCTTATTCTAGCCTAACTACCCAGGCTTTTGAAAATATGCTGCTATGAATTATTATGAACTAACCTGGTGGGGAGAAAGGGAAACTAAAATCCTAGAGGAGACTAAAATCAATGGGTAAGCAACAGATTTTCCTACGTGGCGATACGGATTTCGCACTCTGCAAAACCAGTGGCCTTCTCTTTCTCTGAAAAGCCTGTACAGGATATGGTGGGCTAGAGGCTGGACCAGGGACAGTGTAGGTGCTTTTCTCTCACTCTCAGAAGGCAATGCTACTGCATCGATGGCGTCTTTGTCCTGGATCTGTTCTTTTCCTCTGTTTTGTGACAATAAATATTAATCCTCGCTATAATACCATCTCTATCAATGAAGGAGATGCAGCCCAAATTACATTGATTTTGGGCAAACCTCCATAACCAGGGGCATAAATAATATTGTGCTTAGAGGAGTGTTGAGGACATCAGATAAGGAGTGTTACAATATGAAAAATCATTAAATGAATGGACAATGTCAAATATCCCAGAACAACATGTACATAATTCCAAGCCCTGGGGCATATGGAAGAGATGGCAGAGATCAGATTACATTAGAGAGAGAGGCACTGAAAGAGAATAACTGCCAGCAAGCCTACCTGTGCTAGGGAACGTGCCACAGACAGAAGAAACGGATAATGCAGGGACATCAGACCAACCTCAGCCAAATCCAGAAGAACTAGAAACATCCATATAATGTTTTCAAGGAACTGCAGAGCTTTCAGGCGGGGTTAGGACGGGAATGAGTGTGGAACGTGAATAACCAAGAGGGCCTTCATGCTCTCAGTTTGACTAGACTTGAGACAGGCTTTTTCCAGACTATAGGCCCCTGATCTACCTTTTCCTATAGCATTTACTTTAGAAATGTTGTGATCCTAAATTCTTTCTTTTCTGGGCTGAGATGTAAATCTTTTCCCAGTCTCTTGCCTGTTTTACAACCCAGGAATGTCTTTCTCAAGCACCCTAAAGCCATAGAAATGTAATTATCAAAGAAGCTTGTCTTCCAGTCTCTGCGAGAGGGGTGGAGCCTAACATTGCTATGCACCAATCAGCAAACACGATGGCTTACAGTGACCAATCTCCTGTCCTCCAGGGCCTCTGCACCAAGCCCAGTGTTGGGAGATCCTCCTGCCTTTTATTTCAGTGGAGCTGAAATCTCTCTCCCCCTTTGCAATAGTCTTCAATAAAGTCTTCCTTGCCATTTTTAACAAGTGTCCAGTAAATTTCTTCTAGAGCATCTGCTCAACACATCCTAAGTTCTAAATTAAATTTGCCCGAC
Source organism: Cnephaeus nilssonii (assembly GCF_951640355.1). Lineage (NCBI taxonomy): Eukaryota > Metazoa > Chordata > Mammalia > Chiroptera > Vespertilionidae > Cnephaeus > Cnephaeus nilssonii. Next base: position 57,891,948 of record NC_137077.1, read on the forward strand.
TACGGCCACCGTGAGTTCAGACGCTCCAAAGGGCCTCCTCCTACCTCATTCGCCAAAAATGATCTTCTCACCAGCCTGCAGGGAACCGTTTTTCTAACAAGGAGTCAGCCTCTCCTCTGCAATCAGGGATAAAGGTGGATTCAGGTAATGCTTCAGTGGGGAAGCATTTCAGGGTGCAATCAGTCAATCAACAGGTATAAATGGGTCATGATCAGAGCCTTTCCTATTTGGATTGAGGAGCAGGAAGCATGAGAAGAATAGAAGGACAAAGAGGGGATGTGGAGAAGAAAAAAGGCAGAAAAATGAGGGTGAAGACAAACTTCACAGGATTTACAGCTTTGCCTAGAGAGCCTGCCTCATCTACCTCCAACAGGGCTGGCATCAAAAGAAGCTGGGGGCTGAGGTGTTTTTGTCATGCAGCTGCACACACAAGCCACACTTGGCTTGATTAATGAAGATGTTAAAGGTTTGTTTTATTAAACACTTCTGACTTCTTATAAAGTAGCTTAGATTTTTAGAATATTACCATACTTGAAATCTAACATTATTTTTCTACTTTTCTTTCTATGGCATGCATCATATGAATGTGTGCATGGATGCATGAGTGTTAGTGTGTGTGTGTGTGTGTGTGTGTGTGTGTGTGAGAGAGAGAGAGAGAGAGAGAGAGAGAGAGAGAGAGAGAGAGAGAATAATAGCCTCAGGCAAAGCAAAAATTCCCAATTCTTCTCCATGCTATTTTGAAAGAAAAACAACAAAAACCTAGCCCTCAGTGATATGAATGTTAGAAATGAATCATAGATATATATCTTAATGTCATTAATGAGTCTTATAGTAGACACAACTATATATTGCTACAAAAAATAGATTGTATTAAATAACCTACAACCAACACAATAATTGTACTAAAATAGCAATAATTCCAATTAAAATCATGAAGAGCAGCAATGTTTCTTTTTGTTAGGGATAGTTGCTAATAAAAGAAGTAAAAATACAAATTTAAAAAATGCCATGCCATTAGCCAACCAATAAAACTCACAAAACTATTCTACATGTTTGGAGTTTTTCTCTTACATCCTAAATGGGGGTCCCCCTTAGGAAACAGTAGGTTTAGGGCTAGGAGAGATTGGTGTGAAAAAGTCTCTATTTCCATGTAAATATTTGAGCCCACAGGTATAATCTTAAATACTAGCCCTAAAAAAAATAAGCTTGCAAATATTTATTCATTTTTTGTTGTTGTTGTTATTTAATAAGGTTTCAAGCTCCTCTGTAATTCAAGGACTGTTTAGAAGAGTTTCTAACTAAAGTTGACATCTTATGTAATGTAGTATTTATGAGCTTAGGTGAAGCAAATATATTTATTTCCTATTTATTTATGCTATCTAGCAAAGACTTGAAATCTGAATCCCCAAAGAGCTCTTTAATTTCCTAACTAGAGGCCCGATGCACGAAATTTGTGCAAGAGTAGACCTTCCTTTCCCCAGCTACTGACACCGGCTTCCCTCTGGCACCTGGGACCCGGGCTTCCCTTGCGGCCCCGGCTTCATCCGGAAGGACATCCAGTCTAATTAGCATATTATGCTTTTGTTATTATAGATTATGAAGAGCATAGTTGACATTTATAATTTTTTTCCAGGAGATTCCAGAATTTAATCTTAAAGCTTGAGGAAAATATTTATTCTTGGGGAGTTTATGTTAAAATACTTTACATATTTAGTTTTCAACATACTTTTACATCAAAGGGTCAATAAGTTGTTTGAAAACTACTTACATAAAACACTGCTCACAGACCATTAACTATCTGATGGACAGCCCAAGGCTAGGAAGTCTGAAATGCTGGGAGGCCACAGAAGATCAATCAGAAATATGAAAACAAGGCTATAAAAGGAGATCATAAGAAATGCAGAAATTAGTATTCATTTTGCATAGAATTGTTGTTTAATGCCTCCCTATTTTGCTTAAGACAAATTCATGTGACTAGGCTTTGATTTCACATGTCTAACCACATGTGACAGAATCAAGCTCATTTCTGGTAAGAAAATTAAGAGCTTGTGACAACTTCCCTTTTGCTCACCAATATAATTAGACAGTTATCAAACTCTATTGTAAGAATTGGTTTCCTCTTGAATTGAAATCCTCCGAGACAAGGATTTCTTAAACTTGGCTCAGAGTATGTATTCAATAAACGTTTATTGAATTAAAATTAATAAACACTAAGGATATGTCACACAGGAAGCTAACAGAATAGTCTTCACTTCCATTCCCAGACATATTCCTTACTCCATTAGTAGAAAATTAGTTCAGAAAAGGGAAGCAGGCAAGAGGATCTGCTCTTTCAAGTAGTAAAGCAATACTTTTAAATTACTTTAAATTAAATTTATTGGGATTCTTGAGTTCCAAGACAAAATCAACAACAAGACAGTACTAAAAACTGCAGAATTCAGTACCCTATATTGACATTCTTAAAAAGAAAATTCAGTGTCACTAAGGAAGGAAAGAAGTATGTCCTTTAAATATTCATGTAGCTTAATGTTTCATTTCAAGGCTTTTACTAATAGTTCTTTAAGCCAGAGGAGGTTAATATACTGGTATTTTTATTTAAGTAACCAAGACAATCAACTTTAGATTATGTATAAGTGGAAAATTAAATGGAAGTCAAAGGCATAAAAACAGCACAACTACTTTATGAAAATAATATACTTTTGTCATCAAGTTTGTTTGGGTGACTGGCCGTGCTTTCTCCTGTGAGACTGAGGCCCTCACTGGAAAAGGGAGGAGAGAAGGGAAGGTCAGAATCTAATTCTTTTGGATAGTTTGGAAATAAGCTCACCCTCTACAGAAAAAAAAAAAGATAGAAAGGGGAAGAGAGGAAAGGATGTAAGGAGTAAAAGACTGTTTTAGTTCAGGCTGCTATAACAAAAATATGATAGATTGGACTTAAGCAACAAACATGTATTTCTCATAGCTTTGGAGGCTGGGAAGTTCAAGATCAAGGCACTGTCATATCTGGTATCTGGTGAAAGCTTTCTTCCTGGCTTAGAGACAACTAGCTACCTTCTAACGGTATCCTCCCATGCACATAAAGTAATGAAAGTACACATTACTTTTATATTCTTATAAGAATCCTGTAAGTTAGATGTTTTTCTTTTCAGTTTACAGAGAAGTAATGGCTCCAAGAGAAAACTAAATTTCTACAAAGAGCTAATAAGTGGCTGAACTAACACTAGAACTCAGCTTTGTCTATTTCAGAGTGTGAGCACTTCGTACTGAGTAACATGAAGTATCTTTCAGAAATACCTAATTAAAATTATTTTGCTCCACATTTAAAAAAAAGTGTGTACCTAGGATCATTATAGCAAAAACTGCCAAGCACTTCAAGAGAAGGGATATAAAAGAAGCCCCCTCAGAAAAATGTGAGGCATGATTCATCTCATGATTCATGTGCAAGTCATGTCTAAGGTCAGAGGTGAGAAAAACCAACTCTTGCTTTTATTAACTTCATGGGTCTAATCCACAGATTGGGAAGAGAATTTATTGAAGTCCAGTACAGGGAGACAAAATATTTTAGAGATAAATTTTAGTGTTTAAGAATTTTTATCATAAGACAACAAAGTTAGGTGAATGTTCATCACTAATTATAATTAAACTAAATGAGAAGTTCAACATGACTTAATATCTCCCTCCCATTTAAAAAAATTATTTCAAATTTATGTCACATAAAAGAAAGCTTTATATATTTAGTCTTCCTCATTTTAAAATATTATCTTTCCTTTTTAAAGTTCATTTTCTGACTCTTAAGGAAGGAATTATAGGAAACAAAGATTTCATCACCATTTACTATAGTGTAGTTTTTCCATGAAACCAGATTATTTCTATTTATTGACAAAGAAATAACTGTACATATGAAAAGTGCACCCCTTGTACCTTTTTGCAGTGCATGCAGTACCAATCATGCCTTGAACTCTCTGTAAAGATTTAGAGTATAATGTCTCTGCACTTTTAGTATGAGTACATTGGTATTATATTGTTTGTTGGCTCTAACATATTGACTCAGGTACAGTTTCATGGTTTCTCCAAAGGAAACTAATTTCCAATCTAAAAATAGTTTAATCTTAGTTTAATCACACACAAAATGAAGTATTAAATTTAAAAAATATGGAGGAGAAATCCAGATGTCTGACTGACTCCCTAAATCATGGTGACAGAGTTGTGAGTTAGGGGGGAAAAAAGCAGCTTGAGTTAAGAGAACAATTTACCAGAGAGGAGAAACAATACAGAGCAAGAACTTGTGTATTCAGTTAGAGTACTGATCAGCACACGCTTATGAGGAAACTACCTGAGGCAAGGGAAAGAAACAACCCAAAAGGATTACAGAAACATGAGCTAGAGATCACCCAAGACTGTGAATAGTGCAGACAAAAAAAAAAAACAACCCTTATAAGTCACAAGGCCCCTACATAGCATACTCAGAAGAGTCTTGCCTCAGTAGTAGGGGATAATTGGTTCTATGTTAAATGCTGCTCTGGTCCTGCCTTACTAATCTTAAAAGCAACACCCAGAGTGCATAAAACTATTCCCAAGTAACTTAATTGTGTACCAGAACAAAGCTTAATAATATTTATATTAATTTTTAAAAATCCAACAACTAAAAGAGTGAAATAGACAGACTTTCAGCCAGTCAAAAATTATCAAACGTGAAGAAGTAGGAAAACATGCACTATAATAAAAATAAATACAACAAAATAATTGAAACTGACCCAGAATTGACCCAAATGTTAAAATTAGCAGACAAACATTAAATCAGCTATTGTATCTATATTCCATATGTTCAAGAGGTTGGGGAAGAGAGAATAAACATGTACATCTTAAGTAGAGAAAAGGAAAATATAAAAATAATTCAAATTGAATGCTGACATATGAAAACAACAACATCTAAGATGAAACAATACACTGGACAGGATTAATGATGATTTAGACATTGTAGAAAAACATTAGTAAATATGAAGATATAATAATTTTAAATACCCAAAAGAAAACAGAGGGAAACAACTAAAAAATAAACAGAGGATAAGAGTGTTGTGGAACTAAAATATGCATAATTGGAGTTTCTGGAAGAAAGAAAGAGGTTATGGGGAAATAAATAATATTTGAAAACATAATGGATAAAAATTTCCCAAAATTGATTTTTTAAAAGTAAACCCACAGGTCCTAAAAGTTAAAACAAAAAAACAACCCAAGCACAAAAAAACATGAAGAAAACTGCATCAGGGAACATTATAATCATATTATTCTGAAAAACAAAAAATCATAAAAGCTGCCAGAGAAGACCTGTTAGGTTCAAAGGAACAAAGATAAGGAATTGAGCAGATTTCTCATTGGATAGAATGCAAATGAGAAGTAATGGGACATCTTTTCAAGGTTGAAAAATAAAAACCTGAAGGGTTGTAAGCCATAATTCTATACCCAGCAAAAATATCTTTTAAAACTATAGGTAAAAATAAAGACATCTTCAGACATACAACAGCTGAAGTAATTCACAGCCAGCAGAGCATCGCACAGGAAATGTTAAAGGAAGTGCTTTAGACATAAGGAAAATGATATCAGATGCAATTATGCATCTACATAATGGAATAAAGAGTTCTGGATGTTGTATTTTATGGAAAAAATTGTAAGATTGTTCTGATAATTTAATTCTCTTTCAAAGATAATAGACTTCTTAAATATAACAACAATATAGTTTGAAGTTGATAAAAAATGTAGAGGTGAAATGTATGCCAGCAATAGTACAGACACAAGGAAGGAGAAATGAAAGTACAACTATATTAAGCATTATAATATCAGTAGAAGGTACACTGTTATGTAAAGTTAAAAATGTGCACTGTGTACTGCAAAGCAGGGGCAAGGAAGCCAAGCACAGGGGTGGGGCACCCAGCCCCCTGGCCACATAAGGCCCTCAAAATGATTTGGTCTGGTCCTGCCAAGACATTAGGGATCAGTTAACTAAATGTATGACCAAATATAGCAGGCTAATTGTTAAGCTGATAATTTTGTATGGCCCATGAATGATGTAATAAATATACAAATGGCCCTTGGCAGAATAAAAGGTTCCCCACCCCTTCTCTAAAGTATTCTAACAACAAAAAAGTTATAGCTAGCAAAGCAATTAAGACACAGCTGGCCGGTGGTGCTCAGTGGTTAAACTGATGGCCCGCTCACTGAAGGGTTGTGGGTTCAATTCCCAGTCATGGGAAAGAGGACATGCTTCATCATACCTCTTTTAAACAGCTGCTACAAAAATCTCAATCACACTAGAGAGCAGTTGTGACTTCACAAGAGTAATTTTTAGTGTTTACTACAAAGGTGCTGGCCAGCTAACTTGGAAGAGCTGGTTCCACTGAGCCGTGAACCTGTTTAGTCCAGTTGGATGTAGAACGGTGAGCAGTGTTCACACAGCATCACATACCAACAGCATCTTTAGTGGCCTTAAAAGCAGGGCTAATGAATGGTTTGCCACAGCCACACTGCAGAGCATGCGCCACTGCACAATGCCAAAGGAAAAAATTCTCCATCAGCTGGCCTGTCAGCCACCCGGAACAGCCATCTGCTAAGGAAGACTTTTCCTCTCTGTGAAAAAGCATCAAGGAAAACTAAAATGAAAGCATTCTCTAGGGAATTATTCACTAATGATCCAGTGAAGTTAAGCCCCAAATAGTACCAGGACACTGCCCATGAGCTGCAGTGGACAGATGGATTAATTTACAGCTGCTGAGTCAGGAAAAAGTTTAATACGAATTACATGGCAGATTGGCCTAGAGTCAGCTGGGCACAAAAATCTGTTTAAAACAACAACATAAAACCACAGATGGATTACAACCACAATGTATTCCTATCTACTCTATAAAGTAAATAATATACTCCTATCTACAATTTAGAAGTAAAAAAAAAAAACTAAGGATCCTGAAGGTAAAGTGATTTAACCCTCTGGTGGAATATAGACAAATACACAGGTTTTGTGTTTCTAGTACAGTTTTCTTTCTCTCTGGGAAGGTACTAATCTTCCTATTTCTTATAGTTTAACTCTAGGACCTGGCCAGTGTTCAGCCATCTGACGTGAGCCTCCGGGTGTACAGGAACTCATTTTACTCAATCAGTGCTTTAGCGCCTGGTAAAAGCATGCTTCTCTGAATAGGTGATGTCATCTTCCACAGAGTCAACACCCCTCCAGAGTCAAGATCCCTCCCCTTTATTGCCAGTGCTGCAATAAAAGCTGCAGGCATGTACTGAACACCAGTTCCCTGGATTTGTAGTTGACAGAATAGTTTGATGCTAGTCAATTAATTAGACTTCCTCCCATCTGAAATTTTTGTCTTTCAGTGTTTTGACTTTCAACCACAATATATTCATATCTACTCTATAAAGTAAATAATATGCTCCTATCTACAATGTAGAAGTAAAAAACTAAGGATCCTGAAGGTAAAGTGATTTACCCTCATGAGGAATATAGACAAATAGACAGGTTTTGTGTGTCTAGTCGTTTCCTTTCTCTCTGGCAAAGTACTAATCTCCCTATTTTGTATAGTTTAAGATTGCATAAAATCAAGTAAATTACACTGTTCACAAATAAATATTATTATTTAGAATGGTAAGTAATGGATATTTTTATATAAATAACTGAGAAGATATCATGGAATTAATTTAAATACACTTAAAAAGCAAAACATATTTGAAGTAATAAAATTAGTGATCAGAAGATAATATAATTACCCATAGTCATGAATAATACATTGACTATTTTTCTATACGTTAGATACAATGTTAGTCATCTTTACCTATCATGTCTCTTAATCTTCACCACGACATCTAAGAAATTGATTAATATTCTTGGCTGGGAACTCTGTAGTCTAGTTTAAAACTTGCTGAAGAAAGAAACTACATGATTGGAAACTTGCTTTAAGAAGATAAATTTGACAGCTTTATTCAATTTATATTTATTAGGAGGAAGCTGCTGGTGAGAAACCTTGATTTAATAACTGAAGTCAGGTAAACATGAGAGGACTTTATTCGGACACATTGAATTAGTGGTCAACAGCCCAATATTGGATAAATTCATCAAGAACTTGGAAATGTGGGGCAAATATTCAGGAACTTGATTGACTTGAGAAATTAATTGGGAAGTCATTTGCTATAATGGTGAAATCAATGAAGTTTTATGGGTATAGAGGGATGAGCAAGATAACGGCTGTGAAGGCAAATTTTTAGGAAGGAAGGAGAATGAGTAGTAAAAGAGAAGGAATGTTCAGAAATAAGGAGAAACAGGATGATGCCAGGTAGAGAAGGACCTGGAAGACAGGTTGTGGGCAGCTGTGTTCAATACCTCAGAAAGGCTAAAGAGGGTTAATAATGAACAACATAAACTGATGAACAAAAACAGATCCAGAGACAGGGAAGCATTGATCAGACTGTCAAACCTTAGAGGGAAGGTAGGGGAGGGTGGGGGTAAGGAGGAGAGATCAACCAAAGGACTTGTATGCATGCATATAAGCCTAACCAGTGGTCACAGACAACAGGGGGGTGGGGGCAGGATTGGGAGGGGGGGTTGGGAAAGTAAGGGGGGGGATGAGGACAAATATGTAATACCTTAATCAATAAAGAAAAAAAATTTTTTTTAAAAAAAAGAGGGCCCTTATGGAGAAATGCCCTTTGCTGATCTTTAAGAGAACACTTACAAGTCATAGGGTCAGAAGGAGACTCCACGTAGAGCAAAAGAGATAAAAGTTAATGAGATGTCATTTATCGTCCTCTTACTGTAGGACACTGTGAAAGCAGCAAGGATCGCTGTAGTGCACGTCAGTTAAAGAATGCCTCACAGGAATCCCCTGAGCTTGGTACTTTCAGTCTCAGAGCTCCATGCGTGCATTGCTCTATATGCAGGCATTGTAACTCGAAATTCCAAACTTCCCTTAATAACAGTTTTTGGACTTTATATATTCCATTTTTGAGAATGGATAGCATCAGTAAAATAACTATTTACATTTTTTTTCTGTGAGTGGAATATAGATCTGATCAATACTTTTATCCATGGAGTACAAATGATAAGACAAACAAATTGATAAGAACTAAAGGACTGGCAAGACTTACTAGTTTTTGTTAGTTAGAAGTCTCTGACTAGGAAGAAGATACCTTATAGCTGTATGTTTATCATGCCATTGAATAGAAAGTATAAAAGAAGATTCACTAATGGTAAAAATTTAAGATTAACTAAGTAATACAATGTCTGATTTCATATAGGGTGGATTTCATTCAGATTCTTTAGCCAACTGTGTGCTCAGCTTTAAGCATTGATGTTCTGTTCCATTTTTACACACTAAATCAGAATTTTGTATGTTAGTAATTGTACATCTCATGGATAACAAAATCAGTCTAAATTCCCTTATGCATATGTTATGTCAGTCACCCTTATTATAGTTGAATTGAACATAAAGAATTATTTTTTCTAAGATTCTACTCAATTTTTAATATACAACCATAGATCATTGATTCATTTAAATTAACCTTTTATTAATTCTCAAAATCTGAAGCATAATAACTTATTCATTTATGACTAGTCAAATGAATTCTCAAGAGATTTGTTATTGCAAACCACTAAAATAACAAAAAATCCAGTACCTATCCCAGAATAATAAGAATCACAATAGCTAAGATCTATATATAACTACTAGAGGCCCAGTGCACAAAATTCGTGCATGGGTAGAGTCCCTAGGCCTGGCCGGCGATCAGGGCTGATTGGGGCCTTCCTTCTTTCTGCACTGCCCCGTGGTGGTCAGCGCACGTCATAGCGAGTGATCGAACTTCTGGTCTCCTGGTCGAACTCTCGAGGGGACACTTTGCATATTAGCCTTTTATATATATAGATGGACTTAGTGTAATCATATGCATCTTACATATATTAACTCTTTTAGTACTCATAATAAGCCTACAAGGAAAGTATTATTACTAAGTCCATTATTATTCACTCAATAAACCGAAGAAGAAAGATAATACTGACAATGTGGATTCTTCTGAGACTGGGATTACCAGTCCACTGTTTTTCATCCATGTCAGCACTAGAATACAATGGCTTTTCACACTTTAAATTTAAAAACTTGTGGCTCATTTCTCTTTTGTAATCCTTTAATATTTAACTAGCAATTAATGTATGTCCATTTTACTAATGATGTTGCTAACAAGAAAGATATTATGTCCATCTTCAAATATATGTCACAAATAAACATTCACGAGCATATATGTCAGGAACTTGTTAAAGCCATACGGTTTATGTTCTCCACTAACTACCACTTCAAATTCAGGGAGAACTGAATTATTCAGTAAGCAAACCCTCCTTGAACTTCTCTAAGAGAGAAAGACAAGAGAAAGGTACTTCAAGGAGTTCCTAGTTACAAATTTGTGCTAATACTACCAAGAAAATAAATTACATTGAGGTTGGAGCAGAAAATCGAGTCAGGAATTGCATTTTGTGTTACAATGATTCTGGGATATATTTGGGCCAAAGTTGTTGAGCCAAGTTATGTTGTAGGAAACAAGCTTCTACAATAAGTACCTGATAGAATCATTATTCCCATAAATCTAGTAAAAATTAATAAACTCTAACATCTTTGAAGTATTTTCTAGGTCCCTTTCTCTGTTTTATACCCATTATCTCATTTAAACCTTACATTAATCCTTCACACATACACCTATAACTATTCCCACTTTTCAAATGAAGAAAATGAGACACATAGAAATTTAGTAAGATACCTAAGATCATATAGACCATAATTGGGAAAACCAATACGCAAATTAACAAAATTTCAAAATTCCAGTGGTATTTGGAAAGTTACCTATAACATTCCTATTTCTATGTAAAAATGATCTGACATGAGAACCAGAGGCAGGACAAGCCTTACTGTGCACATTCACCTGTGACCATTAAGTCTAAAAACATAATTGGTATAAAGTATAAATTCTAAGGTTATTCCTTGGACAAAATCAATAATTCTATTTTTATCTATCCATAAAAGGTATATGTCTTATATTTACAGGTGGTAAAGATAACATATATTATGGTCAAAATTTTATATTAAAGATTATGTAGTCATTTAATTAAAAATAAATGGTATCTAAAGAAACAAAATGGATAAAGGCAAAATGCTTTCTAATATATAACATTTGGCTAAAATATTTAGCCACTAAATAAAACTAAATAAATAAATACTCATTTGTCAAAACACATTACCAGTTGTCACTCTAAGAATGGGTATCTTACAGCAATTGAGACCTGTAGCATAAACTAGTGAGATTCTATACCTTACCTCATTCATGATTGTATGTGGAGACATCCAATTTTAATTCAAAAGCTCAAACATCAATAAATGATGATTACATATTAGATTACATACTAAATTTAGAATTATGTATTTATTATTTTTTAAACAAAAATATATTTAAATTGCATTTTGAATTTTTGCTAAATATTTTTTTTAAATTCTCTGTTTACAGCCCAAATGTTAAATACTATGCAATAGTTTATATTGCAGTGGAGATGATCATAGCAACCTCATGACCATGCTAAGTAATTCCTTTGTGCAGGACATGTCCATCAAGATGCCCTAGGTGATCCTTTTTAGATTTCCAAAATTAATACATACCTGCAGAAATAAGGAAATGTACTCACCAAATGTGCAAATACCAACTTATTTAATTTTACCTTTTAAAAGTACAGAGATACCAATAAGCAGAACTCATTAATATGTTTTGAATATGACAATAATCTATTCATAGATGGGATTTTACCCAAAATTTCTGATGGTTTCATTTTGATGGAGTTAACAAATTAATAGATTAAATTATTTATTATTATGTACTCAGAAATATACAGCACTAACTGCAAACACATATTACTATATAGCCCATACAACAAAGACACAGAGAAAAGGAAGAAAGATTCGTTACTTGGGTGTGAGAGATTGAGAAATCAAAGAAGGTAGCTCATTTTCCCACAGTGTGTTGCATTTTTGCAAGGAACACATATAATTTTTATTTTTGTATTTTATACTTTTTATGTAAATGTATACTAATAAGAAAAATGGTATATAATTATATGTATGTGTGCATTCCTTATTCCATGGGGAAAAGTAACTCCATGGGAAAACTAACCTTAAAGGATGATTAGGATTTAGGTAAGTTGTGGGACAAAGCAACTTGTGAAGACAATGAGAGGAAAGGACATGTGGTTTAGCAGGAATTTATGTAAGATTAGATGGATGTTTTTAAAAGCCTTTAACATTGAGCATAAGAGCTTAGATTTCTCGGATGGTGCTGAAGGAGTAATGCAAGGTAAGTTAGGGGTAAGAGTGGAGTCAACAGATCAATATTCACAGTTTTTACACAGTGCCTGAAGCACAATATGCAATCAGTAAATGTTTATTGAATGAAGGCATATATGAATGAACTATGATATTAAAATGGAAAGTAAGCCTGATAAAGACATTTAGAAATGGTGGTTCTGGAAAACAGATGAATCACAGATAACACCCAAGTTTGGAGCTGTGTGAAAGCACATAGTTTGAAAATGTGTGTATATGAATCCACATCTATAGAGGCAGAGAGCACAGGGTTCAGTGAGCAACCTCTAAAGTCAGGCTGCCTGGATCAGACAGGAGCCCTAATACAATAGTGCCCCCTTATCCATGGGGGATATGTTTCAAGACCCCCAATGGGTGCCAGAAACTATGGATAGCACCGAATCCTACATAGACTATGTTTTCTCTTATAAATACATACATACCTATGATAAAGTTTAACTTTTAAATTATGTACAGTAAGAAATCAATAACAATCCAATATAATAAAAGCCTAATATGCAAATCAACCAAATGGCAGAATGACCAGTGGAATGACCAGTTGCTATGATGTGCACTGACCACCAGGGGGAAGACGCTCAATGCAGGAGCTGCCCCAGCCCGCAGGACCCAACCAGCAGCAGCGGCAGGGGGCAGGGCCAGTGAGTGGGCAGTGCCAGGCCAGCCAAAGCAGGTGCCAGTGGAGGCCCCCCAATCGCCCCACCGGTCACCCCACAGATCAACCCTGATCACCGGCCAGGCCTAGGGACCCTACCCATGCATGAATTTCATGCACCAGGCTCTAGTAACTAATAATAAAATAGAACTAAAACAATACACTGTCGTAAAGTTCTGTGTACGTGTTCACTCATTTCCGGGGATCACTTGCTTAAGTCTTTCTATAGGCTCAATGTTTTCTGGTGCAACACAATGCCATCAATCATAACACATTTTCTGTCCACATCTTCCATCCACAGATTTAATGCCTTTTGTATCTTAACTAAGCACTTATCCCACACTGTGGCCATAAATTTTGCAGTGTGGATGTGATAGCAAAACTACCATGAATTTCTTTTTCTTTCTTTACAATTTCACAGATAGACTATTCATTCTTACTATACATCTTAGTAACTTCAGCATACAATTTTTTTTCCCTTATGTCAAAACCTTTTACCTTTTTATTGTAAGAAAGCACTTTTGGCTTTTCTTTGGTATATCCAAATTTCAAGCCTCATTACTCTTACACTTTGGGGCCATTATTAAATAACATAAGGGTTCCTTGAACACAAGCACTGCAATTCAGAAACTGTTGATCTGACAACTCAGCCAGCTACTCAGTGTGTAAGGGGTGGAGAGAGTCTACAGCCTGGGCATGCTGGACAAAGGCAATTCATGTCCCAGGCAGGATGGAGCAGGACAGCGTGAGATTTCATCATGCTACTCATCATTTAAAACTTGTGAATTGTTTATTTCTGGAATTTTCCATTTGATATTCAGACTGCAGTTGACCACAAGTAACTGAAATCGTGTAAAGTGAAACTGTGGATATAGGAAGGGACTACTGTACTTGTTAGCTAACCTTGGGCATGTTATTTCATTATTGAACCTCAGTTTTCTTATTTAAAATACGGATAGTGATCGTAGCTTCTTTATTTTTAAAATGGCATTATAATAATAGCTATAAAATTAGCTGGAATAATAAAAGTTAAAGCACTTAGCAAACTGTCTTATACATAGCCCGCATCAATAAATGTTACTATTCTTGAGCCTATTTATCTTCTTCACAGAGCTAAATACATGTGGTTCAGGGATAGTTGACTGGGACTCTAGGCATTTGTCATAATAAAAAGTATGCAAAAAGTAGCTCTTTATTAAAAGAAGAGCCCATGGCCTGGCCAGCATGGCTCAGTGGTTGCACGTTGACCTATGAACAAGGAAGTCATGGTTCGATTCCCGGTTAGGCACATGCCGGTGTTGTGGGCTCAATCCCCAGTGTGGGTGTGCAGGCGGCAGCCAATCAATGATTCTCTCTCATCATTGATGTTTCTATCTCTCTCTCCCTCTCCCTTCCTCTCTGAAATTAATCAAAATATAAGGAAAAAAAGAAAGAGCACAGGCACTGATTATTATCTAACCCATGATACCAACAAGAATCATGATTAGAACATTTTTAAAAATAAAAAACATTTTAACAAAACTTTCCTTAGCTTTGTAGTTTTTTATACTAAGGAAAATCTGACCTTTACTTAGGTTGAGTAAAAGCTTATGGGGGTAAGCTTGTGAACCTATTTCACCTTATTGTCACCAACACAACATACCAAGCCTTTCTCAGCTTTAATAGTCACCCCTACCACAGAAAGGTGGATGGAAATACCTCTGAGAACAGGTGATTTAAGTTTGAGAAGCTCCAACATTTTGAGATGGCAATTTCCACACAATATCCCAATCCCATAATGTTTCTGCAGACATAAAAGGCCATCATCTACAAGGGAATTATAGGAGTGTTAGAGCATTCTTGGGAACCGCATTTTCTTTCCCATCATCTTTGCCATCTAATCAAAGACTTTCCTTGTAAAAAAAAAAAATACATATTTCCTGTTTCTATTCTTTTATAATTTAACACTTACCAAAATATGGGTGAATAAACAGCATAAAACATAGTTTTCCTGAAAATAAGCCCTGCCCATCATGTTAAAAAATTCTGCCTCTGATTTTCAATGCATCAGACTTAAACCTAGCTTCCTAAAATGATTTCTACTCTTTCTCTAATGGGGAAACAGGTGCTTTACAGGACTCATAATCATTATTTTGAGTTTCCTTTTTAGAAAAAAACATATGTAACTTTTGTTTTGGTTTTTGTTTTTATTAATCCTTATCCGAGGATATTTTTCCATTGATTTTTAGAGAGAGTGTAAGGGGGGAGGGAGAGAGAAACATTGATGTGAGAGAGACACATAAATTGGTTACACATCTCTCATGTGCCCTGACCCAGGGCAGGGATTGAGCCTGCAACCAAGGTATGGGCAGGCCGGCCATCAAGCTTGCAACCAAAGTACCTGCCCTTGACCAGAATCGAACCTGTGACCCTTCAGTCCAGGGGTTGGCACTCTACCCACTGAGTCAAACCAGCTAAGATAAAAACATATGTAACTTTTGATCATGAAGCCTGTGTTTGAAACACCTATATTTCCACTCATACTTAAATACATTTAAGGAAAATAAATGTAGCCTCAGATAAAGATTCAATGATTAGGAAGGAAGTGCTGACAATCAAGAACAGATTAGAATTACTGTTTCACATGATATGATTCTTATTACTATAAGGTAACTGCTCTAATAATATCTAAGCATTAATAGAGTTGAAATTATATTGCAGAAATAGCTTATTATCTAAAAAGCTAGTTATCTCCCTTGTACTCCCTTCCTCAATTATGAGTTATTACTGGAAAGTAGCTGCCTGGATACAGAATACATCTCCCAGCTTCCTTTGCATCTTGGTGGGGCCATGTGACTAAATTATAGTCAAAATAATTGGGATAGAAGTGAGGTTTGCCACTTCCAGTCTTGGAGCATAAGAATCTCCTATACAGTCCTCAGTGATCTTTCTCTCTTCTCCCATCAGCCAGCTGGAAATATTTGCCTAAAGTGATCTTGTAAGCCAGGTGTGATGTTGAAAAAGGCAGAGTTTAGTCAGCCTGAGTTTCCAAAAGATTGGGTGAAAACTAAGACCAACCTACTACTATTCTGGTTCCTATTGAGTGGGTGGGAATACATTTTTATTATAGTAACCTATTGAGATCTGATGGTTTAATTTCTATAGCAACTAGAGTAACCTTAACTAGTCCATGTGGTCAAATTACTACACAGTAAAATGAAAATTATATTAACACTATACAACTAACATATAAGTAAAAACAAACATTTTTCTCAAATGGAGATTTCTAAATGGTTGGTAATGCCAACATTAACACACAATTATTAATAAAAACATATAATTTTTATAATTTGTCTAACATTTATTGATTGCTTACAATGTGCACTTCTACATGCATTCTCACATTTAATTCTTAAAAACTTTACCATTGAAAAATATAAAACTTAGACATGTTAAGCAACTTGCCCAAGATTATCTATATATATAAAAGCCTAAGCGACCTGCCGACCAGCTGACCAGCTGGTAGCTATGCTGTGCAATGACCAACAGGGGGCAGATGCTTAACACAGGAGCTGCCGAGTAACAGCAACTTTGCAGAGTGCCCTCTCACAGTCCAGGACCCCTCAAGGGATGTCAGACTGCTGGTTTCAGCCAGACCTCCGCAGGCCAGGCCGAGAGACCCCACCTGCCAGAGGGACGCTGCTCACTCCACAGATTCCCTTTAAGCCCCAGTGCCACTGCAGGTGCGGCCAGCCGGGGAGAAACCGCGGGAAGTAGGCTCCAGGGTGTGTCCAGACCATCTCGCCCAGTCCCACCCTGCCGGCCACCTTCTAATTAATTTCCTTTCACTGTGCAGAAAGACAATTATGTGGCTAGTAAATAAAGAAACTATTCAAAAACACAAAACAATAATAATAAAGCAAATTTGTAAGTTCATTGTTCATTCAATTAGGAAGTGTTTATGTATAGGGCATAATAACATTCAATGACCATGGGAAATACGAATATGTAAAGGACAGGAAACATGGCATAAAGCATATTAAAAACTAGTTGGATATATAAACCATATGCAAAAATAACTGATAAACTACAGTATATGGTAAATGTCATAATAGTATTTCAGAATAATATAAACATTTAAATGAGAAAGATCACTTTTAGCAGGGAGTTAGAGCACATACTTTGAAGTAATTAATCTAGTTCTTTGTGAGTGGGTAGAGTTAAATAGACAGAAATAGAAAAAAAAACAAAAACCCTTTCAAGTGGACAAAATATGGCATAATCCAAAACAGAAAATGGGTGAGCAGAGAGCTAGAAAGACAAGTTAGAATCAGTTTTTACTGGATCTTGAATATCAAGATAAGTTTTGGCTTTATTAAGCACATAACAAAAGCCATTAGCTAGATAAATCCAGTGATCAAGTATGAATTGGGCCAAAACCGGTTTGGCTCAGTGGATGGAGCATCGGCCTGCGGACTGAAAGGTCCCAGGTTCGATTCCGGTCAAGGGCATGTACCTTGGTTGCAGGCACATCCCTAGTAGGGGGTGTGCAGGAG
The DNA here is from genome assembly GCF_951640355.1 of Cnephaeus nilssonii. Taxonomy (NCBI): domain Eukaryota; kingdom Metazoa; phylum Chordata; class Mammalia; order Chiroptera; family Vespertilionidae; genus Cnephaeus; species Cnephaeus nilssonii. The sequence continues at coordinate 57,909,533 of NC_137077.1, forward strand.
GCAGCTGATCAATGATTCTCTCTCATCGATGTTTCTAACTCTCTATCCCTCTCTCTTCCTCTCTGTAAAAATCAATAAAATATATTTTTTAAAAAAAGTATGAATTGGACTAGCAGATTAGAATATGAAGAGCCTCATTTTTCTTCCTATATCAGTGTAATGGCTATTTTTTTATGTTTTGTCTTTATTTTCAATAAAAATTTATTGAAGACAATTCTAAAAATACAGATGCATAAGAAACAAAAAATAACCTCATAATGTGTTTGCTATTATCTCCTTCCCTGATTTTTCTTTTGAAAAATGCTTTGTAAGAATAGCATCAAACAACATTTACTATTCTGTAACCTACTTTTAACACTTCATAAACATAATGGTTGTATAGCATTCCATCAATTGACTAAACAACATTGTATTAAACAATACTCAATTATTAGAAAATTAGTTTGTTCTCATTGTTAACTATGTATACTAATAAAAGGGTAATATGCTAATTATACCAGATCAACCAGATGTCTTATGGACATCCGACATCTGACGTCCTTTCGGACAAAGCCACGGTGGCGGGGCTGAGGCAGAGGTGGTTAGGGGTGATCAGGCTGGCAGGAGAGAGCAGTTAGGGGTGATCAGGCCAGCAGGGGAGCAAGCAGTTAGGGGCGAGATCGGGCTGGCAGGGGTGCAGTTAGGGGAGATCAGGCCAGCAGGGGAGTAGTTAGGGGCAATCAGGCCGGCAGGCAGAGGCGGTTAGGGGTGATCAGGCAGGCAGGCAGAGTGGTTAGGGGCGATCAGGCAGGCAGGTAGGCAAGTGGTTAGGAGCCAGTGGTCCCAGATTTCGAGAGGGATGTCTGAGGGGGTCCCAGATTGTAGAGGGTGCAGGCCAGGCTGAACACTGAACAACGCCCCCCCCCCCCCCCCGCCACCCTCTGTGAATGACTTTTGTGCCCCGGGCCTCTAGTCATTAATAACTGTGATGAAAAATAAGGTGATATCTTTCCCACAAAGATGTCCACATATTCATTCCCAGGATCTATGAATATGTTACCTTACATGACAAAAGAGACTATGAAGATATGATTAAGGATCTTCAGATGGGAAGATTATTCTGAATTATCTTGTTGGGTCCAATGTAATCACAAGGATGCATGCATATAAGAGGGAGATAGAAGGTCGGAGTCAGAATCGGGAATATGTCAATGGAAACACAAAGAAAGAGATTGGAAGATGCTAGACTGCTAACTTTGAAGATGAAGAATATGACCAAGGAATGCAGATGGCTTCTAGAAGCTAGAAAAGGCGAGAAAATGGGTTCTCTCCTAGAGCCTCCTGAAGGAACAAAGTTTTGCCAACACCTTGATATTAGCCCAATAAGACCTATTTTTACCTCTGACCTCCAAAATTGTAGGATAATTTGCATTATTCTAAGTTACTAAGTGTATGGGCATTAGTTATAGCAGCAATAGAAAACTAGTACATACGATTTTTACATTAAGTAATTAATGTGGGAGATGATAGTGTAATATAGTAGAGCAGTGATGGCAAAAATAGCAGTGAAATGGATAAATCAGATACATATTTTCTAGGTAGATCTGATAGGGTAGGCATTGGTTTGGACCTTTAAGTTTTCACTTAACAAATAGATAGATAATGAAGACAATTAGGGAAAATGTAGAAGAAACATTTTGGACAAGGAAGAAAAAAATGAAAAATAAAAAATCTTATTTTGAAGGAGTTAAGTTTCAGATGCTTATTAGACATTCAATTAAGAAGTAAGCAATTGAATATATTTATCTGAGGCTCAGTAGAGAGGTAATGGATGAAGATATAAATTTTACTTAGAATTTGGGAGTTATCCATATCTAGATGGTATTTACAACTATGAGGTTGGATGATATTATTCCTTCCTGCACTAAATATTTAATAACCAACTGCTTTTCTAAGATCAGGAAGTACAGCAGTGAATGAGACAAACCAATCCCTGTTCTTATTTTATTTTAGTGAAAGGAGATATATAATAAACCAAATGAGTGTATAAAAATAGAAGTAAATAAGTGTTATAATGAAAATAAAACAAGGTGGTGTGGATATCAAGGCTATTTTAAATAAAGCAGATGGAAAAGGTCTTTCTCAGGCATTGACAGGACATATTAAAATTAGGAGAGGGAGCATCCTTAGATTGGGAGTCAGAAAAGTCTTTATGGAGGAAGCACTTAAGCTGAGACTTGAATGACAAGTAAGCAGCCATACTTATTGGTGGACATAGTGTCTGTCTTCTCCCATCTGACTAAGCACTTGAGGACAAACATATTGCCTAATTTTTTATACATACAAAGTCTGGCACTGAGATAGCTATTATTATGATGTGTATTATAATATGTATGTCTTGAAGATCGTAAGCAAATAATGAGTTATTTGCTGTTTATTAGGTTTGGGAGACCAAAAGAAATACGGTTTTATTGCTCATTCCCAATAGCTCACAATCTATTTGAAGAGATTACATACTAGTAAACAGTAATGGAAAAGGCAGACCTCAGGCTCCATGATGTGCTACAGGAAGACATCCTGACAAAGTGAAGAGTGGACTCAGAGTAAGAAGATAAAACGCTTAAACTTGACTTTGCACATAATAGGATTGGAGACCTTGACAAGTAACTCAACTTCTGAGTCTTTTGTAAATGGGATTAAACATAGCTTCTGGTCCTATCTACATGCTACAGGACCAAGACAGGCATAAAGTGAAAATAATGAAGTAATAATTATTATAATAATAAAAATAATACATATTAGGATAGCATATTTTAATTATTATTAGGAAAACATTCTAAAGAAATTTAAGTGCCAAAATATTCTTCTAGAATGTTCTTTTAGAAATAGAAAATGTATAAAGGATTTATATAACATGGTTTTAACTTACTGGAAATCTTAAGCATAAACAATCAATTCATAGACAAGAAGTGTTTCCCCCTGACAGAGATTTTTATTTTTTCCTACTCCAAAGGTCATCTTAAAGTTAGCACTTTAAAGTTGTTTTCTGTGTTAAGTGGTAGCGAGGTATGCCCTGGGTCCTTAAAGACTGAGGCCATAACTCTTTCCAGTTCTGATGCAGATTAGTGCAGCACAGAGCAGCCATAAAAAGGCCACAATGAGCGAATTTTAGCAAAAAGCAATAACAGTGATATATAAAAATGGCCAATATAAACATAAATCAGCCACCTCCATATGACATATTGACACAATTGTGTGGTCTACTCAACCAAGTTTTACCTCCCTCCAGGCATTTTTTCCTCTAAGGCTCCAAACTTCATTCTCAGAAACTTTAAATCACAATGATGGCTCCGGGGAGCCTCTGGTATTCAGTTACCTTCACTTCATGCTTCCATCATCCTTCAGCAACACCCGAAGCTGCCAACTAGCCAAAACAGACTCTCCCAGGTGCCCACCATCAGCTGCATCATTCTTCTTCATAATTTAGCAGAATGCCCGCCATCCTCACCACCAGAATGGAATCCACATCTTCCTCCATTGGGACTTTCAGCCAATGCATCCTGATCATTTTTCTGACGCTTCAACTTTCTATCCTTCTTGTCTGTCATTAAATCTTCAACTCATTCTCTCTGTACTATATTGTCGCCTCTCTCTTCTTTACCAAATAGAATCTGCCAAACCCCATTCCATGAAAATTGTGCATTTCAATGCTCGTATTCTTTTACCTGTGACTAATAGGTAATGTGCCAGAAACAATTATTCACTTTGGGTAAATAATATAACCTCTCCGGGTCTCAGTTTTCTCATCAGTAAAATTGGGCTGGGATGGTCTATAATTAGTGGATTTTAATTTGTATTAAATAGTGAGATTCTTTCTTCAAATGCTATTGTGACCAATGATTATAACAAATCTCCCCAAACAGAGTACCAGCTGACCCAGGTTGGAATGGGATTCCAGAGCCCTCACCATTGGATGCATTGTTACCCTTTCTCAATGTGGCCCCTGAGGTATTTCCAACTTAAAAGACTCTAAGGAGTATATGACAATCTTCCAACTAAGTGATCACTAAGTCCCTTTCTAGCTCTAATATTCAAATTATATTCAACACAGTTAAATGGCAAGAAAGACTGAGTGGCAAGGAAATGATAATACTGTTGAGTGCCAACTTTAGTTTTATTGAAATGCTGCAAAGCAGTATCTCATTCAATTCCCCTCCTGCCCCAATAATGCTACCACAGTCTTTTTTTCTTTTCTTTTTTAACCAATGAAAAGCAAGGACTCAGATATTGAAACTTGTTTAAGTTTACAAATTTTGGAAAAGGCTGGAATGGGAATCCAACCCTTGCTTTTTCATTATTGTCCATTACTACTAAACTACATCATCTCTTCCTAAACTCATCTTCATCCAGCCTTTATCACTGATTAATCGTATTCTCTCAATTTATTGTCAAGGTGTTTAGTATGTGATCCATGATGGATGTTTGTGTTTATTTATCCTAGTGAAAAACAGGAGTAGATTTGTTGTGTAAAGCACTAAGAAATAATACCTTTGGCTTAAGGAGAGGAATAGATGAGATAGTATTGACAAATTTATAAAGTTAAAAATTTTCAAACCTAGTACTTTTAAACCTACTAGAGAAATTCTGAGTGCCTGAAAATATTATTTTAAAGGATATATTTTTAATTCCTCCTAACCCATCCAATACCACCAAGTTCACAGAATACACTGGATTTTCTAGCACTTAGAAAAATCTTTCCAATGGTAAAATGTAAATACAAGCAGATTTCTTCTTATATAAAGAGCTGAATCCCAAGTCTGTAGAATACCTATTATGCAAATCCAATTATCTCTCAATAATTTAGAGATAGTATAGTTGTGGAAGAGATACTAGGGATCTGAACTCAAAAACTTAGATAACTGCATTATCATTCCCCATTTATCATCTTATATCTTTCCTCAGATTCTGTTATCTTTGGTTGTTTTCCTTTGGCAGATGTTCAGGGGTGAATTACATAATTTAGAATCCAAAATTCCACTTCATCCAGATGCCTAATTTGCTAACTAGTCACTTATCAAAAACACATGTTTACTATCTATTACATAATGACTACAGCTCAGAACAGCGTCTGGTTTCCATTTCATGAATCAATACTGAGAATCTAACAAATGTCCCAGAAGGCATTTTTCAGTGCATATTTCCATGAAATTTTATTAAATTTCATAAATGCACCAAACATCTGGGAGTGAAAAACTTTCCCCCTAAAAGTTTTAAGTTTCAAAATCATTGTACATTTATCTTCAAAGTCCATGGGCAAATTTGTGGAATAATAAAACTTCACTCAGTCTCCAAATTTTGTTGAAAGTTTAGCTCATCTTGAAGAGTCACTCTATCCCATCCAGAGAACATGAATAAGAAAAAAGTTTATATAAGCCTTAATAGTCATTGTTGAATTCATAAAGTAAACTGCAGTTGTATCAGTTTCTCCTGCCACAGCAGTTGCCAACACCATTCATTGTGTCATGGATTTCATTATGTTGTGGATCAATCATGACATAGTAATAGTCAATGCATAGGAACTTTAAGAAATGGTGGTGAGGTCATAGACAGTTCAAATACTTGGATATCAATAATGAATATTATATTGTGTTGCAACCCTAAATCTGTTTCAACATATTCATCCAAAATGTGGGAAGTATAAGCTTAAGTGAACTATCACATCTACATTAATTCCCTCATTGATTTTTACTTAACTCTAATAAGCAATAATAATATTTTCCTTCCTTCCTTCCCTCCTTCCTTCCTCCCTCCCTCCCTCCCTCCCTCCCTCCCTCCCTCCCTTCCTTATCCCCCTTTCCCCTACTTCCCCCTTTCATCCTGCCTATCTATCATCTATCTATCTATCTATCTATCTATCTATCTATCTATCATCTATCTATCTATCTTATCTATCTATCCATCCATCCATCCATCCATCTGGCTCACTCTCTTCGGAACTGTGAGTTTTAGGAACTCCCTATATCCAGAATACCTATCACAGTAATACAAAAGGGAAAAAGGAAAGAAGGGAGGGAAGGAGAGAGTACGTTAGAAAGGAAGGATGGAAGGGAGACATAGTTGTTGACACTTAATTTGATCAAGATTTATATACACACCATGTGATTAAATGAGGGCACTGAAACATCTCGTTGTAATTTGAACTAATTGCTGTAAGATAGACATGTTTCCTAATTTACTTTCTCTAGCTAGAGGGTAAAATGTTGATATATTCATAGAGATGATTGCTTATAATATAGGTAAATTCTCAAATTTTAATAGACAAAATCTGTTTTTATTAGTTTTTTTTTAAATAGCTAATCTGAGAAGTGGTTAGGAAATAAAACTAAAATATACCTACAATTAAATAAAAGTCATCTTCCAGAACCTAAATTGGAGTTTTCACCTTTAGATAGCCTACTGAGTGTTATCTTTTAATAAAGTGGATTGCAAAGAAGTAAAAAATAAAATAAAAAAGGAAGAGGAGCGGGGGACAAAGGGGAGAGAAAAAAAGACCTTTAGAAACAAGTGTTACTTCAGAACTGTTCTAGAAAATTGTGTGTGTCATTTGGACTATGACAACATAAATTTGCAAGAACTCTAATAGGAACATATTTGTCCTCCATTTTTAAAATTCCACAAGCACCTTGATCGACCAGTCTCTATGATGCGTATTGACCACCAGGGGGCATATGCTCAATGCAGAAGCTGCTCCCTGGTGGTCAGTGCACTCCCACAGACAACCTCATGTGGCCAGCCAACATCCCGCGGTCCTGATGGGCACCGAGTGGGACTGGGTGAGACGGCCCCAATCACACCCGATTGCTGGCCAGGCCAACGGACCCCACCCATGCACGAATTCATGCACCAGGCCTCTAGTTAATTATAAGAATGCAAAATTGACTGTATGAAATTTAAATTCAGATAAACATGTTTTAAATGAACTCATTGTTTTTTGCCATGCCTCAAAAGTTATTCCCAAACTTAAATAAATATTCTGAACTCAGTTTTCCAAATTTTAAATGTTTTCATTTCTGTAGAGCTTTGAATTTATATGAAATTTTTATGCATTGTCTCCTTTGAGTTTCACAGTCCACCTGTAAATTAAATTGGAACTGTTAGCCCCATTTTACAAATAATCAGTTATATGTGATTAAATGAATTAATTTAAAAATGAGTGGAACTGAAAATCAATCCTGTATAATAAAAGGCTAATATGCAAATCGACCAAATGGCAGAACGACCAGTTGCTATGATGCACACTGACCACCAGGGGTGATGCTCAACGCAGGAACTGCACCCTGGTGGTCAGTGCACTCCCACAGGGGGAGTGCTGCTCAGCCAGAAGCCAGGCACACGGCTGGTGAGTGCAGCAGCAGTGGCAGGAGCCTCTCCTGCCTCTGCAGCAGTGCTAAGGACCCCTAGGGGGATGTCTGCTGAGGAGTCCTAGACTATGAGAGGGTTCAGGCCAGGCTGAGGGCCCCCCCCTCCAGTGCATGAATGTCGTGCACTGGGCCTCTAGTTATAATATAAAGCAATAAATGCAAGAAATTTATGATATATTTCATGGTAAATCTCTCTTTTGAATATATTGTACAAATATTTCTCATTCATTCTGAAGGAGTCATTTGCACCAAAAAATAAAATTAATTTGTATACTAATTCAATCTTTGGCTACTATAGGTAAAATTTTCATCTCATTCTTCACTGATGACTAGAAAATACGAATTTGAGACAATGAGAAGTGAGTCTCTCACCTCCTAAATCTTTAGACTTGAGCACCACAGATCTAAAATAAGTCACCTACCTATTAGACACTTATCAATGCACGTGACCATTGGCCATGAGGTTGTGCATAGCATTAAACCAGGAGCAGTATCAAGTAGTACAGGAAATGAATGATGTTGCTTTCATCCCTGCTCCCAACTCCAACCTAGTAGAACTTCAAAACCATCTACATCAGAATAAAAATGCAACTGTGAAGACTCAAAATGCAGATAAGCTAAAATTTCTAGAAAACTAAGAAACTAGTCAGAAGGGAAAGATATTTGTTCACAATGCACCTTTTTTTGTCAAATGTCACTTATCTAAAAGCCTTTCCAACTCTTCAGACACAGGAACTATTCCTTCTTGTTGATTTGTTCTACAGTTACTTCATATCACCACACTCTTAGTATATTGTATGACAATTTTCTTTATGCTTCCTTCTATGAGATACTTAAAAGTAAGTACTAAGCCTTGACCTTTGTATCCCTAGGGCCAGTATAATGTTTAGTATGTGGTATATATACTAAGCTGCATCAATATGTAATTAAATGAATGGGTGAGTGATTTACATTGATGGAAACACAAATGTATTCTCTGAGTAGAGCCTAACCAGGATCAAGAAAATAACTGGGACTATAGGCCAAGGTGTTTCATGTGTTTATGATGAATAGTTTTGATTCCATTCATTCCATATGTGTTCTCTATAGAGTTACATATCTAACTCTTAGGAAATACCATGTTAGTTATTTTTTGCTCCATGAATAATATAACCACTAACATATGCATAAAAGATCTCATTTAAAAATTGTGTAAAATAACCTTTTAATTGTATTCTTTGCATACCAAAATAATCATAATAACTGTATAATTTTCACTCTGCTTTACCAGTTTTAAAATGTTTATAAAAGTGTTCCAAAAACTGCTTCTTTGGATCAAATCCAATCTCCATAAACTATATTTAACTGAATTAATTTCACTGCAGGTACTCATTAATTTTTCTATCTAAGAGTTCAGGGTCTCCAGGTAGGTCAACGTATTCAGATTCAATCCTGGATAAACCACTCCATCTCTGAGTAATTTTGTTTGCAAGTCAGTACAATGAGTAGTTGTGCCAGATGACCTTGCATGTTCTGTTCTGTTCATAACATTCTGAATTTTTAGATGAACTCTGTAGCGGTTTCAGTACTTGAAACAGACAGCAAATAAAGATCTTTCTTCCCCTTCCAAATGCATCTGGTCCTTCAATGCTTATATCTTATCGGTGGAAATCTAGTCATGAAAGTGTAAACTAAGAGGTGGAAGAGATGATTCCTAGAATAATATGTACAGCAGAACCTGAGGCAGGACTTATGCATGGACAAATAGGAACCACATGCCAAAAGCCATCATCATGTGAGACTTTAAGTTGGCCCCTTATATATTCAGCTACTGGTGTCCACACCTTTGATTCCCCTCCCTTTCAGTATAAATGAGACCTGTGATTGGCTTTGAACCATTAAAAAATGGCAAAAGTAATAAAATGTCACTTCATGCTTATGTTATGTAAGACTGTCTTGCTAGTAGAATGGCTCTAGAGTCACTCTTCTTTGCCAGCCATGAAGAAGCCAGCTGCCATGAAATAGAAACTCACGCTGCAGGTAACTGCTAGTGGTCTCTAAGAGCAGAGGGCAGCCTCAATCCTAGGTTGCAAGGAGATAAATCTTCCAATAACCTGAGTTAGGCTAGAAACAAATTTTTACCCAGTTGGGCCTCTGATGAGACTACAGACCCAGCCAACAGCTGGATTGCAGCGTGAACCCAGTTATACCATATCTGGCTGAACTTCTGACACACAGAAACCATGAAATAATTGATGTGTGCTGTTTTAAGCTGCTAAGTTTGTGGTCCTGTGTTATGCATCAATAGATCACTAAAAATAACTGTGAAGATAATTATGGTCTTTTCATGCCTGCATTTTGTGGAGGATGTTCATTAGGTAGTAAAATCATACTGATCCATGTTATCTCCTCTACAAAACAATAGATAAAGCTATTTTATTTCCAAATAAAAAAGGTCATACCCTTTTATTCTTTCAGGAAGTTGAACTAAAACACACCTTAGAAAGTTAATGAGGAACTTTCTGTTCTCAAAGTAACTTACTAGGTCTTTGGCCATTCTTTACAATTAGGGACCACCAATACTGATAGTAATAAGTCTTAAATTCACTCACTCATTCATCAAATATTTAATGCATTTCCATTTTGTGGAAACTGAAAAATGCTCTAAAAAAACATATATGAACAAGTCATGGCTAGTGCCCTAAGAAAAATTACAACTTTGATACACAAAGTTTTGAGAATGTGTTGTCAATGCAAAAGAGTTTAAATTATTTACAATATGGTATATATCTTAAAGAATCATAGTTTTAGAACAGAGAAAAATAAATGTGTTTAGCAAAGTAAAATTGCTGATATAAACCCACCAATAAATATTTATCAAAAAAAATCATGTTTTTTTCTGATAAATGACCATGAGTCTTACGGATGGGTAATATTTCAAAAACTGGATTATGAAAGAGAACATTCTATGGGGGAGGGGGGCAGTGAATGAAGGCACTTAGAGTAAGAATGAGGGGCATGCTCAGAGAACAAGAGATTTTGTCTTGAAAGGCATTGTGGCTTATTGGGGAAAGCAAGAGTATAGGAGACAGTGTCAATTAAAAAATAATGAGCGGCTGAGCCAAAGTGGAATGGAGCAGAGGATGCAGACAAAGAAGAATGACATTGCAGATGTGGGCCCTAGAATAAGCAGCACAATGGACTGCATGACACAGATGATACAGAGAGACTAATTGAAAATGAAATTTCAAACCTGTGTGAGAGAGAAAAGAAGCATCATTAACAGAATTAGGAGAGTTAAGAGGTACTATTGGTTTGAGCGGAGGAAATGGTTGGATTTGGTACATGTATTTAATGGGCTAGTGAGAGGGGAAGCTTGAGGAGAAAGGTGAAGAGAATGAGGGCAAGGAATGAGGAAACCTCTACTACTGTGTTTCAGTTTAATGTAAAGAAGTTGCTAGCGAGAAAGTGGACATAGTGACTACATATAACACGTTCTCAAGGTGGCAAAGCAACAAGGATCTTGAATAAGAACATGGGAAAGTTTGAAGGAGATTAAAGTTACTTAGATGCTTTTCAGGGTATTTCTCTTATTACAACTCAAAAGGAATGCTTGGGTTTGAGTATTTTCAAAACAAGAAAAGAAGTGTTTCATTAAATGACTCCATAGAAATACATAAAGCACAAATGCAAATAATACAATTGTTATTTGGGGCATACACATCTTTTGGAACATAGCAACTCCCTTTTCTGTTAGGGGAAATTAAAGACCTCGCATCCCTATTTTGAATATAGAGTAAGTCATTGGACCTATAAAAAAAAGATGCATAGCTGTGATGAGTATGAAAGGACTGATGAAAGTTCAGAGAATTTTGCTATTTTATATATATTATTCTTTGAATGCTTTTCATTTCTTAATGCAGCACCGAGTTGAAGCAATTACAGCTAGATGCAGGATGATAACACCTATGTTTTCAGCTATGAAAAGCAAGTTATTTCTTGATGATGAGTGTTAGATCCAGACAAGCAGATAACACCATGCTCACTAGTCCTATAATCTGCATGTTTTAGAAAATTTTCTTGTTTTCTTTCACTTCTGTTTTTAGAATATGTGTAGCACAAAGGGTTACCCTTTTTGTGCATCTTCCATAGCATTTAACATAGTTCTCTGCAGAGAAGGTGTTTATAACTATTTATTAATTTAGATATCTAGGTATATATGTATATATATGTGTGTATATCTAGTGTATAAATTATATATTTGCATATATAGATGTATATAGATTACAAATATATATATATTTATTTGAATTTGTGAATGAAGTGAGACTATGGATGTCAAATAGCCAGCAAAGTGATTGTTCATTAATAACTTAAGAAAGCATGCAATCTTAGAAATGTTGAATCACAAAAACATTTTGAAATTTAAAAAAGAAAATTGGAAAATAGTTCTAAGCTTAGAATCTATATAATGTAAAAATATGAAGTATGAACATCATCATAAACCAAATAGTATAAGAATATTTGCGTGGCTGTGAATCAGACAGCTGATGTGCCTTTTTGACACAGCACTTACTAAATTTCCAGTGGCCAGGCTATCTCACCTAAAATGCAAAATATTATCTTCAGCTTTGACTCACAGCAAGATCCATTGTGCATAGTCTAGTCTGTTTTCACCTCCTCATTCAATCAGAATTTATCTCTGTCTTCTCCTTCCGTGTTATTACCCTTCCCTCCCATTCTTTCTCTCTCTCTCATATTATTAACATCTTATACCTTACCAGGTTTTCTTGAGTTTTATAATACATACTTAAGGAATAACAGAAGATTAGTAAAGAAATACAATCTTAATTTCTAGAGGCAGTGTTTCCTTACCAATATGTCATCAGAAGCAACTGTACTGACAATAAGGCCATACAACAGAGATGGTAGGTTCTTCTCCAATATCTATGCTCTCCTCCTTTTATAGAAAACTTCCCAATCTTTAGCTGGGCATATACTCAGAAAAAAACAAGCCCAGTCAGTTACACGTGCAGGTAGCTATATGATTCAGTTTGGGGGAAAGGTATGTCAGTAGAACTATTATGTGCAATTTACAAATTGTGTCCATAAAAGAAAGAAGCTTGTCCTCCCCTTGCCCCCTTGATCCACAGAGATGAAGGGATCATGCTAGGAGTCTGAAGCCACAAGGGAGAAGAATCCTCAGTCTTGATAAATTCTTGACACAGAGCTCCAATACCATTTCAGGATTTCATGAGAGAGAAATGGCCTCCAGTCTTGTTTAAAGCAGTATTATTTCGGGTTTTGCCATGTTGCTGAACTTATATCCTTGTGATTTCAAAAGGATCATGTATATTTTTGAGGAAATAGGAGGTTCTCCAGCATTACTTGTTCTTAGACATCATACTCATTTTAGTTTCCTTTCAAATTAATAGTTCCACTTTGAAAAAAATGATTGTATTCACATAATTTCAGATCTGTAAAATGCAGTATGATGTTTTCTGATGTGTATTTAATTGGATAGGCAGAGTCTTGTGAGATAAGAATACAGGACATCAAAGTAAAAAAGTTTGAAAAACATCTAAAATCTATTCTTTTCTTTAAAATTCATAAGGCAAATTAGCATATCAAAAATATGAGTATGAAATAAAGGAATGAGTTTAACTATTTTCCCCTAGCAATGGAACATAGAAAGATTTAAAACACAATATATATTAACATACTTTACAACTACTGTTCTGTGGAACATTCATTGGAGAATTTTAAATCACTATATAATGTGTAAATCCCTACTACAAATGGATCTTCAACGCAGGCTTAGTTACCTTCCAATAACAGAAAACTCTCTACTTCAAAAATACTTCATTTCACCCACTTTTCACTTTTGAACATAAGGACATTGATTAAATGGGATATTAACTAGTTCTATTAATGTATCCATGTCCACCTTTTCAATGAACTCGATGGAAACCACTCATACTCCATCTACCTAGAGTTTCAGTTTCCCTTTAGCAGTGTTGATCATCGATCGTCTGATCAATTCTTTTCAGTTTCACATGTCAGAGAGGAAGGAATAAATTGAGTAAATCTTGCTTTCACTCAATCATCTGATACATAGAAAACATCATAAAAGAAAGTCAATTATTTTCTGATAACCAACATGACCAATTTCATTATTTGCCATTTGACTAGAAACTCAAGAATTACAAAGCCAAAGTATTATATAACTAAAACTCACATTTAGTCCTCCACATCCATTCTCCTTATCAATAATTGTTACCTTACTAGGTGGTCATAAATCCATATGTGTATGGGCCACTTTAATTTTTCATTAATCATACTAATAAAATACAGTTTATTGGAAGTGTAAAAATAGTATGAATCTACCAAAATGGTAGAATTACAATATTAACTAACTTTATTTATATAAATGTACATTGTAATATATGTGGTAGTAGTAACTGATTAACTAAAATTAAAAATTGTTTTACCAAGATAATTAATATTTGAAAAGCAGTATTGAAATTATTTGTTTTGACAAATTTTTAATAAAATTGTTGTCTTAGCCAATTTGTTTGTGACCAAGTTGTTTTCAATCAGTTCATTTGCTATCTTTTCATGAATTAACCAAATATACAATTCTTAAGATTTTTTTAAAGTTGCATTCAATAAGCTTAACTAATCAAATTTATTTCAATCAAATCTCTTGGTTCTCACAATGGTAACTCTCAACATTAAATGTCAGAAGTTTAATTAAAGAGAATTAATAGTGATTCCACTGAGCTTTGAGTAATATGTAAACTGTTGAATAGCCATCTAATGACTCCACATGGATTACTTGATTCTGAATTTAAATATATTCTTGAATAAATTAATAATGTTCTTGTTTCTTTTCCAATAACAACTTAAATTAAACTTATTCAAATGTCTTATCACATTGGTGAGATATTTGTGAGAATTAATTAATTCTATTTAAAACTAACAAGGTCTCAGGATACATTTTGTTTCTGAGCTGTTTGTTGACATTTAGGTTTTTACAAGGAGCTAGGCATTTAATAGGGTTGAGCTCAAGGTATGGCATCAGCCTTGGTATTAAGCCCAAACATGCTTTTAGGTGTGGCTTTGGACATGGTCTTGAGAAAGCCCAGTAGTCAAAAGCCTACTTAATGTCATTCTGGGCTTCACTGAAATTGATTGAGATCAATAATCATGCAATGAGTAGATCACCTATATTTTCTACTCAAAATATTCACATAAAATAAATGACAGCAAGTCATTTGAGTCCATTGTTAATATGTGAATATGTAACTTAGAAATATTTTTATGTGCTATGTAAAAAATTTCAGCCACTAATGCAAATTTATTTTTGTAAAAGTAAAATGCTTCAATAATTAATGTTTAATAGTTAAAGCAGCTAACTTTTATGTCAAAAATGCTTAAAAGCATCCAAAGAGTTAAACAAATTGGGAAATAACATGTACTTATTAGATATTAGGGGAAAATATTAGCTAGACATCTTTAGAAAAAAATATCCCTTTTTTATCTAAAAGTTTTTGTGAAATGTAAGTAAAAAGGTAGAATAATAAGAATTATATCATAATTCTAAGCTCTCTGGAATTATTTAGCTTATAAACATTTATAACATTAAAAATATTCAATTATTTCAAATAATTTTCAGTCCAAATACAAAGAACACAAAAAATACAAAAGAATACTAAAAAAAAAAAAGTTTGAGAAAAAAAATATATAGTCTCCCAAATATCTTGCTCCCCTCACCTACTTTGGTGGACTGTGAGGATTTATTTTATATCACAAACAATAGAGTGTCTTCAGAAGCTCTAAAAATGAGAGTACAGAGTGTCTAAAAAATGAGAGTACAGAGAAGGTAGTGTTCCTGTACTATAATGTCAAACATTTAAACAATGAGTGCTTGATATTTTAATAATAACATTTAATAATTTCAAAATTTATAAAACCTTAGATTTATAATAATACCTCAGAATTTTATTCTATGATTGTAAAATTTAACTCTGGCCTTGGCTTCAGTGGGCCAAATTTGTATCCAAGGCACATCTATCAAACATACAAGAAGTTTCACATAGAAACAAATACTTTATTCATAACTATCAATTCCAATAAATATATGTATTTTCCAAATTTGGCTCTTAAAATTTTTTGGAGTCCATTTTTGCTAGAACACTGTCTTTGTATACAAACCATTTTAGTTTTGAGTCACCTTAGACAATTGATTTAAATTATTTGAGCCTTGGTTTCTTATAAGTTATGGATAATAACACCTACTTTGCAGTAGTGAATGGATTTAATGGGATTACATGTGTTAAGCATCCTACCTCAGTGCTTATTATATAAAGATTTCCACGGCTGGTAATTTCCACACTCTTCTTCCTTTGCCTATGTCTTTAATATTTCAAATTGCTATCATTGTCAGTTTATGGAAATTAGAAAAATGGAAACACAGAAAGTTGGGAATGTAAAGGATCTTTGAATACATCCACTTTATTGTTTTTAGGGTGTTGTTGTTGTTTTGTTTTGTTTTTAGCAGTAAAATCCTTTTTCAAAAGAAAATTCCACATGGAACCCCAATATAGAACTGACCAACTCAGAACTGCTCTGGTTGAATCTCCTCTGAGCACAGGGGATTCTGATCAACCCACTCTTAGGGGATTCTAGGATTGTGCAAAGATTTGGAAAGGAGGAAGCATGAGGATTTATCAGCACTAACTCTGGAAGCTAGCTTCCTCCCAAATGTGCTCCTTGTGCAGGTCACTTAACTTGTTTGGTTAAACTCCTCAGTTGTTGTGTTTTTATTATTTGAAAATAAGAAGTTTTAAAATATTCCATTTAAGTCTAATCTATTCTGAATCTTTTATTTATTTAACCACAAAACTTCTTGAAGAAAAATTTACATACATAAGTTATTTCAGCAAACATTACCAGTTGTGGCAAATTGTATTTTCAAAAATGGTAGCAATGAAATCTCCCTTCCCACATGCTCTTTGCAGTGTGATCTTGCCACTCACCAATCCAGAGATGGAGTCTAATTCCCCTCACCTTGAGTCTAATTATTCTATTTTATCTGTTCTGGCCTTAGTTACTCACTTGTATCCATCACCCTACAGCCACAGAATGACACTGTGAGATTTCCTCAGCTAGATCAGCAAAGGCCATGCAACTTATATCTGCTTCCCTCTTAGACTGTTCACTTACTAGATGCTCCCTCTCTAGACACCCTCTCAGAACAACCCTGACATTAAGTTGTGATAAACTCAAGCCAGAGGAGCAGTCGCCTACAGGTACTCTGGTCAACAGTCCCAGCTAACCCTCATCTTCCAGTTATGCCAGACCAGGCACAAGACATGTGAACAAAGCCTCCAGATGATGCCAGCCCCAATCTTCAAGTCACTCCAAGCCAATCAAGTATTTCCAATGGAGAGCCCAAATAAGTCAAACTAGTTATGCCTTGTCCAAATTTCTGATCCAAGAATTCATGAGCATAACAAAATGGTTGTCTTTTTGCCACTAAGTTTGAAATGACTGATCATGCAGCAATAGATGACCAAAACATTTATAGCTTTATTACTTACTAAATTCAGTGTCCTCTAACCATTTTCCATATTCTTCAACCTTACAAGACCTCATTTTACCTATACATTCATGACATAGCAAATTCTTATTCTTCTCTCCCAGTTTCAATTTTTTCAGCAGATTCATTTTCTCTAGCAAATGCTCAAAAGAAGGCATTCCAAGAAATTATTTCATCAGGTCTCTTGCCTGCTGTCTCTTCTTCAGTAGTTCATCCACCATTAGTATTTAAAATTATCACTTCATTTATTTGTAATTAATTCAATAAATATTGATTGAGCACCTACAATTTGTATAGACACTATTCCAGGGACTGGATTATATAAAGCTGTGCACCAAACAGACATCATCCTTCTTATGATGTTGCATATATTAAAATAAGAATATATAGAAAATAAATAAATTAGCATATAACAGACCAAGTAGAAATATGTGCTATGAATAAATGTAAAGCAGGGTGAAAAGGACCGAGGAGTACAATTTTATTAGAGTGGTAATGGAAGATATTTTTCATAAGACATATTTGGTCAGAGACCTATATAAAATGAGGGATCTAGTTCTAGTTTTATAGAGATCATTCCAGGAAGAGCTATGTT
The DNA here is from genome assembly GCF_951640355.1 of Cnephaeus nilssonii. Lineage (NCBI taxonomy): Eukaryota > Metazoa > Chordata > Mammalia > Chiroptera > Vespertilionidae > Cnephaeus > Cnephaeus nilssonii. The sequence continues at coordinate 57,927,111 of NC_137077.1, forward strand.
ATCATAGTGTTCAAAAATGACAAGAGGCAGGAATTGCTGGAATAGAGTGAGGAAGAACAGTATCCAGGAAGCAGACTGTATGTGATCCTTGGCTATCATAAAGTCTTTGGATTTTATTCTGAGTAAAGTGATGTTGGGAACAGTATGTAGGTTCATGAATCTCTAGTTCTCCTCTCCCTTTGGGGCCATAGAAAATTACATTTCTCATTTGGGCAAGACTTTTTGACTAGACATGGCCAATGAAATATGAGTGGGAGTGATATGTTACTTTTGAGCTAAGGCAGTAAAAAATGTCATATAGGATTCAGCCTATATCTTCTTCACCTGCCTGAGCAACCAAGGATGCACATTCCAATGGTTGAGCTACAACAACCCATTAGCTTGGGTCCCTGGACACACACTAGACATGTTGTATGAGTGAGAGCCTTTGAGGGGTTTACCACTGGGATGTAGCCTACTCTGACTAAGGATGAAAGGTCCTGGAGGGTTTGAGTAGAAAATGATTTGATAACGTATTTTGAAAAGCTCATATTGGCTATTTTATGGATAACACACAGTGGGGGAAAATAATAAAAGTAGGGAGGCAATGAGAATCAATTGCAATAGTCCAGGCGAGAGATGAAAGTGAAATGTATTAATGTGGTTAACTAAGATGACCATTGTCCAAATTAGGACACCTTTGAGAGTAAAAGAAAATGCT